>NC_056735.1:1724724587-1724844587 GCF_019279795.1 Protopterus annectens
GACATGGCTCTGTATGTTAGACAGAGATCGCCTCTGAGAAAGCGGTATGCAACAGAGAACAGTCTTAGCATTTTTAATTGTGCTGCATAGGGCAACTGTTTGAGGCCAGTAATCCTCTTGGTTAGGTACCTTTGTGGTCTCTCCAGCTGCTGGAGGTGTCTAGACAGGTACATTCCAATTGGTGCATTGTATTCAATAATGGGTCTGATGAGGGAACAGTAGAGGGGCACCATTACATCCTTAGATCTTGATGCGAACCCTTTTGTGATCAGATGGGTCACATAGAAGGATTTTCTAACCACTTTGGCAACATGGTTATCAAAGGAAAGCTGACTATCTACTTGGGTCCCTAGATCCCTTATTTCTTCTTCAGATTTTAGGGGATTATCTCCTATGTTGTAGTTTGCGGGTACTCTGTTTTTTCCAAAGGGGATTACTACGCATGTTTTTGCATTTAGCTTGAGACCATGGCTTTGACACCATGCATCAGTCTCATTTAGGCCCTTCTGGAGGATCTAAATGTCGGCCGGAGACTCTATTATAGCACCCAGTTTGCAGTCGTCCGCAAACTTAGTCAGCCACAGCCCTTCCGTGCTGGCCTGTACTTCTGAGAAGTAAATGCCAAACAGGAGGGGCCCCAGGACAGAGCCTTGAGACACACCACTCGTTACTGGTCTGGATTCGGACATAGATCCCGCTACTCTTACTTTACCTTATGGGATCTGTCTGTATTGTGGTATCATTCTAGGTGAAGGTAGTTTGCTACTCAAGGTCAGGGTCATACCAGCAGCCTCCCTGACCATTTTTTGTCTTGTCTTTTCATCAGTTTTGGAGGGACTTCCAGTTCTTTGCAACGTCACATATTTTCTCAGTTTTTGATGACTGTCTTCACTGTGTTCCATGGTATATCCAATGCTGTGGAAATTTTTTTGTACCCTTCTCCTGACTGATACCTTTCAACAATGACATCTCTTTTTTTTTTTTTTTAAATATTTTTATTCATTTCCAAAAACAAGAAAACATGAATGTAGGTTATTTATGACAATGAAGTATTTACAAATTATTTAAAAAGGTAGGCTAAAACCTCTAAACAGATATCAAACATTAAAACCAAAATAAAGTATTTACAAGGGTGTCTATTGTTGACATATAATTGACTTTCTATACCTTTCTATATCTTTCTATGTTTCCTGATTATAATCTGCTGCAGTCATTATTCTCCAGTAACAATGACATCTCTTTGATGCTTTGTAAGCTCTCTGGGAAGCATGTCTTTTGCTGTAGCAGAACACTGAGTAAAAGTCAAATAAATCCTACTAGGACAGCTGAACTTCATTTGGGGTTAATCAGAGTCTCTTTAATTGATGGCAGGTGTGTACTCAAGAATAATGAATGCTGTAATTAAATCAAAAGGTGCTTCAGCAAAGTATTAGTTCAAGGGTGTGCACACACAACAAAGTATTAATTTAAGGGTGCACACACTTAAGAAACCAGCGTATTGTACATTTTTTATTTTTTATATTTTTCCCCTAACAGATTTGTTTGTTTTTCATTTGAATTGTACAGGTTATAGGTCACATTAAAGGTGGGAAAAGTTTTGAAATGATTTATTGTGGTCTCATTTTTTTATATCACAAAAACTTGGCATTTTAACAGGGCTGTATCCATTTTTTATATCCACTGTGTATGTATGTGTATATATATATATATATATATATATATATATATATATATATATATATTTAAATAAAATTCCGGTCAGAACATCGAAGGAAAGAGCAAAAGTGAAAATCTATGTCTAGACACAATGTTGAATCAGCTGAACAAATTCAACAGATTTGACATTGTTGCCGAACACAGTATGTGACTTCCATATAGGAGCACATTTATGTGAAACTCCTACACCTTACATCATGTTTTTTCAAGGGGGCAGGCCCCCCTGCACCTCCCTGTGGGGGTTGCATCCCCACACCACCTGCTAACTATATATACTAACTTCAATATCGCATTACAGTGAGGAAAGGGATGAATGTCCCAAACCACACTGTACTGTGATCTCTGTGCAGTACTTCAAGCTCATTTCAGAGAATGCACAATAGCATTCGCTTGATAAGAACTTCGAACATGAAAAGCTCGGCAACACGGATATTCGGACATCTGTCTTCCATTTTTCTGTCTGTGAAGCTTCCATGTTTGTAATTTTGATAGTAAATTACACACACACACACACACACACACACACACATATATATATATATATATATATATATATATATATATATATATATATATATATATATATATATATATATATATATATATATATATATATATAGATAGATATAGATATGCACATATGCACACATAATTTGCATATGTGGTCAAAACAAGATCAGTTGATGCAGGAATTATTCATATATTACACATCACTGTTTAATTAGGACATCTATTGCTAAATAATGCAGCAGAAAACCATAGAAATTATGCATGAGGGAGATAGGCTTCTTTTACATTCAAAGATGGTGCAATAAAGGATGATATTTGGTTTCATAGGCAGGTACTAGGCTATCAGCTCAAGGGCCTATGTAAGTCTAGCCAACAAGGTTCCCTGTCTGACGCCACACAGGAAAGTTATTTTCCTGTGCCCCTGTTGAGCAGAGCCACTGAAATGATACCGGGGGTGTATTTCCTATTTCCCATCCACTTATCAAGATTTTTCTTGAGTGCTATGGAGGAACGTTGCTTGACATAAATGGGTAGCTTGTTCCAGAGTATGGGAAGTCTCTGGGATAGGAATATATCCCTCCAGCATGTCCTGTTTATTGTGGTGACAAGGTTTAGGTCCCTAGAGAGTGTAGCTCAGAGGGATTGGGATTTCTTTAGGTGTAACGTGTCCAACAGGTCTGGATTTGACATAGCTTTATATGTTAGGCAGAGATCACCTCGGAGTAGGTGATATGCTACGGAGTAAAGCTGGAGTTTTTTGAGGCAGTCAATGTAGGGCATCTGTTTGAGGCCAGTAATCCTATTTGTGAGGTACTTCTGTGGCCTTTCCAGCTGCTGCAGATGTCTTGTGAGGTACATTCCAAAAGGGGCATTGTACTCTATAATGGGTCTAATGAGTGTTGAGCAGAGGGGAACAATGACCTCTTTTTTCCTAGATGAGAACCATTTTGTGATGAGGTGTGCCATGTAGAAGGATTTCCTGACTACTGTGGCAATGTGATTATCAAAGGAGAGACTACTGTCCACCTGGGTCCCCAGGTCTCTTATCACACATTCGGCAGTACGTAGACTGCCACCTATGTGGTAGTTCATGGGTACAGAGTTTTTACCAAAGGGGATGACAATGCACTTTTTGGCACTGAGCTTGAGGCCATGGCTCTGACACCAGGCATCTGTTTCAGCGATGCCCTTCTGTAGGATGTCCACATCATTTGGGGACCCAACTATGGCTCCTAGTTTGCAGTCATCTGCAAATTTCATTAGACAAAGGCCTTATGTTTTAGCATGTACGTCAGAGAAGTAGATACCAAACAGGAGAGGTCCCATGACTGAACCCTGTGGTACTCCACTTGTCACTGGTTTGAAGTCGGAATTGGAGTCTGCAACTTTTACAGTGTGGGTTCTGTCAGTGAGCCAATTGGCAACCCATCTCGTGACGTAGAGATTTATACCTAATTTAATGAGTTTAGCTATAATTCCAGAGTGGGGGATGGTGTCGAAAGCCTTGGTGAGGCCAAGATAAGCTGTGTGAACCACCTTACCCTCGTCTACAGCTTTAGTTACTGCCTCAAAGAAGTTGATCAGGTTCAGGAGGTATGATCTGCCTTTCACAAACCTGAACTGGGTGGAGTCCAGAGTTTGGAGGTTCCCAATGTCTTTGTTTATGAGTTCCATGATGATACGTTCCATGGCCTTACAGACCAGGCTCATCAGGCTAATAGGGCGATAGTTCCCAGGATCAGTGGTGGCTCCCCCTTTGTGGAGTGGGATAACTGTTGCTGTGTGCCATTCAGTGGGCACAAAGCCTGATGTGAGACAATGATTGAGCATGATGCTTAGGTGGGGAGCCAGTTCATTTTGATGTTCACGTAAAACTCAGCCTGGGATGTTGTCCCATCCCATGGATGCTGTGTTTTTGGCTTTAGAGAGTGCAGCTTTTACCTGCATAGTTGTGATTACAGGGACTCTGCATTCTTTCTTTATAGATATGGGCCATTTAGGGGGTGAGAGGGGAGTAAAGTTAGCAATTAACCTATCTGCCAAAATGTTGGCAGTATCAGTTGGTTCTGTAATTTTCATGCCGGTGTGCTGTAACTCAGAGCATATCTGGGTGTGCCATTGAGATTCTTGACATAGCTATAGAATGCTTTGTGGTTGTTCCTAGAATCAGTGGCGATTTTGTTTTCGTAGCTAGCTTTGGAGGATTTTATAAGGGATCTCAGCTTCTTAATGAGGCTTACCAGGGAACTCCTCCACTCATGGGATTTTACTCTCTTTTGCAACAGTATCTTCCTTCTGTTGTAGAGTTTGTTTATGGCAGGGGACCACTAGATTGGCTTCCATTTTTTGGTGGGCAGCGTCCTGGTTCTGTTTGGGATAGCACGATCTATGCACTCATGTAAGTGCTTATAAGGTGCATCTGTGTAGGATTCAGCAGTTGTAACTATATTGTCCATCTGCATAGGTGTCATGAAGTTCAACACTTCTGCCTTAAGAAGCATGAAGCTGGCTTTGGAGAAATTTTTTACCATGATTTCCTTAATGGGGGGGTGGGGGTGAGATGTGGAGATCTAGGGAGATTAGCTTATGGTCAGATCTGACCAACGAGGAGTTGACTTTGGGTATGGAACTTTGGTCAATCATGTTGGTAATGACTAGGTCTAGGATATTGTTGCCCCTGCTGGAGGTGTGGATAAGTTGATCCAGGGCATTGGAATTTATGAATTCCAGAAAGTGTTGAGCAAAGGAGTTGGTACATGAGTAGTTTTCCCAGTTAATGGTGGGGTAGTTGAAATCACCCATTATTAGGGCATTTGGTTGAACCCTAATATTTTCCAGTATATCAAGAAAAAAAGAGTGGAAATCCTGGGGCATGGTGGGGGACCTGTAGCAGGCTACAATTTGGATTGCAGTTTTGTCTAGAGTTAGTTGCACTTGGATAACCTCGGATGTATTATGCTGAGCAACTAGCCTGGAGATGTGGATACCCTTAATGAAAATAGACACACCTCCGCCTTTGGTGTTCCGGTCCAGGTTAGGTGGCTGAAAAGTGTGGTATGAGTTATAGCCTGGTAATACAGGGGTGCTGTTTTGAGTCTTGAACCAGGTCTCAGTCACTACACAAATATCGATGTTCTCCATTTTAAGGAGTGCCTTGAGGAGTGCATTTTGAGGTTTAGACTTCTAGCATTGAGTAGCATTTCCCTCAGTTTTTTCTTGCCTGTTCCTGTTACAGTGGTGAATTTGTCATTTGAACCTTGCCTAAAAAAGGCACTACAGGGGCAGTAAGAGCCTTAGCCAGTATCCGGAATCCCAGGGGTGACAGGTGAGGCCCATCTCTGGCAAATCATCATGGACTGACAACCATATCGTCCCAGGCAGACAGATACTGGATCCCCTTAGAATGACACCAGAAGCTTATCCAATTGTTGAAGTCAGTCATTTTGTCCTTGTACGGCGGTATCATTCTGGGCAATGGCAGAATGCTACTCAGGGCTAGGGTCATACCTGCCTGGGGAACAAGATCGGAGCGGTCTTCCATGTCTCTTTTCATGTAGTCCGGGGAGGTACTTCTCAGGTCATTCACACCAACATGGACAATGACAGAGTCATATTGTACTTGTTGTGGAGTGACCTGAGTGCATGGGTTATGTGGCAGATCCTGTCACCCGACAGGCAGCTGACAGTAACCTTCTCCTTGTTTAGCCTGGTGAGTGGGACATCAGTGTGCCTGACTATGGAGTTACCTATGACTAGTGTGTTGAGTATGTTGTTTTGCCTTATGGACTGTGGTTGAGTGGCATACTGAGTCTGTGGGCTATGTGTCATTTGGGTTGTGTTTGGGGGGTGGAGGTTGCTTGCATTTCTGCTTTGGTTGCAAAGTTTTGGCAGGTATTAGCCAGGGTTCTTTCCTGTATTCAGGACACACTGGAACAGAGCTAGAAGGCAAAACATTCTTGATAGCACTCACATACTCATATATAATTTTTTCTTTTTTTTCTAGAAAGTCAGAAAAAATATTCTGAAGCCTTGGAATTGTTTATTATGTATATCTGCCTCAGTGCTGATCATTTTCTAGATGTTTGTGAACCCTTATTAAAGAAAGAAGCCTAGCTAATATTTGTTTATGAAACTCTGCAACTGATATGACTACACAATGAATTAATCATGAAATGAGTCTTATAAAATGTTTATATTGCTGCATTTTTATTTAAATAAGTAATTCTTATTTACATTTCAAGTATTTATTAATTTTTATAGTGATTCATTGAGTGCTTGATGTTACATTTATCAATTTGAATGTATGCTGCCTTATTGATTCATACAAATTTTAGCAATATATAAGGATGTTTTTCTGTTCATGGTGTTGAGCAATATTTAAAATCTGTCCCTGATTTTGGGCCTTTGTTCCTCATTTTCCTTTGGCATTGTCCTTGATTCTTCAGTAGAAGGCTGAACATTGTGAGAGTACTTTGCTTGGGGTGAGAGGCATTCATCTTAAATTCCCCTTGTTTTTCAGAATGTCCCAGATTTTTGGTCTGTTCTTTGTAAAATGTGTGTTTTTTAGGAAATAGTTATGGGTGGAAGTCAATAAATAATAACAGTAAATTTGACTTTCATATTCTATATCCTTCAAAAATGCATGCAAATGCAAAACCTGTTTTTCTAGCCACTAAGAATACAAGAGCAATTTTTAAACTCTGTTCTCAGTTTTCGACCTTAGTCATTTTGTCCCTCATTATCTTTTGGCTTTGTCCATTATTGGGGCTCTAGAAGGTTGCAGACTGCGGGAGTACCTTGCTGGGGTGAGAGGGGGATGTGCACATACCTCTCAACTGCCCATATTTTGCAGAATGTCCCTGATTTTCTCTCATATTTCTGGTCTGTTCTTTGTAAAATGTGTTGTTTTAATAAACTGTTGAGAATTGCAGTCAGTAGACAATCACAGGCATTTGATTAATTCTGATGTTCAACATTAGATCACTGCCGCAGCAACCTAAGCTGTATGGGTTATATCCTGCCTTCAAAACTTCAAATCAGCTTCCACATAACCTATCATATACTAACTGCTGTGGAACTGAAGGAGAGCTACATAAAATCAGTGGTTTGGGTGCTAAAGCTTCAGAACTTTATTTCTGCTGAAGTGTGCTCTCCATGCGAGCTTCCTGGAACTAATGGTCAGTTAGCACTCCTCTACGGCTGGATAGATAAGTACCCTTCTGGGGAAAACCTTTTACTTCTTCATTTTTCTGAGTAAATACTGTGTTTTATAATTATATTTTATTATGTGAAATGTTTTAATGAGCTGTCATTGGATGTCAGTGTTTTTCCTTACTGATTGCATCTGTGAAAAAAGATGTTAAAATCATTTTAATGTATTTATTTCTACATTTTTGTGTAAAAAATGCTTTTAAGGGGCTGTACTTTCTGTTCTTTTTTGGGGAGCTGTCACTGAAATTCTTACTTCAAAACTTTGATTTTCTTGTCAGAATAAAATTCACTCAGGCTCCGCTTACCTCTTATCAGGCTCCTTTTCTAGTCACCCATGGAGCAATTGTCTAACTCTTAGGTTCTTTCTTCCCCGACTGCATGAAGCAGAAAAATTCTCAGGAATCTTTTGGTGTCAGGCCAGCTTCCTCTTTGCCTCAGCCACTGATTAATGACTCTGCTTTGGCCAGACCTGATACCTTCAATCACTCATCATCGCCCATTGGTTATGCTGGTGTAGCTACTTGGGAAGCCTCCAATGAATGGGAGTTGAACGCAGCTCTTAGGCTGACCTCTCTGGGCAAGGGAGAACCACTCTTGTTGGTTTCGGAGGAGGGAGTGGACAAAGTCTTATATAGCTGGGCTAGATTGCCAGATCTTCGGGTAAGTGCCCCTACTCTCAGTCAGTCTGTTTTCAGGGGATCATCTGTGAAAAGAAAACAAAAAGTTATGCATTTGTCTTTTCTAGTTTTTCTCATTATGGTCAGGTAGACTTAATATGGCTCTGTTAAAGGTTTATTTCATATCTTTAATGTTTTAAAACCAGTTTCTTCACTGAATTCTAATAGAAAAAAATGCTCTATTTCTGACCCTGACTTCCAAACAGAAGAGCAGGGACCACATAGAGAGTGTTTTTGGTCAATGAATTTGTCCCATGCTAGATGTTTTCTTAATATCTTGCAGCATGCTTGACAGTTAACTTCCTACTCTTTTGAAGTTTGGTTAAACAAAGTACGTCAGACATGTAAATACCATTTTTTTCTACTCTCAAACCAGATCCCACAGTTATCTCTTTATCAAAGCTATCTACTGCCATGCCTATTATTAATGCTAGCTCCATTCTGTCTTACAAGGATGGGAAGAAAGTATATTCTTCTGCTAATTTAACTTTTAGCATTTTAAACTGCCAGGCTGATGTCCTAACATTTTTACTGTCTCCTTTTGAGAACATGATAAAGTTAAATCTTGACCTTCCTCCTTCTAAGGTTAAAGCTTTCTCAAATGTCATAACTGTTTCTGCTTCTCAAGTAACCAGACACTCTTTAAAGTGATCTCCTGATTCTGTTGATACTGTATCCAGGGCTGCTGTGACTGGATCATTTATGAGAAGACTTGTTCACTTACATTTTCTAAACTTACCAGACAATATTAAAACTGTGATTTAAAATTCTCTGCTTGACAAAGATGTTTTATTTTGCCTTTCCATTGGTGAGGTCCTTAAAAGAATTGATGAAAGAGGAAAGTTCAGCCAGGGGTTGGCCAGAAGAGATTGACTGTCAAGCATGCTGCAAGCTGTTAAGAAAACTCCCCAAACCTCAAATACTTCCTACGCTGTCAAACAGCAGCACCTGTCCTCAGCAATCACTGCACCAAAAGCAACACCTAACACCAGACTTAAGCCTACACCTAATGATCCCCCCAAAACAAAGGCCATAAGTAAGCAAACACTTTACCTAGTTATGGGAGATTATATTGTATGACACACAAATGCACCTCAAACCAGACTGGACAAGGAGTAGATAAAGGTCAGTTGCCTGTCTGTAGCCAGGATCCACAATATCATGCATGCACTCAAGTCACTGCAACCAGGTACCAATATGATTCTATCATAGTCCATGCAGATGTAAATGACCTGTGACATACCTCATTGGACTATATATAAAAATGATATTATGGATCTTTTCTGAATATGTGTAATGGACAGGTATGTGCCTTGCATTGAGCAGTATTCTACCTTCACCAAGGATAGTGCCACAGTATGAAGAGAAAATGACTGATTTTAATAATTGACTTAGTTTCTGGTGTCAGTGCAGGGGGATCCAATAGCTACCAGCATGGGAGGACATGCTTATCAGACCACATTGGTTTGTTAAGAATGGTCTGATCCTGCCCCCCCTGGACTTTCAGATATTTGCTAAAACATTATCGACCCTTTTAGAGCCTTTTTAGGCAATGCCAAAATGACAAAACTACCAACATAGCAAAAAAAAAATTAACTCAAAACAGCCTTAAGGTGTTACTGCTCAGTGCTAGAAGCCTAATTAAGAAACTCCACATCCTCACTCTGGAGAATGTACACATGTGTGCTGTTACTGAGACTTGGATTAAAGTTGCAAAAAGTACTTTAGCTCTTCAAGGCTACAGTGCCTTCCACACATGTAGGCCAATAGCAGCACAAGCAGGGGCTAAATGAAGAGGTGTCTTGATCTACATTAGCAACAAATAGAATTTCATATTGGTTGCACACAGTGATGCCCTGGAGTTCATCCAGGTCCAAGTCTCCATATATAAGGCTCCTTACCATGTCCTGGCCAGCTACAGGTCACCTGCTATGACCCACAATGACCACAGCACTTATCTAGACCTTCTAGAGGTGCTCACCATCTAATACCCTATTCATGGGATACTTTAACTATCCCTCTATAAGCTGGGAAACATAAGTGCCTCTAATGCACTGACAGAACTTTTCCTGAACTTTATCAACAAGATCACTCTGGGCCAGATAGTGTGCACTCCAACCAGAGGGTGAAACATGCTGCTCCTGGAACTCGGCAATATGGGAGAGCATTGCAGCCTCTCTTGTGTCACATCCTCATTAGTGAGGCTGAACCTCAAAGCTGTTTCCCTTGAAATAAAAATCAGCTAGGAAAACCCAACTGAACCCATAACAGTTAGGAGCTATTGTAAAGAAAACTACATCCTATTAAGTGATAGTTTGTCAAAGTTCATGGCTCCCCCAGTCCCTGAGTCCACAGCTACCTATGCATAATTAATCACAGAAACCTTGTACAAACATATAAATGGCTACATTGAGACTGCTGTACATAAGTAAGCCCAAATGTAACCCTGAAAACAAACCCCACTGGTGGAATCCTTACCTTAGTAGGGTATATAACAAAAGAAAACAAAAAGTCATGGCCAAAAATCAGAAAAAGCAGCTATCATAAAGACTAAAGTTCTCTGATTTAACTAAACAAGCTAAAGGGTCTAATAAAGTCCAAAAAGCATAATTATAACATCAGGATAGGCTTTCAGCTTTAGGACAATCACAAGGCTTTCTTCAGCTATGTCAGTTACTTTAAAGATAACACTCAGCAGTGTGCAGAACTGATCATAAACGGCACAACCTTCACTGGCCAGGATGACTTAGTGAATCTTCTGGCTGATACATTTAGCTGTAACTTTACCCCCCCCCCCACCATCCCCTGTGCAATCCATTTTATCATAGCCCCTCCAACTATCAAAAGAGAACAAGTCCTGGCAGTGCTTGCTAAGGCTAAAAACACTGCTTCAGTGGGCTCTGTCAGTATCACCGATTGCCTCCTAAATAGCCTAAAACATGAAGTAGCAGGGCCATGTGAGACAGTCTTCAACTTCAGCCTCAAAACAGGTTATGTGCCAGGTGAATGAAAGGCTGCAGCAATCATCCCTCTTTACAAGGGTAGACCATCAACAGGCCCCAGGAACTACAGTCCCATGAGTCTGACATGTTTATTATGCAAAGCCATGGAATGAATTATCATGGAAATGAGCAACAAGGACATTGGCAACCTACAGACACTGGGCCCATCTCAGTCTGGCTTTCTCAAGAGATTGCCTACCTAACTTGGTAGACTTCTTTGAGGGTTTGGGGGTTGGCATAATGCTTAAGGTATTTACCTTACAAATACAAAATGCAGGTTGTTAGTGTTTGAGGGTTGACATAATGGTTAAAATGTTTACCTATCAGACATAAGGTATACAGAGTTTGATTCTCACATCTGAGGGAATTTGGCTTGGTTTAAAATCGTCCAAAAGGGCAACTAATCTGTACTTTCCTGTGAACCTTTGAACCTGTGAGAGAGTCAGCAAGGCTATGGATGAGGGGAAAACTATGCATACCACTTACCATGACCTGACCAAAGCATTCACTCAGGTATTATTGACAAACTCTCAGAACTAGGCATAAATCCCTATATAACTCTCTGGATTGCTAGCTGTCTCACAGACAGGACCCAGAATGTGAGGATGGGTGTGACTACCTCCACCTGGAGACTGTTCATCAGCAGAGTACCCCAGGACATCATGCTGGACCCTCTCCTGTTTGGCATCTACTTCTAAGAAATCAGCGTTAATGTGAAAGGCCTCTAGCTCACCAAATTTGCTGATGACTGTAAATTGGGAGCTATTTTATATTCCCTGCACAACACTGGCATCCTACAAGAGGGTCTAACACAATCAAATGACAGGTGCCAAAGCCACAGATTAAAACTCACTGTGAGAAATGCACTATAGTACCATTTGGGAAATCATTCACCCATCGATAAAACACTTTTAAGAGTTGACTGGTAGTTAGGGATCTGGGAACATATGTAGACAGTAATCTGGACTTCAATCAACACAAAGCCAAGACTATAAGAAAATCATTCTATGTTGCCCAGCTCATAAGCAAATGTATGGCATCCAGGTCAAAGGAAGTTATAGTACCACTCTACTCAGCCCTTCTTAGACCCATCATTGAGTACAATGCCCCCTTTGGCATGTACCTAACCAGACTCTTGCAACAGCTGGAACACCCTCAATAGTGCCTCACCAGGAGAATCCTCATACACAGATGTTATTGAGGCCCTATGTCTGTACTCAGTCTCCTACAGATTACTGAGAGGAAATCTGTGCCTGGCATATTAAGCATCCTCATATCCATCTCTGATGGATCTCTTGCACATCTGCAAAACAAGCACTACCAGAAATACAAGAACCTGAAGTTTGCAATATAAATAGAACATGCTGTAGAGACTTATACATGTCCCAAAGGATACCTGCACTATGGAATAAGCTCCCCAGCCACATGAAGCAGAGTTCATCCCTCACTCTATTCAAACAAAACCTTGTGGATGGGAAATCGCAAATTCACCTATCTGTTCCCCATGTCTCTTATGGACAGAAGTCAACAGTAAGTAAATAATACACAAGTAACTTAGCCCACCCCCACAGCCCTTAGCTACCTCCTTACTAACATACTTCATAGAAGCATCTAAGGTACACAGAGCAAAACTGCGTTAGGTTGGACAGATAGACTTATAAAGACCCTGGTGGTTGTTAGCCTAGTATAAACATGTGAAACTATAACCCTTTCAATCATTATTTTCCAAGTGCAACAAGAACTTTCTTTCCAATTCAGAACCTTTTTGTAGGAAACAAAATAATCATTCCCAACAAGGTTCAAACAAACAGAATTTTTAAAGCAGTGGAAAGGAGGCCCAAAAAAGAAAGGGGAAGCCTACCACAACCAACAACATTTCACAACATTAGAATGACTACTTGCCCTGGTATGTTCTCCCTGCTGTGGCAGTCCTTTAAATCTATCCTCAGTTTAAATCTACATCTTCCTTGGTGGAAACAGATTATCTCAGACAAATGAGTTAAAAAAAAAAAAGGGTACAGATAGCAATGGGAGTCCCTTTCCCTTTTTCATCAGATTCCTCCTTATCCAGTTAACTAGACTTTCCAGTTTCCTCCAGTTTTGGAAGATCTGTTGTCATGAGGGGTCATAGAACTAGTGCGATCAGATTATATGAGGGAATGATTTTATTCAATGATCTTCATGTGCTAAAGAAAGAAAAAAAGGAACCTCGAGAACTGCCCTAAACCTCTTCCTTCACAATTTTTGTGTCGGTGTCCCAAAGTTAAAGATGTTATCCCTCTAAACTCTGTTATCTCTCATCCCTATCCTCAGTCTTATTATAACATTGGACTTAAAAGGATGTTTATTATCACATATCAGTTTGCAGAGAATCCAGAGATTTTTTAAAAATATTTCTGTATCTGGCTTATATAATCAGTTATGTGTCTTAGCCTTTAGTGCGTCTACTGCACCAAGGATATTTACAAAGTGTCTGGCTCCAGCAATTGCATACTGCAGACTTCAAGGCATTCACATCTTTTCTTATTTAGACAATTGTGCTACATTTGCAGACTCTTTTGCCTGATGTTTAGGTTATCTGACTCAAGTCAATGAACTCCTTCTCAAACTAGGGCTTCAGGTGAACTTATAGAAATCATCTTTCATTCCTTCACACAAAATTGTTTCTTGAATGTATTTTGGATACATCTCTAAGAAGGGATTTATTTCTTCTGGACAAACTTGAGCTGTACATAGAGAAGTTTCTGATATTTTCCACCCAGACTTGCATCTGCCAGGAAATATCACAGGATTATCTGTTTCATTGGATCTACCTGACTACATCGACACGGCAAAAGAGCGCAAACGACTTCACCGACGCCAGAAGATCGACAGTTCACAAACACGACACCGCATACACTCGACACATCACAACAACAAACAAAACAAATCCCCTGTCCAAAACCCACACACACAACACAAGCACACCAAAATCCTTACAAACCAACACTAACCCATACATACACAACTATCTACAACCCTAACCCAAACCCTTACCCTAAGGTCCGTCACTATCGCACACTCACCTAACCCACGCCCTAACCCTAACTCACTTAACCCGCCCCTAACCCAAAAACTATCACTACTGCACCCTTACCTAACCCGCGCCCTAACCCTAACTCACTTAACCCGCCCCTAACCCAAAAACTATCACTACTGCACCCTTACCTAACCCGCCGCTAACCCTAACTCACTTAGCCCACCTCTATCCCTACAAACTGCCAACATCGCACACCTACCTTACTCACACCCTTACCTAACCCGCGCCCTAACCCTAACTCACTTATCCCACCCCTATCTCTACACACCGTCAACATCGCACACTTACCTTACTCGCACCCTTACCTAACCCGCACCCTAACCCTAACTCACTTATCCCACCCCTATCCCTACACACCGTCAACATCGCACACTTACCTTACTCGCACCCTTACCTAACCCGTGCCCTAACCCTAACTCACTTATCCCACCTCTATCCCTACACACCGTCAACATCGCACACTTACCTTACTCGCACCCTAACATCCGTCACTAGCGCATACTTACACATCCTTTCCCCATCTCAGTGTTCTCAGCGTCGGTGTTCTCCTCCGTCGGTCTTCTGCCTTGTCGATCTTCTGGCGTCGGTGAAGTCGTTTTCGCTCTTTTGCCGTGTCGATGTAGTCAGGTAGATCCGTTTCATTACCCCTATGTTAATTATTATTCCCTTGGCCAGACTTCAGATGAAGAGAATTCAGTGGTACCTCAACTCAGTCTGGTGATTCATTTCACTGCTTAGGTTTGTAAGAAAGTAATTACTGTGGTTGTTACACCAACTGTCCCTCAGCCCAGGTCTCCCCTTCTCCATTCCTCCTCCTTCTCAGTCTGTCACAACAGATATATTAGACTTTGCTTGGGGAGCTGCTGTATGAAAGACGGTAAAAGTGCAAGATCTATGGAACAAGCAGAACAGACAAAAGCACATGAATGCCAAGGAGATAATGACATTAAATAATGCTTTACATGTCTTAAATCATCTTTGGTCTTCAAGACTGCAACTAATCACACACAACACCACACTGATGTGGTACAGAAACAAACAGCGGGTTACCAGATCGTACCCCTTTTGCAGACTTGCCATGATAGCCTGGGAAGTACATATATTTCTGTCAGAGAAAAACATTATCGCAGACAAGCTGAGGTGGGCCAGGACTGATCCATAAGAATGACACCAGCACTCTGGACTTCCAGGAAATGATCCAGCTGTGGGAAACACCTCAAGTAGATCTGTTTGCCTCCTTTTAAAACAGATGATTAGAGAAATTCTGCTCCAGTATTCCTTGCAAGCAGGCCTGAAAGGCAGATATCTTCTCATTTCTATGGAGGGGAAATAGTGCTGCATGCTTTTTCACCTTTCCATTGATTTTCAGAATTCTTCTAGGGATCCGGAATGACTCCCTAAAGATAGTGGTGGTGACTCCCTTTTGGCCCTGGCAACAGTAGTTTTCCCTTCTTTTGAAAATCACCAAGGGCAACTACCAAAGGTTCCTCACAAGGTGAATTTTTTTATAAAAAGCAGGGGTTGTTTTATATAATCCAACCTGAAATTTTTTTAGTTGACTACCTGTATGATAAAGTTTTAATAGGTTTTAGTCACGTTTTTTGAGGATGTACAGCAGGTACTAAAGTGGCTAAAAAAATTTTACAAGGAAATAATATATTGGTAAAGTGAAATAATGTTTTGTTGGTGCTAGACTAAGAACTGGGACCCTATTAAGGTCTGGATGCCTCTTGTTCTAGGATATCTGTGTGAGTTATTATTCTCTGGCCTTTCCTACTCTTCGATCAAGATTAATCTTTAGTCTATCTGGCTTGTCTGCTTTTAAGTTACCTTTCCTGCCTTACCTCAAGTCAAACAGTTTTTAAAAGCAGTTTTACATATCAGCCCACCTAGAATAGAGATGGCTCTTCCTTGACATTTTAACTTTGTGCTTGAAAACTGACATTTCTTCCATATAAAACAGGTCATCAGGCTGATTTGAGGTTCTTAACTTGGAAAACAGTGTTACTTATTGCTCTGATTTGAGCAAGATGAGCATCTGATTTACAAGCTCTTACGATTTGTCAACCCTATCTTAAGTTTTCACAAGATCAGAGTGTATTTGAGAACAGATCATTCCTTTATGCCTAAAGTAGTTTGAGAGTTTATCTTAAGTCAGATTACTTCTTCTTCTTCTTTCGGCTTTTTCTTGGTTAGGCGTTGCCACAGCGGATCACCTGTCCGCTCATGATTGGCAGTGGAGATTTATGGTGTTGAGTTGCCAGGCCAGCGCCCAGCCTTCCACAGAAGGCACACACATGCACACATTCATGCCTAGGGTCAATTTAGAGTATCCAATCCACCTACAGCATGTCTTTGGGATGTGGGAGGAAACCAGAGCAACCAGCGGAGACCCACACAACCACAGGAAAGACATGCAGATCCCACACAAAAGGCACCCCAGCCGAGGATCGAACTGGAGAACCTCTTGCTGTGAGGCAACAATGCTAAATGCTGCACCACTGTGGCCACCCATCTTAAGTCAGATTTCTAATCTCTCTATAGTCATTCCAGAATCTAAAAACAAGGGAGAATTAATTGTACATACTCTGGGTGTCCACAGGTAGCTCATAAACTGCTAGGACAACACAAAATCATTCTGAAAGGCCAATTAGCTATTGTTTTTATGAAGGTAAGAAAAAAAAAAAAAAACAGTATCAAAGCAAACAATTTCTAAATAGTTGTCTCATGCTATTTCTTTTTGCTCTTCTCATTATAATCAGTCTCTTCCAAGATGGGATAGGCATCACTCGGCCAAGGTTTTCTTCTTTTACTTTGTTGAACTGGTGGACTCTAGATCTACTCTAGAGGAAGCAATTTGGTCCTCAGTATATATGTTTACAAAGCATTACAAACTGGATTCTTTTTTTAGTAATAGAGCATCTTTTGCTAGGATCATTCACAGAGGCTCCTGGATCCTTAAACTCTTTCCTCTTCTCTATAATTCTAAGCTCTAGTAATTTACTCATACAGCTTAGTCTACTGCAGCAGTGATCTAATGTGGACTATAAAACATTTGTGTTAACACACTTACCATAACACCAGATGTTCTTATACACCACTGCTGCAGTAGCATTCCCAGGATGTGGATGTTTATATGTGTGTGTGTGTGTGTGTGTGTGTGCATCTATATAACTAAATATATATATATATATATATATAGTTTAGTTTTATATATATATATATATATATATATATATATATATATGTGTGTTTTAGAAAATCTACCATTATGGTAAGTTTACTTACACAGCTGTACTTTTGTTTTCTTGCTGGAGAAGTGTTTCAAGACTGCAAGCTTAAAACACACTCAAATAAATGTTGATTTGTTAAACAATAAATTACTTATTAAATAGTAAATATATTTTAGAACAATTTATTAAATGAGAATAAATCTGAAAAAATGAGGAAGGTGAATCAAAAAGAACACATGCATTTATGTATGGTCCTCAAAAATAAACATGCCTGTTGAATCTAATAATAAAAAGCTTGAGCTTGTATTTTGTATATCATGTCCATGGATACATTAACAGCCGAGCACAGATTGTATGGCTTGTGCTTAAAAGGCCTCACTTCCCTGATGTTCTGATTTTCAATTCAGAGACAAATTTGCCACATTGAGAAAGGACCTCTGTGCTAATTTGCAAATCTCCAAATCGCATTAACTACCACAAAGTGCAGATTAACACTTCCTGCAGTTGGTACCTATGTTGACAGCTGCATTGCGGAAGTAGATGCAGCCCCCATTCACTCTCGTACACAAAAAAACACACGGTAAAATCCACACACTTATGCACACCATGTATGCCATACCTATAGCTGTTGTCAGATTGCCCATGATGTCTCTTTTTCCTTCCCTGGCAATTCATGAATGGTTACAGTTTAGTCATTACTGCCAGATAGTCAAGTTTTACACTTCATATCCTTCGGTAAATGCCACGGTGGTGGTGCTGCGGTAGCATTGTCGCCTCACAGTAAGAAGCTGTCTGGTTCGATTCTCAGCTAGAGTGTCTTCTGCTTGGAGATATGCATGAATGGGCATACCTTCGTTGAAGGTTGTGCGGCAGGGCTGGTAACTCGGCACATAAAAGTCAACTGCCAATCATTAGTGGACCAGAGTTCCGCTGTGGTGACCCCTAACCGGGAAAAGCCGAAAGACGCATCCTTCCAACTTCCTATCCAACTCAGAATTAATGGACATGCTCCACCTAAAGAAATCCAAGTCACTGCGAGCCATGCGCTCTAGTGAGCTAAACCTTACCACAACAATAAATAGAACATGCTGGAGGGACAGATTCCTGTCACAGAGACTTCCCATGCTTTGGAACAAAATTCCTAACTACATTAGGCAGAGCCCCTCACTAACACTCTTCACGAGAAACCTTGATGAGTGGATGGGTAACAGAAAATACACCCCTGGGATCACTTCATTGGCTCTGCTTGACAGAGGCTCAGTTAATTAATCAATGGGCGTGGCCGACACTCTGGCTAGGCTAATAAACGCCCTTGGGCAGATAGCCTAGTACCTACCTATGAACAAGCTTATGAGGTTGGGAAATATGCTTAATGAGCCCCATCCCTCCAGTGCAAGCTGCAGGCATTGCATAATGATTGAGATCTTCGGTATGTTTCAATGAAAAACAATTGCTGCACTAACTTATCAGTTAATGCAGTGGACTAATGCTGAGGGGCCCTTTTATCCAGTGTATATGGTTCAAATCCTTCTCCCTCTCTTTATTATTATTATCATCATCATTATTTCTTTTATGTACAGTACCTAATGTCTAGTGGTTCCCTGCACCTTTTATTTAATGTGTCTTCACAGCTCCCCATAGTGAGTATCCTTTGTGGCTTAATGTCCCTCACACCCACAAATGCTGTAGTGATTAAGTGTCATTAAAGCACAAGTATTTTAGGGTGATCTCTGGTGGCTAATGTCTCCCGTCCCCAGATCCCTGTAGTGATTAAGTTCTGTTAAGGCACAAGTGTTATAGGATAATCCCTTGTTCCCAGTGATTCCCTCCACTCCCCAACCTCATAGTGATGAAGTGCCATTAAGGCACAAGTGTTGTAAGATAATCCCTGGTGGCTAGTGTTCTGCCCATCCCCATATTACAGTTATCCTTGCTGGCTAGTGGTTCCTCACCCCAATGTTGTAGGCTGTGCTTGTTAGTCTAGGGGTGTGTGGAAGTATGACAGCCACCTCAACCCATACTCACATACATGTACACAAGAAGCACACACACAGCCTCCTACCCACCCAGTTTCACTCATATTATTCATACACACACACACACACACACACACACACACACACACACACACACACACACACACACACACACACACACATACACATACACACAACACACACACACACACATATGCATATGCACACACACACACACACACCTACCTCACCTCCTTCGGTATCCCCCTTAGGCTGTCTTCCAGGCACACTAACACACACACACACACACACACACACACACACACACACACACACACACACACACACACACACACACACACACACACACACAAACACACATACACATGCATATGCACACACACACACCTACTTCACCTCTTTCAGTATCCCCTTTAGGCTATCTTCCAGGCACACATGCACACACGCACACGCACACACATACACACACACACATGTATCCCTTTGCATGCACTCATAGACATATCACCCCACCTTACCACGAAACTCCCCACTACTTACCTTTTCTTTGATGGCTGAACATGACCAAAAGATTGTGAGCACATGGCTAATTAGCATATGCATTTCCCCTGGATGGCCTCATTAACATGTAGCATGACCACAGAGAAAACCCGACAAGGTACTTAATGTCATGTTCAGGCTGCCTCTGAATTCCAAAAAGATCATATGTGACCTCATGATAACCTTTATGAACCTCCCCATTGTTTTTATTTCATTTTTCTAGTAATTAATTTTTATTGTATTTTACAAAAGTATTTGGCCATGGTAGATTGGGAATTAAAAAAACAGTGGGCTCTTAATTTATTTATTGTTCCCATGAAGCAGGAATCATTTACAGTTCTGTTGAAACATGACTTGTGTAACTCAGAACTCATGCTCAACGCAAAAATAACAAACTTATTTTTTTCCCAAAATCCCTCTCACTTGAAAAAAGCAAAATTAAAAATATGTCTCTCAATAATACAACCAATGAAGTAATTTCTCATTAGAAATTATTACTGAAGATAGTGGATGATAATCTTACATTTGATCTGCATATACAAAGTTGCATAAACAAAAAATCACCAAAAACTAGGGCTGCTGTACAGAGCCATAATTTCTCACCAGTGCAACTAAAACTACACTTGCCAGTACTTACCTCCTCCCTCACTATTTTATGGTGCTCCCATCCTTACTAATGTGTAGGCATCTCTGAAATCAAAACTCAAACAATGCTATGCTTAACATACAAGGCCATGTCAAACCCAGAGCTGTTGGACATGCTACACTTAAAGAAATTCCAATCCCTCAGAGCCACACTCTCCAGGGATCTAAACCTTGTCATCACAATGAACAAAACATGCTAGAGGGATAGGTTCCTGACCCAGAGACTCCCCATTCTCTGGAATAGACTGCCCATACATGTCAAGCAGAGCAGCTCTTTGGCCGTCTTCAAAAGGAACCTTGATTGGATGGGAGAAAGGAAATTCACCCCAGTGATCACGTCAGTCACTCTGCTAGACAGGGGTCCAGGGAAGTAAATAGTGTGGGAAGAAATAGCCAGGGAATTGTTATGGCTAGGCTTGTATAGGCCCTAGGGCTGATAGCCTAGTACCAACCTATCAACCTATGAACCTATAATAAAGGGGCTACATTTGCAGCAGATACCCCTTTCTGAACCCACCACTGTATAACACTATAAAGCCTAAATTGGTTAGAACTATGCCTTTAACTAACATATACACAGCACCTTACCACCTATTAAATTATGTAGCATCCATCTGCTTTTCCAGAAATTAATAACATTCAGTACAACTATGTTCCCAATCAGTCATTATGATCCAGTGCCTAAAAACTCCTATCTATCCACAAACCTATCAAATCTGCAGGTAATGGTCTGTACTCGTACAATGTTGCTAAGGCCCGGAACTCTCCTTACCTGTAACCATCAGGTCAGTACTCTTGCTCCAGTCCTTTAAAACCATTCTGAAAGACTTCCTAGCCAAAATCTCTCTCTGATATTGCCAACCCCAGGATAAACTATATCCCTAGATATGAACAAGTGAATACCTTATACCTCCTTACTCTCCCTTCTTACAGTTAATTTCTCCCCTAACTCTCTTTCTAAATATGCTATAACTCTGTTTTCTCTTTCACTTCCTGTTTGTATTATACTAACTTTCCCATAATTTCTCTATAAAGTGAATAAAATTTCTCTAAATATTAGGTCATTCATTGTATTATAAATATTATATCTTTATATTATAAACAGTATCCATTCTTAACCAATGTTTTCACATTATGTCAAATTTGGTATAATTATTTAAGCTTAGATGTTTTTGTATTATTTTTGAAGACTGAAAAATTATAGTTCTTTAAATGTTTCTATAATATTTTGTCGAGTTTCCCCTGCTGAAAATGGGCACCTACTCAGTTGGACTTTCCTGGTAAGCAAAGGTCAATAAATAAATAAATTCTACTGTGCAAATGCATACAGATTTATAGATGAGGGAAATAACATACTGACTCTAATAAGTGATGTGATTCATAAAGCGAAGCACAACTCTGCATATATACTATATTTTCTGAGAATAGCAGGAACCTCATGATTTCCCAGGTCACAGTCCTTCAAGGTGTCATTCTATTTTTTTTTTTTTTCTTCCTTAATGGGCATCATGGTGAAGCCGTATGTTGCTTTAGTCAATATTTTAAAACCTTGTTTTACTTACTACTTATTTTCTTATATATCTGTAATTTATTTGCCATAAAGGTGCAATGAAGAAACGTTCTTGTTTATTATGTAGCTTGAATATATGCAGAGTGCAGCAGCAGGAAGGACTCTTATATCAGTGAGAATTCTTCCAATCCAGAAGTGGTCTGCTGTATATAATTTTGTTATGGGGCAACGCTAGTAGGGGAGAGTGTTGTAGTCATTGGTTTAGAATTGTTACACTGTTATCGGCTAGCATTAAGTCATAGCTAGGATTAGGTCTGAGAGCAGCTAGCTGCCATTGGGTTATTTCAGACAATGCCATCAAGAAGATCATGAATAAGATCACACAAACAATCAGTGAGCTCTTCTTACTTTGGTATAGATATTCAACGTCTTTAACTTTCTCATGCTGTTTTGAACCCCAGAAAGACAGCTAGGTCTCTCCTATTTTTTGCTTTAGCTATGGTTATCAAATAACATGTCATAGTATGCAGAGATAACAACTCAACCAAAAATATCAGCTTAGAGTCTAAAAACCTTCCAAAAACCATGCTTGCTAAATGAAAGCTTTGAGCTCCTATTTTACAATAAAGTATGATTTATAAAACAGGCATGTATATGTCCCAGTTTTGGCTTATTAAGGCCTCTGGGACCTCAAGTAATAGTTGTGGAATGACTGCTTTAGCTAAGAAAAAATCCCATTCAAAATAATACAATTTCAGATAGGTACTAAGGGGAGATATGCCATTTTAACTCATCACTTTACGCCTTACTACATGTGCCTGCAGTGATAAGTCAGACCTCCTTAGTGACTTTCCATACTTTATTGTCTTATAATAATCATGGTTTCCTCTCAGGTGGTGAGTGGAACTTAATGCTGGGCTCTCTGCTTGATAACCTGGGGTCTTCTGCAGCTTACAAAAAGACAGAATTACAGTTATTACAGGGACTAATAAAAACATATGATGGTGGCCTGACGGCTGACCTGACATCAAGAGATCTTCAGCTTTCCTCCTCCAGATCCACTAGACTTCCTCTTGCATGGATGGCAGGACATTGTCATGCCCCTTGTTAGTGCTGTCTTCATATTTTTTATTTTTTTTTTGCCCTGCCAAGTTCAGTTTTATACCTTCAAGGCAGAGAATGACCTTCCTTGGAAAGATCTGTCTTCATGTGAGAGAACACCAACCAGAGGATCCCTAAAACTGCCCCTTTAGCCTAAACCCTGAATAAGATGGTGCCTGGCCATATGATAGTAAGATAAGGTGAAAAAAGGCTAGTCAGGGTACATAAGTAAATATTCCAATAAACCAGTTCATAGATATATTATAAAACCTTTTAACCCATTTGATGTTTTTCACCCTCTGCATTTTATCAATAACACACATTGTGATTATGTTTTCCTTTTATCTAAATGCTTATGTAGATTTGAAATTAGGTTCAATGTCAATGTGCAACTTACATGATTTTTAGATCACTCACTCATTCATCTTTTGAACAGATTTCAAATGTCTGTGTTGTCAGGTCTGAAATGGGAAATAAATCTTTGCATGCTCAATGCAAACAACATAACACAGCAAATTGTTACCCTGATTTATAACAGTTTTGCTGCAAATATGGATAATCTAATCCCATATAATTTCAGATGGTCAGGTTTTAAAGATACAGCCAAGGGTCTTCTCATTAATAATGCATCATCTCTCAAAAAAATGAAAGAAACAATATATATACTTTAGAAGCTTATATATCTTAGCCAGATACTGAAATTTATCCAAGTTTTAATGATAAAATCAGATCTTTAATAGCTGTACAACATGAGCTGAAATCATTGCAAGCATCTAACTAGACTTTATTTGAAGCAGAGATAGAAACTAAATACTCAGACTGGACATAAATTACCTCAAGATGTCTGGCCACCTTCTAGTCATCTTAATCAATAATGTTTCTTCAGCCAAAGAGACTGACACTGTATATATTCACCCTCAAGAGATTATTTCTACTTTATAGCAAACCAGTAAAGACATTTATTATCAATATTGCATGCATAAAATCAGGGGATAT
This sequence comes from Protopterus annectens, assembly GCF_019279795.1. NCBI lineage: Eukaryota > Metazoa > Chordata > Ceratodontiformes > Protopteridae > Protopterus > Protopterus annectens. The sequence goes on from NC_056735.1 coordinate 1,724,748,805, forward strand.
TGTCAATTTTTTAAATGAAATTACCGCCCCCCCCCATATATTTCCAGACAAGGTTATAAACAAACATTACCTTATTGCCCTGAATGAGAGTAAACATCATATATAAACGTGATTAAAATGTTATGTGATTGATCTTCTAAATCCCTTTTGCTAATGGTAAAAACAAAATGAAAACAACAGCAAAGCTAGAACTTCAACAGAGTGACCTCCCAAACCTCTTGTATCAGAGGCACATGGGATGTATGCAAATGATCCTTGCAAACCATTGTCTCCTATACAAATATCCACAGATACTACACAGGGATATGCTTTGTCGTTGTTTCTTTTAGTTATTTTACTTGACCTTTTATTTTCAAGTATCATTAAAGACCATAGACTCTCTGTGCAGATGGTATCTTATTTTTTTTTCAGAACTATCACAAAGTTGTCCTGAAACTGCTTCATACTGTGGGTACCACTAGAAATGTATCAAATTAGCAGTTAATCTTTGACAAGTCAGCACATAAATGATCTGGCAACTTTCCTGTTGGGATGCATGTTTTATATTATGAGCTTAAAAATTTAGGAATTAAATGTAAACTTGATATGCATGTATCCAATCATTTATATTGTGGTCAGATTTTAACTAAAATGGATCTCAAAACTTAGAGCAACCTTTGAAATCAGTCTTTTAGCTATTAAGATGAATGTATTTCACACAATTTTCAGTTTTTATAATAACTCAGTTATACAGTCCCATCTGATCTGTTTAAATCTGCCAACAAAAGAATGAAACATTTCTCTGGAGCAACAATACTTATTGTATTACTTAAAATAGTCTTTCAGCTCAAAAAACAAAGGTGTTTTTGAAATTCCAAATTTGCAGTTTTTTTCTGTAATGAATAGGTGTTAGTTAAACCATTTAATATTTCTGGTCACTGTATGTCATGTCAGTCAGCTTCAAGGAGTGCAACAGAGTATATGAGATCAATGGGTTAAATACAACAAATAGTAAAAACAATACAAAACAGATCTTACCAATACCACCAGAAAAATAAAAACTCACTTATTTTAATACAAATACAAATAGCAGAGCTTTCGGGAATAATCCCTCCTTCAATGCATATAAAACACAGTTCAAATACAGAGATTTAAATACAGCACATTATCCCATCACCCAATAAGAGCTAAGCTTGTTATATAGAGAACCTAAAGTTTAAAGACACAGCAACACATATACAAAGTATATTCAAAAGCAACTTAAAAAGCACAACAGATACCAGCAGTGAAGAGCAGCATTCATTTTAATTTTATTTACTTTTGTTTTAATACAGGTTTTAAACTAATTTAAACATTTAATCAAGGTGCATGGTCAGCCTGCAGTTTTAAAATCCACCTGTAGTTCAGTGGCATTTAGAACATCACCACATCTTATGTTAAAAAATATCCTTTGTATTACTCTAAATTTAAATGCATGGTCTGCACTATTGTCATGAATATGCTTAGCCAAGGAATTAGTAAGTGTATTGTTTCTAATTTCCAAAAGATGTTCAGAAATTCTTTCCTTACATTTTCTATTAGATTTGGCTATATAGAAACTAGTGCATGTCATGCACACAGCTAAATAAACCAGATTTTCTGTGTTACAAGTAGCAAAGCAATCAAATTCATAAATATGCTTTGTCCGTGAAGGATCATACAATTATATCATAGAACAGTACCTTTTCTTTTAATTCTAGTGGATTGGTCCTTCTTTTCATGCATTTCCTTATAGTATATTTTCTGTTTAAGTTTAGGGCATTTCTTAAATGTAAACCTGGGAGATGCACCTATTATTTTACCCAGCGATCCTGAATGGAGGCTCGACTGTCCATCTCCAGAGGCAGTTGGGAGTCATCTTTTCCTGCACCAGAGAGCTTGACTAGATATCACAAGAGATTTATGGGTGTGCAAGATAATATCCAGAGGTTGTATTATACCATTTTCCCAACCCCCCCAGCAGCTACAAAGAAGATCCTCAATCTCCCAGTCACCCAGTCAGAGGGAAGCACTTTATCTAGAGATAAAAAAGCTGCTTGAAAAAAAGAGTCATCTAAGAGGTCTCCCCAGACCACAGAGGATCCAGAAGTTACTCAAGATTTTTTTGGTGTAAAAAAAAAAAGATGAGACCAGTTTTGGATCTCAGCAGACTAAATCAGTCTGTTCAGTAAACAAAGTTTTGGATGGTCAAGATTCAGTCCATTCTGCCATTTCCACACAATGATGACTGGATGTGCTGAATAGATCTTCAAGATGTGTACTATCACATCAAAATGAACAGGTGACCAGAAGATGCCTATGCTTCCAGCTGGAAGCCAGTCATTACTAATTCAGAGCACTGCTCTTTGGTCTCACTATAGCCCCCAGGGTGTTCACCAAATAATGACACTCATAGCAGCTCACAAAGATTGCTAGGATTCCAAGTGTTTCCATACCTAGACAACTGGCTCCTGACTGCTTCAACTAAGCATCTACTAATTCAAGAAAGGGGCTGCTTACTCCAGCTGTGCTCCCATCTAGGAATATCAGTCAGTTACAACAAATCTCAACTGATACCAACTCAAAGTTTGGAATTTAATGGTGCTCATCTGAATACAGCCACCCAAATAGCTTCTCTTCCTCAAACTTGAATATACACCATTCAATTCCAAGTCAATATCAAGATAATTCAAAATTCTTCCCTTCCAGCATGGCTGATACTTCAAGCCTTGGGATTCATGGCAATGGCAACCCCCCTTGTACTGCTTGCCAGGTTCCATATGAGAATCCTTCAGTAGACACTCACCATTCAATCCTCTGTTCTCAAACACCCATTATCCTTGCCAGTCAAGATCACTCAAGCATGCAAGAATTACCTACTATGGTGGATCCACTCCAATTGACTCCATGAAGGCTGTCTTTTTGTTCTCTCTCAATGCAAGGGCACAGTGACCACAGACATTTCTCAGCTTGGATAGGTGGGCATTTCTTGGGATAGACAGTCCAAGGCATATGGTCTCCTGAGGAGTCCAAGATGCATATTAATATCCTGGAAATGAGAGCTTTCCCCCAAGCTATGCAGGCCTTTTAGGACACTCTCCCAATTGGGAGTATTGTGATCCAGATGGAAAATATATCACTAGTCTGGTATGTCAATAAACAGAGGAAAACTAGATCTTACCCCCTTTGTCGAGAAGCTATGAGAGTATGACAACAGATGATCTCTTCCAATCATTTTCTAATAGCAATGCACATTCTAAGGAAATGCAACATGACTGCAAACAAGTTACGCAGGTCAATTTTGATGCCTCAGGAGTGATGTCTCAATGTCGGCATGATGGAGAGAATGTTCTGTCAATGGGGCCAACCATGCTGCGCTCTGTTTGCTCCTGCGCTCTATTTGCTCCTCCCCACAACAACAAATGCAGCAGGTTCTTTGCCCTAATCCCCCCACCAGGCACCAGGGGAGTAACCAAAAGATGCTCTACTTCACAGATGGCCCCCCGATCTCCTTTACCCCACTCACCATTACCCTTCTTCTCAAGTTATTACAGAAAGCAACTCGACTGAAGGACACAGTTATCCTCATTGCCCCTTACTGGTCTAGTCAGATTTGGTTTCCCTTCCTCTGGACTCAACTTTTACATCCACCATGGATTCTGCATCAGACTCCAGACCTTCTGTCTCATCCAACAGGCATGACTCACACAGGCTTAACAGGCCTCAAGTTGACCACATGGTTTCTCCAGTTCCATTGATTTCTAGACAGCCCAGGCTGCCCTTCCTCATCTGTCACATTTTTACTATCTTCCCATAAAGCTTCCACCAGAAAGATTTATAAGAGTAAATGGAAAAGATCTGTTATTTGGGCCCTAAACAAAAACACAGATCTCTTTTCAGCACCCATTTCTAAATGTCCTTGACTTTTAAGTCACAATTTTCAGTGAAGGTTATAGTTCCTCAGATATTAGAGTACAATTAGCAACCATTTCTAACTTTCATCTGGGAATAAATAATTATACCTTAGCTTCCTCTAAACTTTGCAAGACCTTTCTAAAAGGAAGTTTTTTTACTTAGACCTTCATTAAAGGATCCTATCCTTCCTTGGGATTTAAACATCGTTCTTCAGGCCATGACTCAACCTCCCATAGAACCTTCAGCCAAATTTGATCTAAATTTTTTCTTAGTTGCTATTTCATCTACCAGAAGAGTGTTTAAACTTCAAGGATTATCCTCTAAGCTTCCTTATTTAGTTTTTCACAAGGATAGGCTTCCTGTACAGTCCAATCCATCCTTTTTACCAAAGGTGGTTTCTGAGTCTAATATTAATCATTAATCGTCCATTGTTCTTTCCAAATTTTTCAAACAAAGGCGACTATTTGTTACATTTGTAAGATGTCCACAGACAGTTACATTTCTACCATCACAGGACTAATGATTTAAGAAAGACTGAGCTATTCTTTATTTCCTTTTCTGATTCAAAACTAGGCAAACTAGTATCTAAAGTTACTCTGGCCAAGTGCTTAACTGATTGTATTACATTTGTTTATCAAAAAATTGCATTACCTTTACCAAGACCACTTAGAACCCACTTTGCTAGGTCTATGGCAACCTCATCACCCTTTTTGTCTGGAACTTTCTTGGATGATATTTGTGCAGCTGTAACTTGGGCTAATCATAATACCTTTCTTGCTCATAACAAATTGGATCTGCTCTCTAGGGGAAGAACAGCCTCTGGCTCGGCAATGCTCAGGAATCTCCTTCCTTAGAGGCCTCCCAAGACTTAGATAGCTGGGCACTCTGCCCCAACAGTTGATGAATGAATGAAAATGAACAACATCAAATTAAAGTTATGTACTCATCATAACATCTCATCTGTGTTGTCCGTTTTCATTCTTCCTCAACTTCCCACTCACCTATGCCCCTCCTTGTTCAACTCTTGGAAAGATCAAAGACTATTGGAGGAACCTTTGTTCCTTGTTTGAGCTTCAGCTTCCATTCTTTTTTTATTTTCCACTGCTCTGTTAGTCATATGGGCAGAAAACTAGATTTGAGCTATGTTAGGTTGGTGGGGCATTGTGGGTAAAGGGAGGAGCTCAAGCATTCAAGAATCCTATGATCTAAAAGAAGCAGCAGAATTAGATCTGATGGTTGGATCAAAACCAAATAGTTGAGAAAGAATGAAAATGGGCAACACAGATGGAATGTTATGGTGAGTACATGAAGTTTTGTTATAAGCACCATAACAAAACTATTCCAGACAGGATCAAGGAACACTCTACCAGTGCCTTAACTTTATCTATGGCTTTTTGGAAAGGGTTAGATTCTAGAAGTAGTCTGTAAATAGCTTAATTTACATTAAGGATTATAATTAAGCATTATAAACTTATTAAGCATTATAAACTTGACTCCTTCTATAAGTCCAGATCAAGCGTTGCTGGGACCTTTCTCCAAGGGCTCCTGGATGCTTCTCCTTCCACTTCCCAAATGTGCTTAGCTAAGGTAATCTACCCATATAGCTAAGGCTACTGCAGCAGTGATCAATATGATGAATATAGTACATTTGTATAAGCTGAACTTACCATAACAATAGATGTTCAAATAATCAGTGATATAATAGCCACTCCCTCCCTCCACTCCCCTTGTTTTTTGGTGTGTTTTTTATACCAGGGTGTGGACATTTATTCTTTATTGTTCTTAGCATTGTCCTTTCAGGACTCAGCCAATGTCTCTGCTGGCTGGAAAGCACTTTACACCCAAACTTGTCTTTTAGTCAACTCAGCTAAAGCTGCCTGACAGTTTGAGTGTGTGTAATGTGTCCTGAAGCTTTGGAATCTGGCTTGCTATTATATCCTTGGCAGGATATAACCAATATAGCTAAGGCTACTGCAGCAGTAATCATTCAAACATCTACTGTTATGGTAAGTTCATATTACACAGCTGTACTTTACATCCCTTTTAAATAGCTTTGTGTTTAGGGACTTCTTAAAAGTAAACCTTCTTCAGTTATTTGATGACCTAATTAAATCCCACTCTAATCCTCCTCTGATGGTTCCCTTTGCCAAGGCTGGTGCATATGCTTCTGACTTATAGTCTCACATGAATAGTTGCATTGATAAGGAATCCCCTGTCCACACTAAATAATAAGAAATTTGTAAAGAAATCCCTTGATGGAATACCTGTATAAATAGATTATATAAGAAGAGAAATAAATTGTATAATGCTTATAAGCTCTATGTCGCTTACTAGCACACTTAAACAAACTTGTAAGGAGCTTAAGGGGACCATTAAGAAACTCAAAGATGAGGATAAACTTAAGCTATCCACTAAAACCAAAAATAACTACAAATCTGTGTTCAACTACATCAGGAAGCTAAGAGCTAACACAAAACAATGATTTGAGCTAATCCTCCATATGACTTCATGCTCTGTCCCAGTGGAGATAGATAATATTCTAGCTTACAAATTTAATTCCACTGTTACCCTACCATCAGTTATAGCTGTGACACAGATTCCACAATCCCAGTCACACCCATTTATTTCTATGGAACAAGTTCTATAAGCCTCCCAAAACCTAAGAACAACTCAAACATTGGACCTGATAATATGACAGGTTTCTGGATTATCAGTGTAAATAATCTGAACCCATGGGTGATATTTTTATCTAAGCCCCTCCTGTAGTTACATCCCTGAAGCATGGAAAACTGTCATTATAATGTCATTACACCAGGGTGGCCCAGCCATGGATCCTTGTAATTGTACACCCATTAGTCTCACTAGAATCATATGTAAATCTATGGAACTTTACAGTCTGAACATTGAAAATTTCTTAACCCTGGACTCTCTTCAACTTGACTTTGTCAAAGGATGGTCCTGCCTCTTTAACCTTGCTAATTTCTTTGAAAAACTAACCAAAGCAGTGGATAGCAGTTACGCAGTACATACAGTATATCTGGACCTGGCCAGTGCATTGGATGTCATTCCTCTTGCAGGCATTATTAACAGACATATAAATATGAATATATATATCCTAATGTTATGCAGTGGATAACTAACCAGTTGTCTGACAGAATCCATAAGGTTAGAGTTGCAGGTGCCACTTCTGAATGCAAAAAAGTTACCAGTGATGCACTACAAGGCTCAGTGTTAGACCCTCTCCAATATGGCATCTATTTCTAAGACTATGTGGACAACACTGCTGACCTATAGTTATCAAAAGTTGCAGATGACTGTAAACTGAGTATTGTTATTTGATCTTCCAGTGACTTCACAGTTTCCAGGTTAATAGGTACACACTAGACAGTTGATCAGTAAGGATCTTAAGAAGCCAAGCTTCCACTCCCATGGTAGTTTTCAGCCCTTATGCTTGGTGTGCAATTAACCCAGAGACAAGTAGAACAAGGATATGTTGGAAGATTTACATGCTGCTTCTATCCATGTGGTCACCCATTCATTCAACCAAATTACAGTTAAATAGGGTAAGAGAAGTACTTTGCTTTATGTGGAGTTGAAGATTGCTCCATGGAAGTGGAGTTCTCTGTGGCACACAGCCACTCCTCCAACGTGTTCTATTTATGTTGAGGAACAGATTGAGATCCTTTGTGTTGGTTTTATGCCATACAATGGACTTGCAAATGTGCAACAGGTCTGACAGGATAGGGTTTGTTTAGATTTTGTATGCAAGGTAGAGGTTGCCTTTCAGTGGTCTGTATGATATCGAGAGGAGAGACAAGGCTTTGAGAAAATACACATAATTTTTATGATTTAGGCCCTTGATCTTCTTAGTGGTGAAGCATTATGTTTATTCCAGTTGTGATACGTGTTTGAGCATGTACATACTAAAAGGAGCATTATAGTCAATTATTGGCCTAATGGTTAATGAGTACAGTGGAATGATTACATCCCTGGATACTGACACTTTATCTTTAGATATAAGCTGTGAAAATGGACTTCCTTACTATAGTGGATACATGAAGAGCAAAGGGCAGTTTGTTATCAACATAGGTTCTCAGATCCTCAACGCTGGGATCAATTTTCAGGGGTATGTTGTCAATGTGATAGTTACAAGGAAAGTCATACTTGCCAATGGATATGATTATACATTTAATAGCATTTAGTTTTAGTTTAAGACTTTGACACCAGCTATTTGTTTGGGACAGACTCTTTTGAAGGATCATAGTGTCCCCGGGAAGTTTATAATTGCAACATGTTTGCAATGACCTCTAATAGGTTAATGCCAAAAAGGAGTAGCCCAAGGACTAAACCCTTGGGTATACTCCTAGTGACATGTCTTTTGGAGGAGTTGGAGCCATCCAACCTTATTGCCTGGGTACTGTTTATGAGCAAGTTTTCTTTCCAGTAAGTTACATGGGGATTTACATTTACCATGGAGAGTTTATCATATTAAAAATTGGGGCAAGGATAATTGTATCAAGTTGTTAAAAAATGTAGCTCAATTCATGTTGGTAAATATTAAGTAGAATGCTTAAGCAGAAGTATCAGGATAGATTTCTTCAAGGAGAATTTCTGGCAAGCATTACTTCTGTAAAAGTAAGGGTAGAAAAAATAATAGCGTTCTGTGAAATTATTTCAGAAGTCATGCTACATCTACTTGCAAATTGAATTAAGGAAGTATAATCATGTTTTGTTTGTCAGGCATCAGTGAGAACAAAGGCAATGTCAGACACTGCATGACTAGAATTGTAGCTAGAAACATTCTAGAGGCTTACTGAATAATTATTAATTAATTAGTTATGCTATGACCTTGTTTTTTAACATGTTCTGTATGAATATAGTATTGTCAGGCGTAAGGAAATTTTCTAAACTTGAGAGTGTGACATATATGAAGCAGCTTCCAGAAGGGTTGCAGACTCTGGGCTATCACTTGGATGAGAAGTTTACTGAGTGATGTAATACTCAGCAAAAAAGTGGAAATTGTACCGGAACATATTTTGCAAGAACCACCTAAGCTGAAAATATATGAACTGCTGAGTCTTGTATTTTGTGTATAAATCTAACCATTAGCCTGCTATTTTTAGATTTGCTTTTGTGATTCTCAAGATGTTACTTAACCTGTGTAGAAAATAAAACCTGCTTTCTACAACATGACTTTATCTCCAGAAAAATTTTCTTTTACAGTAAACAAAACATTTTCTCATATCAAGTAGATGGCACAGCCCCCTAGTCAGTCACTGTAGTAAGAGATCTAGGCACTTTTCTTACATGCATACATACATTCATACATACATACAAACATTTCAAGCATGGGCCTTAATGCCCTTCTAGCCTGTCAATATGCCAAAACTGTTGTTCCCATAATAAGTGCACATGCTGTTTTAAAAAATATCTAAACTAGTGTTTGCTTTAGTGTAATTTGGTAATCTATTCCATGCATCATCTGCTGTCTCAGAGAACCAATTGGTACACTTCTCATTCCTACAGAATTTTCTACATAGGCTTTCTGATGATTCTCTACTACATTTTGATAACCCCAAATATTTGTGTGATAGTGAGGGTATGAAATTTGAATGTTGGCAGTATGACTGGTATAGGGGGAGAGCTAGCTGGTATGATGGAGAGAAGGAAGGGTGATATATTGTGCGTGTAAGAGACCAGATGGAAGGGGAGTAAGGCCAGGTGTATTGGAGGCTGGTTCAAATTGTTCTATCATGCTGTGGATGGGAAGAGAAATGGGGTAGGGTTTATCCTGAAGGAACAGTATGCCAAGAGTGTTTTGGAGGTGAAAAGAGTGTCAGAAAGAGTGATGTTTATGATGCTAGAAATTGATGGTGTTTTGATGAATGTTGTTAGTGCATATGCTCCGCAAGTTGGGTGTGTGATGGATAAGAGAGAATAATTTTGGAGTGAGTTGGATGAAGTGGTGGTGAGTATACCCAAAGGTAAGAGAGTAGTGATTGGAGCAGATTTCAGTGGTCATATTGGTGAAGGAAACAGAGGGGATGCAGAAGTGCTGGGTAGGTATGGTGTTAAGGGGATAAATTCAGAAGGTCAGATGGTAGTGGATTTTGCAAAAAGGATGGACATGGCTGTGGTGAATATATATTTTATGAAGAGGGAGGAGCATAGGGTGAGATGCAAGAGTGAAGGAAGATGCACACAGGTGGATTATATCCTATGCAGGAGGGCCAGTCTGAAGGTGATTGGAGACTGTAAATTGGTGACAGGGGAAAGCGTAGTTAGGCAGCATAGGATGGTGGTCTGTAGTATGACATTGGTGATCAAGAAGAGGAGGAGGAGTGTGAGGGCAGTGCCAAGAATCAAATGGTGGAAGGTGAAAAAAGGGTGATTGTAAGGTGGAGTTCAGGGAACAGTTAAGACAGGCACTGGGTGGCAGTGAAGAGTTATTGAATAGCTGGGTAACTATAGCAGAGCTGGTAAGGAAGACAGCTAGAAAGGTGCTTGGTGTGGCATCTGTACAGAGGAAGGAGGTCAAGGAGACACTGGTAGTAGAACAAGGAAGTACAGTAGATTATACAGAGTAAGAGGTTGGCAAAGAAGAAGAAGTGGATTGTCAGATGAAGAAAGTAGACAAGAGTATAAGGAGATGAGGCATATGGCAAAGAGAGAGGTGACGAAGGCTAAGGATAAGGCATATGAAGAGTTGTATGAAAGGCTGGACACAACAAAGGGATAAAAGGACCTATACTGATTGGCTAGACAGACGGTCCAAGCTGGGAAAGATGTGCTGCAGGTAAGGGTGATAAAGGATAATGAGGGAAATGTACTCACAAGCGAGGAGAGTGTGTTGAGCAGATGGAAAGAGTACTTTGAGGGGCTGATGAATGAAGAGAATGAGAGGGAGAGAAGTTGGATGATGTGGGGATAGTGAATCACGAAGTGCAGTGGATTAGTAAGGAGGAAGTAAGGACAGCTATAAGAAGGATGAAGAATGGAAAGGCTGTTGGTCCAAATGACATACCTGTGGAAGTATGGAAGTGTTTAGGAGAGATAGCAGTGGAGTTTTTTGCCAGATTGTTTAATGAAATCTTTGAAAGTAAGAGGATGCTTGAGGAGTGAAAAAGTGTTTTGGTACTGATTTTTAAGAATAAGGGTATTGTGCAACTACTACTACTACTGTGTGTGTGTGTAACTGCAGAGGGATAAAACTGATCAGTCACAGCATGAAGTTATGGGAAAGAGTAGTGGAAACTAGGTGAAGAAGGGAGGTGATGATTAGTGAGCTGCAGTATGGTTTCATGCCAGGAAAGAGAACTACAAATGCGATGTTTGCTCTGAGGGTGTTGATGGAGAAGTATAGAGAAGGTCAGAAGTCATTGTATTGTGTCTTTGTGGACTTAGAGAAAGCATATGACAGGGTGCCTGGACAGGAGTTGTGGTATTGTATGAGGAAGTTGGAGTGGCAGAGAAGTATGTAAGATTAGCACAGGATATGTATGAAAGTAGTGTGACAGTGGTGAGGTCTGCAGTAGGCATGATGGATGCATTTAAGGTGGAGGTGGGATTACATCAAGGATTAGCTCTGAGCCCTTTCTTATTTTCAATGGTGATGGGCAGGTTCACAGACGGGATCTGACAGGAGTCCCAGCGGACTATGATGTTTACCGATGACATTGTGATCTGTAGTATGAGTAGGGAACAGGTTGAGGAGATCCTGGATAGGTGGAGATAGTGCTAGAGAGGAGAGAAATGAAGTTCAGCAGGAATAAGACAAAATATATGTGTTTGAACGAGAAAGAGTCTAAAGGAATGGTGAGGATGCAGGAAGTAGAGTTGGTGAAGGTGGCTGAATTTAAATACTTGGGAATCAGACTAATGATGAGTGCAGAAGGGAGGTGAAGAAGAGAGTACAGGCAGGGTGAAGTGGGTGGAGAAGAGTGTCAGGAGTAATTTGTGACTGACGGATACCAATAAGAGTGAAAGGGAAGGCCTACAAGAGTGTAGTGAGACCAGCTATGTTATATGGGTTGGAGTCAGTGGCACTGACAAAAAGGCAGGAGTTAGAGATGGAGGTGGCAGAGTGAAAGCTGTTAAGATTTGCATTCAGTGTGACGAGGACAGACAGGATTAGGAATCAGTTTATTAGAGGGTCAGCTCAGGTTGGGTGGTTTGGGGATAAAGCCAGAGAGGCAAAACTGCATTGCTTTGGACATGTTCTGAGGAGGGATGCTAGGGTATATTGGGAAAAGGATGCTAAGGATGGAGCTGCCAGCTAAGAGGAAAAGAGGAAGGCCTAAGATAAGGTATATGGATGTGGTGAGAGAGGATTTGCAGGTGGTTGGTGTGACAGAGCAAGATGCAGAGGACAGGAAGAAATGGAAACAGATGATCCGCTGTGGTGACCCCTAATGGGAACAGCCTAAAGAAGAAGAAGATTTGCAGAAGTAGTTGTCTCTAAATGCCCTATATACCTGAATAAGGTCTCCTCTTAAATATCTATATGAACTGTACAAGTTCATATATTTTAGTCTTTCAAAAGAAATTGAATTTTCACATCCATGAATGCCCTTGGTATATTTATGCTGTACTCCTTCCAGTTTGTATTTTACTCATGCTTATTTTCTTGTAAGGTGTTTATATTATTATTCCATACTCAAATTTGGGTCTAATGTAACTAACAAACAATGACTTCATCATTTCTGATTTACTAGATTTTATAAATCCTTTTATATAACCTGTAATTCTATAACTATCATTAATCAACTGGTTGATATCATTAGAAAAACTCAAAGCTGGATCTGTCCATATACCCAGGTCCATAAATGTATTTACTGTTTCAATCACTGGGTGCTGTATTAAATATTTAACTTTTGATTTATATTTCCCAAATCTCATATACTTAGTTTTTGATGTGTTTATAAGAATATTATTTTCCTGTGCCCAAATAATCAATTTACTCAAGCTCTTTTGCAGACATGCCCAATCTGTAGGACATTAAATCACTTTACCCAGATTCATTTCATCTGCATACAGATTGTACAACACTTCAGATAAAAATATAGGTCTGAAAGATACAATCTAAACAAGTAAGGGCCTAGGACAGAGCCCAGTAGGACACCCTGACTGTAACCAAGAATTTTACCTGTCCAGTTGCTGTATGATACTTGCTATGTCTTCTTGTAAGCCATGCAGCTACCCATCTTATCAAGAGTACATCACTACCTAGTTGTCCTAATTTATTGATCAGTGTTTTGTGTATGACCTTGGAAAATACTGAAGTTAAATCTCTCTCTCTCTCTCTTTATATATATATATATATATATATATATATATATATATATATATATATATAGATAGATATTACATCACAGCACAATCTGTCATTCATAGCTGTTATTACATTGTTATCATTGTTGATTGTGTTACAGGTGGTAGTAGATCTATTTTCAGCATATGCTTGCTAATATATGGTTGAAGTCTCAACCTTTCCAGTTCTTAAAATAACTTACCCAGTATTACCTTCTCCATTATTTTTCCACAACATAAAAGTAGACTTAAGGGTCTGTATGACTCTGGGTTGTTCTGCTCCCCTTTCCCTGAAAGACAGGTTTAATAAGTACATACGTCCAATCTTGAGGAATCTCCCAGTATTTATACAACCTAGTAAATAAGATATATGACGGTACTATAAGTTCTTGCTGAAGGGTTCTCAGCTCATTATTACTAATTTCGTCTCCTCCCTGTGCTTTGTTTGGATCTAGTTTGCATAGTTCTTTTGCAATATAATCTAATTTGATTGCAGTATCTGACGTTACCTGGATGCTACTAGGACAACTTTGTAGATCCAAACTGTTTTGCATAAGATTTTGCAAATATATAACTATTTGTAACTATATCTATAATCTGTTGTGTCTGAAAATAAATTTTAAAATCTATACACGGTTTGTCAGTGTGCATGTCTTTACTCCTACCACATCTCATGTATCTATAAAATTGTTTCTTATTATGCTCAATTGTGTTATCTTGTCTCATACTATGCTTAATTTGTTTTCCAGTTTGTTTATTTCAGTTTAAAAATTTGTAGTTTGACCTCTTTTCCACTTGTTATATTTGTCTCTCACCATAATCAAGTATCTCGATCTTGTGGAAATATATTGTCCTGACGTTGTGTGCTTAGATCTGATGTTAACCTTTTTTTTTGCATTCAATTCCTTCTGTAGTTTTTCCACTGAACACGTCACCTCAATTAGTTTTACATAGTGACTATTTTGCTTCCATATAATCTATTATTAATCTTCTCTGCAATCGTTTTAATTTCTGTTTGGCAAAATTATCTAGCAAGAAATTAACCTTTATAAGCCCATAATCTCTGCTTATCAACTGTGATAAGCTTGACATGAAATAACAGCATTTTCTTTAGGCACACAAGCAATGTCTAGTATGTTCCATTCCTTGGTAGTTTTTTTTTTTTTTTTACAATCTGAAGTAACTGTTGTTCCTGAATATGAATTGTAAATCATTTTCTTACAAATGTTGTTGAAACAATATTATTCATATCTGTTTCTGGTAAATTTATGTCCCTTGCCACTATTATTCTTCCCTCTTGTACTTATTGCAAGAAATGCGTGAATGCCTATAGGCCATCAGCACTTTACTTTGGTGGTCTATACATTCCAGCAATTGTTACATATTCCAGGGCTGCCTTTATTGTCACAGTTACACAATCTATAGTATTAGTGTTATCAATGAACATGTAATAACCACTGGTCTCATAACTACCTTTAATCCCTATCCCATCTTTAATCCCTATTACAACACCTCCGCCATATATTTTTTAGAATGTCTGTTACAGTAAAAACATTTATATAGATCTGGTTTCCAGTCATTGTTCTGTAACCATGTTTGAAATAAGTGACTTTGAAGAAAAAAACACTTAAAAACCACCAATGTTCCAGTATACAGATAAGAATAAAACCACAAATAATCCCCAAAGAATATGTACTGATACAATGAATAATTAATAAAGAAGGAGGAATTTCTTCATTCCTTCAAAATCTACATATTAGAATCTTAAAAACGGTCTAAACATTTTTCAATAAATATAGACATAAGCTCAGTGTGTCATTGACATCCAGATACAATAGGACGTAATGGAGGGTAAACCGGATCCTTGTGCAATTTGGGAAGGCCATGAATGACTGGTATGAGCGGTTTCTCTACCATTAAATAATTAAACAAAGGCTGATCAATAATTTTGTTAATAATCAAAAACTTTAACATAGGCTGAACAGTAAAAATCATGTAATTGACATGTTTCTTGGTGACTTTACTATAAAAACTGATATCAGCCAATAATAAACCCATTTCTGTCTCATACCAAGAAGTATATAAAACAACAATTAGTCCATCTTTATCTGCTGATTTAATTATAATGTCTTTGTTATTCTGTATTCTACGTAAATAATTAAGTTCATCTTTGGTAAAATTACAACGTCCATGGTTGTTACTCCTCATCATGTTCGACTGATACACCCTATAAAACTCATCAATACACAGTTTCTCAAAAGCAGCTACTAATTGATTCAGATTGGGAGTATACACACTTGGCTTCTTGAAGTGATTAAGCATTTCATTACTATGCAACATATTATCACTTATATTATCTTTAAAATTCAACTTTAACATTAAGTTCCTTGTGAAAGATTTCAAACTCAGCATTACCTCAGTGAGATCAGCATGCTATGTGGGAATAAATGAGAGACCTTTAGACAAATGTTTAAGGTCATTGATTGAATTTGATTATTTATGGACAGCTTGATTGTGCATTTTATGAGATCTGATGAAGCAGTTTTACTGCAAAAGTGCTTATGTTTTTTGCTGGCAATAATGTTGGTTTATATTGGATTCTTTGGCTCTTCCTGAGCCTACATATTCTTTGGGGATTATTTGCTGCTTTAACCATGTTTCACAAACAATAATATCATCAATCTTGTGGGAATGTAGCAAATTTTCCAATAAAAAAACTTTATTATAAATGTTTCTAGCATTAACAATGAACAAATAGGTATCAAATGTTGCTTTCTGTAAGATGTTAGTGTTTGTCAAATATTGAAAAATATTTGATGCAAAAATTCTCTTCTCTGAGTTTGACATGTGCACGCTATCCTGTCTGAGCATGTGTGCCCAAAATTAGGCTGGAATGCTCTACACATTCCATTTTTTAAAAGGAGACATTTTTTCATGTAGGTATTTAGCCAATATTTTTTTTTCATTCACAATGACTTGACTCTCCGTTCTATATATGATTTGTGAAAAATACATCCTAACACCTATGCTTTCTAAGAGTGCTGTAAGTTCCCTGCTAACAGTCAAAAGGTCCTTGTGGATGAAATCATTTATACCAACATGAATAAAAACAGATCCGTACTTACTTATATTAAGACATTCTAAAGCCTGCCTCACATCCTGTATTTTTGCTCCTGGAAAGCATAACACTATTTGATTTTCATTATCTTCTCTGCAAATGTTAAGTATGAGTTCCTCTAATAATTGAATCTCCAGTTACAAGGATATCTTTTCTGACAAGATCTGAAGACTATTCAGCTTCTAATTCAGTAATATCTGCTCCATCATTTGTTACAAAGGAATGATCTTCATCACCATTAGTATTATTAATCCCACTGTTTTCATTGCTTATTACATTTGCAGGCATACAGTTCTCATCCAGCTGGCTTTGTACATCCACAGCTGAGCCCATGTTATCAAAACTTGTCTTTCTCCTTTTTTTTCTTATGGTAGTCTTCCTCAGTCTTTCCACATTCAGTTTTGGTTTCTTCCTTTTCATCTGTCCCCTGCCTCTTTTTTTTCCTACCTTCACTTTTGGAAAAAGATCAAAAACATTTTTGGTAGAATAATTTTATCATTCCCTGTAATCTGTATGCTACACAACAAAGCAGCGTCACTTTCACTATGCATTCTCTTTCCTTTACAGACATTTATCAGTTCTTTTTCTTCCTTGTTATTTGCTTTGACCTTCTTCCTTTCTTTCTATTTCCTTCTGTATGCTTTGAATCCCCATATTGCTGAAAACTTGTATCCTAAATTCCAGAGTTGTCAGTATCATTATCTTGCTTCATATAGGTTGAGCGGCCTATATAGACAATAGAAACATCTTTCCTAAAGGTGTTTGGTTTGCTTGTTGCCTAATATTATTTATGTCATCTGTCTAGTCATTAATATATTTAACAACAGTTCTCTAAGCACTGCCAGTTGCACAAGTGCAATTGTCATCAGTAAGTCTAGATTTACTACTAATAATAGTAAGCAAATCATCCAATGTTTGATATGAGGAGCACACATCACCAGTGTTATTAGGTGTTACCTTTAACTATACATACCATTTATTATACTGTACAAGATACTTGTGCTTTAGCAAATCATTAATGATATGCTCATTTAACGAATCCATATTCAGCTGCAAATGAATACAACATTCTTGATAACTCTATATTTGGTCATCATGTCTGTGTAGTAGTTTGGAAAACCTTATGCCTGGCTCATCTAATTACCAAAGGCATCTTCACCAGATCCAAACATGTCTTAATTCCTGTTTACTCTTATATTATCAGAGCCATTATTGAATATAATGTACTTTTGGCATGTGTTTGTCTTAACATATCATTCAGTGTGAGAGACCTTAGTGACTGATAACTAAAAAGATCTCTTAGTTATCATTCAGTTTCGCTCTTATATACTTCTCCGTGGAGATCTGTGTCTAGCCTTTTGAGCTATGAAGGATTCAAACCTCTTTGAATTCCTATTCCTCTGCAGAACAACTGAAACCTCAAATACCTAATTAAAGGAACAAAACCTTCATCAGCTGATAAATAAGACATGTTGGCATGAAAGATTCATATCCCCACATATCCCTCACTCTGGAACAACTTCCACTACATGTAAAGCAGAGTTGCACCCTTACCACTGTAAGGTAAACCTATAAAATTGGATGGCAGTCTTTAATTTTCCCCCAATCTGTCTTGTTTTTCTCTCCTTAAGGTTGGAGGGAACTTTTGAATACAGGTTTGACAACACTTGTAATGGTCTACAGACTGACTGCCTAGTACTTACCTATGAGTCACAAAGTGGTCTCATTTTCAGGACAGTAGTTTCCTTGTCCCACCAACAGTGTAATGTACTGTGGGATATATCTGTAGGAACAGAACCCAGAACGTTCCTACTGTAACCATGAAAGGCAAGTGTACTATATGTTGATGCGAACACCCAACATCGCATAACATATAGGACCAACTTACTACAAAAGCTAACTTCCAAAAGTAGCAAATATATACTACCTAATAAACAACAGGTGTGATCACAATCACCACAGTGAAGCTGCCTATGTTGATTACATACATAACTATGAATCAAATATAATTATGGCTGTGTATCTGACATATTATCAGCTACATAAGGTGGCATATAAAATAGGTCTACTTACTCCCGCACCTGGAAAAGTGAACTAACCTCCCTTGAGATTGCTGGTGATTCTCCACTATGACTTCTAGAGCTGTGGGAAAAGGAAAATAATACAACAATCCCATTAATATTCCAAAATGCTGTGGCCATCTGAAATATCTAGAACCACATCCAAAAAAGGCATTCTAGTATCTAAAATAAGACCATCAAAATCCAAACCAAATCTATTAAATTTTAAGTCTGATATAAATTCTACAGCCAGGGTCTTGTCCCCTTCAACTAAAAAAATTAAATCATCAACATATCTATAATACCTCACAACACAGTTATGAAAAAATCTATGTTTATAGATATATTCGGTCTCAAAAAGACCCATCGCCAAATTAGCATACATGGGGGCAAAAGACGCCCCCATCGCTGTTCCTTTTTTTTGGTGGTATAAAGTTTGATTAAACTCAAAATAATTATTAGTTAATGAAAAATATGTTAGTTCTATAATAAATTCAGAAACAGGAGATATACCTAAAAATTTTCTTAATGCGTCCAAACCAAAATCATGATTAATATTCGTGTATAAACTTTTGACATCTACCGATATCCAATACATATTTCTGTTCCATTTAATATCCTTGATTTTATTTAAAAAATCAAATACATCTGTCAGGAAAGAAGGCAACTTTTTTTCCATAAGATAACAAATAGTTATGTAGAAATATACCTAAATTATGTAAAAAATAGTTGCGTCCTGAAACTATTGGACGACCCACCGGTTTCACAAGATTTTTATGGATCTTAGGTAGGCAGTAGAAATACGCCATACTGTGTCCTTCAACCTTAAATTTGTCTTTAATATCTTTCTTATCAAAATATCCTAATCTAAAGCCTTTCTGCATAAGATTACTATATTCAGAAATAGCCCTGTTATAACTGTCAAGATTACTAATCTCATATGTAGTATTATCATTTAAATGCAACATGCACATTTCAAAATAATCCTGTACATTCAATACCACAAGTTTATTCCCCTTGTCGGCAGGTTTGAATACTATATTATTATTTTTACTTAAAACTTTTAAAGTATTCCATTCCCGACAAGTCATATTATAATTGATATTATTTTTATCCTTCATAAACTCTTCATAATTTATTTCCACAGAATGATTTAACATTTTAACAAAATTAGAAATATCATCATTAATGATTTTAGGTACAAAATTACTATTAAAAGGGACTTTATTAGTATCCAGCTTAATGTAAGCATTGCATGGTTCATCCGATATACAAGAATAGAAACTGTCTTCCTCACTGGAAACACTAGAATCCAATGTACTTAATTCGCTATCAGTGTTTAAGCTAAAAAAATATTTCAGAAATAGCTTTCTACTAAATTTGAAAACGTCCATCTGCATGTCATATAATCTGGAGACCACAGTTGGAATAAACTTTAGCCCCAAATTTAAGACAGCAAGTTCATTGTCATTAAGTACATGATTAGATAAATTAACTACATAATCATCTTGAAAGAGAGAGGTAAAATTACCATCTACCTCTTTTGTAACCTCCCCGTCTGGACTGTTCTGAAACAGGGTTGTCAGCATACTCTCTTTGTCGTTTAGATCTTGATACATCTCTCTGACTTGATGGTTGTTCCGGACGAAAATTCCGCGTCAACTGTTCAGGATTTTCTGCTGCTGGTAACTGTGGAAAATCCGTATCTCTCTCCTCGTCTTCCCATGAAGTATAACCATTCTCGGATGCAGACGCCGAAGAATTGAGTGGACGTGTATTGCCTGCATTCTGTTGGAACCTTACGTGTTTACGTCCTCTCCCTCTATTGGTTCTTGACAGAAAAGCTTTATTGAGTTCATAGTCACGTAAATCTCTGATTAGTTTCCCTTTCTTCCTTTCAATAAGGGTCAGTTCGTAATCTTTTAATTTCTCATTAACCTGAATGAGAAATTCATCCAAAAAAGCTATAGAAACACTTTTTGTTAAGTCACTACACATTTTTTTAATGTCCGTACACAGTTCTTTTTGTTTTAATCGGTCACGTTCAATCAGTATGTGTAACCACTCTGTCACACAATTATGGGCTGCAGATACCCATCTTTTATGGAACATGACCTCCGTATCTTTAGTGAGGTCAAAAGGTGTTGTAGGATCTTTAAACACCCTTAAACCCCTAGGCGTTGTCTCAGTCTCAATGTACCTCTGTAAACTGCAAATATTAAAGAATGTAGCTGTTTCTTTTACCATTTTTTTCTCCAAGTTCTCCAATAATAATTTATGTTCGGCATTATCTGGAACACATGTTTTTCTACCTACACTGCAAAAGGGATTAGGGAAGCGTTTGCGCCGTTCATCTTCCCATTTGTCCCACAGTGTATTGCCCTTGTCAGAGCCAGTTCTGTTACCAAGTTGGCGTTCACCTCTCTCCGCTCCATTGCTGACAAAGTTATCTAACGATAACTGGCTACAGTCCATGGTATCCCGTAGCACTCGGGGAAACTGTGCAAGTGAATCCATCAAAGAACAAGCAGGAACAACAGCACCAAAACACCAAATCTTCAGATAAGAACAACAACGGACTGGATGTCACCAAACACGATTTATTAAAAAAATAAGTCTCTGACGTCTCGGCCTTCGCCTTCAAGGAGTACAGACTACAAATAAATCATTGCTTTATATACAATTCAAATACATCAATTAAAGACAATTAAACAATCAATTATTTAAAAATTCAGTTAAACTGACAGCATTCTCCAATTAAAATCCTCATTTAAGCCTCTAGGGTATAAAGTTCTAAATTTTAATATATAAATAGTTTCCTTATGCAATAGCCTTTGTTTAATTTTAAGCTGATCATTCCCACATTCACTAATCTGCTCTAGAATAGTAGCTTGTAACAATTTATCATTATTATGATGAATTTCAGAAAAATGTCTTGCAACCGGACTTTCATTTCTATTATTGACAATGTCCCTTACATGTTCTAACAGACGAACCTTAAAAGGTCTTTTGGTCTCCCCTATATACACCTTGTTACAAGGACATTTTAAAGCATAAATGACCCTCTCAGTGTTACAACAAAAAAAATTATTAGAATTAAAAGAAATATTGTTAATAAAATTAAAACTAAGAGTAATGTAACTACATGCCTTACATTTACCACACTGATAAGTCCCTTTATGTCTGATATTACTATCCATAGTTACTACTGGATAATGAAATCTACTTTTAACAAGGAAATCTTTAATATTTCGGCCCCTTTTAAATGAAAATTTAAGATTAACATTCAACCAAGGCTTAACATTCTCCAGTGTACTAAATAATTTCCAAAACATAGAAATCATGTTCATAAACTTGGATGTATAACATCCATATGTAGTAACAAAATATATAACTTCCTGTGAATTCAGCAAAGACTGATTTTTCAGGGAAACTATCTCTATATCTTGTGCCCTATTATATTGCTGACTATTCTCTCTACCTGTATAGAGTTTATTATAGCAGTCATCCAAAATAGCTATATCATAGCTCCTTGATAAAAAAGACTCATATAACAACCTCATTTCTTTATTAAATTCCAAGGTTTCATTACATAAACGGGAAATACGTAACATTTCCCCGTAAGGTAATGAATGAATGGTATGTGGTACATGTCCACTCAGACCGTGGACATATTGTGTTAACCCACCAAATTTCCTGTTTATTGAAGTCACTAGTCTGTGGCCATCTGAAATATCTAGAACCACATCCAAAAAAGGCATTCTAGTATCTAAAATAAGACCATCAAAATCCAAACCAAATCTATTAAATTTTAAGTCTGATATAAATTCTACAGCCAGGGTCTTGTCCCCTTCAACTAAAAAAATTAAATCATCAACATATCTATAATACCTCACTACACAGTTATGAAAAAATCTATGTTTATAGATATATTCGGTCTCAAAAAGACCCATCGCCAAATTAGCATACATGGGGGCAAAAGACATGGCTGTTCCTTTTTTTTGGTGGTATAAAGTTTGATTAAACTCAAAATAATTATTAGTTAATGAAAAATATGTTAGTTCTATAATAAATTCAGAAACAGGAGATATACCTAAAAATTTTCTTAATGCTTCCAAACCAAAATCATGATTAATATTCGTGTATAAACTTTTGACATCTACCGATATCCAATACATATTTCTGTTCCATTTAATATCCTTGATTTTATTTAAAAAATCAAATACATCTGTCAACTTTTTTACATAAGATAACAAATAGTTATGTAGAAATATACCTAAATTATGTAAAAAATAGTTGCGTCCTGAAACTATTGGACGACCCACCGGTTTCACAAGATTTTTATGGATCTTAGGTAGGCAGTAGAAATACGCCATACTGTGTCCTTCAACCTTAAATTTGTCTTTAATATCTGAGAGACCTCAGAGACTGATAACTACAAAGATCTCTTAGTTATCATTCAGTTTCGCTCTTATATACTTCTCCGTGGAGATCTGTGTCTAGCCTTTTGAGCTATGAAGGATTCAAACCTGATTGAATTCCTATTCCTCTGCAGAACAACTGAAACCTCAAATACCTAATTAAAGGAACAAAACCTTCATCAACTGATAAATACGACATGTTGGCATGAAAGATTCATATCCCCACATATCCCTCACTCTGGAACAACTTCCACTGCATGTAAAGCAGAGTTGCACCCTTACCACTGTAAGGTAAACCTAGAAAATTGGATGGCAGTCTTTAATTTTCCCCCAATCTGTCTTGTTTTTCTCTCCTTAAGGTTGGAGGGAACTTTTGAATACAGGTTTGACAAGACTTGTAATGGTCTACAGACTGACTGTCTAGTACTTACCTATGAGTCTCAAAGTGGTCTCATTTTCAGGACAGTAGTTTCCTTGCCCCACCAACAGTGTAATGTACTGTGGGATAAATCTGTAGGAACAGAACCCAGAACGTCCCTACTGTAACCATGAAAGGCAAGTGTATTATATGTTGATGCGAACACCCAACATCACATATCATATAGGACCAATTTACTACAAAAGCTAACTTCCAAAAGTAGCAAATATATACTACCTAATAAACAACAGGTGTGATCACAATCACCACAGTGAAGCTGCCTATGTTGATTACATACATAACTATGAATCAAATATAATTATGGCTGTGCATCTGACATATCATCAGCTACATAAGGTGGCGTATAAAATAGGTCTACTTACTCCCGCACCTGGAAAAGTGAACTAACCTCCCTTGAGATTGCTGGTGATTCTCCACTATGACTTCTAGAGCTGTGGGAAAAGGAAAATAATACAACAATCCCCCATTAATATTCCAAAATGTGCACGCTGATTGGTCATCTTGCACATTGTAAATCAGACTTATACTAATGGAAAAAGGTCCGGTCGCCCAGACTTTTTCCATTAGTATAAGGCTTTTTTTAAAGGGGTTTAACATAGCATGACAGCTTTAAAAAAAGTAACAGAGATCTTCTTTTCTCTGTTGCTTTTTTTAAAGCTGTCTTGCTATGTTAAACTCCTTTAACATAGCAGAAACTTTGTAAAAAGCAATGGAGATCTTGCTTTCTCCGTTGCTTCCACCCACAGCTCAGATGTACTGCGTAAGCATACGCATGCCCAGTACATCAGAACTGCCGCAGAATACCAGACAGCTGCGGAAGGGCAGCACAGAAGCATTATACAATGCCATTACTTAAGAAAAGTAAGTATTTTTTTTCTTAAATAATGTCATTGTATAATAGCAATAACCCACTTCTAGGTATGGGTAATGCTGGATTTACCCACGGTTGTCTTTGTTTGGCCACTCGAGCTTCGCCCTCGTGACCAAACCACACCAACCGTGGGTAAATCCAGCATTACCCACACCCAGGTGTGGGTTATTGCTTAAATAAACACTAGTACACTATGCCCATAGTGGCAGCATTACAGTTAAAAAAATTAAAATATACTTAACAGTACATCTCAGAAGCTGTTACTCAGAAGGTCTGGATGATGCTTCTTTTTGTCACTGTGCCTGCACTGCTTGGCAGACTGAGAGATACCAGTGACCTCAGGAAACTGGTGAGGCAGTGCTAGGCATCCAGTTTATACTGGGGTCCTCATATTGAGTCCAGCGGTCTTAACAAAGGAAATAGATAAAAACTGTAGCATCCTAAAATCACCTCTGGGGGGCAGCATGATTAGTGGCTTTCCTGTTAAGTTGTTTGAGGAAGAACATATTTTAAGAGTGTGCTTGTACAGATATACTTTATCACACAAAATTAATGATGTTAATGAATTACCTTCCTGATATAAATCTTGATTAAGAAGATAACTTAAAACAAGTGCACTGACAAAAAAAAACATAGCTGATTTCAGCAGTAATTTCTGCAGGAAGCTGCTTTATTGGTTTTCCCCATCTAAAATGTTTATGTCTCACTTGCTGTTTCACTATCACCATGTAAAATTATCTGCAAGTAGACTGACTACACAATAAGTATAATGAAGAGTTTCTCTACAACTGTATATAAGTAATCTTCCAACACATCACTTATGATTTATTTTCCTATTAAGTCCCAGAGCAATCTCATGAACTGTTACATTCTCTGCTAAATAAACACGGACTCTAATTAACATGCAGGGAGAGCCTTTATTTTTAAGGCAGACCATAACTTAGTTTTCTAAAGTTTCAGTCTCTGTCTGTGCGCCCCCACACAGACTCTCTCTCTCTCTCTCTCTCTCTCTCTTTCTTTGAGGTGTAGTTATACTAAGCATTCAAGCTGGTCACTTTCTTTTCACGTTGGCATTCTGAAGTGTCTTTTTTTAGCCAGTAAGAAACAAATTATGTACTTCACTTTCTAGGCGCAAGTGGATACTTAAGCACTGTATCTAACAGCACAAACTTCATAACTCCAGATGAAGGGTTCCTGCTAGCCCAAAACGCTGAGTGATTAATTGCAAAGCCTATATTGGTCTTATAAAAGGTATTATGTCACATCTGTGTTCCAGTATTTTCTGTTTTAGTTATTACAATTATCTGTCTGCCTGCTTATTGATCTATATATCCACCTGACTACCACTGTATTTATGCATGCATATGTGCTTGAAAGTATGTATGTATTTCTATGTGTGTGTGTTGGTATATCTGTACATCTTTCTCTCTGTATGTATAGATAAATATATATTTACACACACACACACACACATATATATATATATATATATATATATATATATATATATATATATACACAGATAGATGTAGATGTAGATGTATGTATGTATGTATGTGTGAAAAACACAGTTTTAGTCTAAAATAATTAGATGGTATGCCAAAAGAGCAATAAAAACCTCAGAAACACTCCGCGTATGGACAAATAATACTTTTAATAGCAACACAATCCCAGATTAAGTGCTTTTGTTCAGTAAAACTGGAACTTCCTCAGAATCTGAATTGAAACAACATAGCTTCCTTAGGAATCTTTCATTTAAAGACACAGGCACCCATAAATACTAATGTGTGCACCTATAATATACATAACATTCAATCGTTATAAATTCTCATACAATAAAACAAAAATCAGGCAACAATCACCAGTCAGGCAACTCTAAACTTCATATGAAATGAGTGTCATGTATTTGAAAACTTATAAAGTTAACAGACTTGTTTCCAGCATTTAATATGGAACTAAATTATACATGTGTGTGAGTAAAAAATATATATCTTATGTATGTTAAAAAACCTGAAATCAGAATAGTGCAATAACATAGAACACTAGAAAAGATGAAAAAACAGATCCTTCTACTCTAGTTTCAAACATCGCTTTTTTAATACCACAGAGATGGAGACCATCCCATCACTGAATGAGATTCTGAGGAAGTTCTGGTTTTACGGAATGGCTTCAGAAGAAGTTGCAGTTTTGTTGTGTGCCATTTCTTGCCTGGTATATGTATGCATGTATCTGTTGACCAGGAGAAGAACACTGATTGCAGTGGACCATTTTCAGGTTCAGCCTTAGAGAACAGCAATAAATAATGTAATGCATGCAAGTCACTATATGACAGTTATTAAAATCAACAGTGTTTCAAATAGGACAAAATGCAGTATGGAACGCTGGTATTTAATGGTACTAGACATACTAGGCAAAGATAAATGGTCTGGTAGGATTGTACAGATTTGTATTCATTATTTGTTCTGCTTTGAAATGATAAAAATCATACGTAAAATATTATTTGGATCTGGTTCTGTCTAGTTTCTGATGACTAGTAAAATGAATGAATAATGATTCAAATGATCTTTTCCATTTAGCTGTTCATAGGTTCATAGGTGTGTACTAGGCTAATGGCCCTGGGACCTTTACAAGCCTAGCCATAGGATTACCCTGCCATAGTGCCACCCGACCTTAGTTCCCAGTGCCACTGTTGAGTAGAGCCACTGGAGTTATCCCCAGGGTGAATTTTCTGTTTCCCATCCACTCATCAAGATTTCTCTTGAAGAGGGTCAGCGAGGTGCTCTGCTTGACATGTATGGGAAGTCTGTTCCATAGCATGGGCAGTCTCAGGGTTATGAACCTGTCCCTCCAGCATGTTCTGTTAATTGTAGTAATGAGGTTGAGGCCTCTGGAGCATTTGGTGTGGAGTGATTGGGATTTCTTTAAATGTAGCATTTCTAACAGAGCTGGGTCAGACATGGCTTTGTAAGTCAAGCAGAGATCTCCTCTAAGTAGGCGATATGAGACAGAGAATAGTTGGAGTTTTTTGAGTAGTAGTACTATTTACTTCTTAGCTCTCCAAGCAGAGAACCAAGACCTCTGGCTAACAAAGTGTGCAAATATTTACTTCCTGAGGTTATTGTTAAGTTCAAAGGACATATTCAGATTAGAATAAGTTCATTAAGAGTGTAAGGCTGTGAAGTTGTTGCTATGGTGTCATTTATTATACCCATGCTGAAGCAAAAAAAAAATAAAACTTGCCACCATACCAATGAGGTGTATAGTCATCACTGTATTAAAGTAATTAAGTTGCTCAGTATTGTCTTGAAACAATGCTGTAAAATCAAATTATAGAATAATGCTTTTCGCCTTTTATGTTTATGAGCTGCACAGATTTTTATGCCAGTCTTCATGTTTATTCATTATCAAGGGTCAAATCCCGCCCAGTGAGAATGCCTCCTGGATATCAAGCAGAGCTTACGGTCATGTTGGTGTGGGTAGATGGAGATCCTCCACAGCAGATCACCAGTCTTTCAGTGTGTTCAGCTTATGGACTGTAAGTGAATCAAAAACAAGTCTTACTGTATTATATGAGAGGATTATGTGTTCTCCTTCAAAATCATCATATGCAATGAAAAATAAGTACCTTGCCTTGTGAAGAATCCAAAATGTTTTATTAAACAGCAATGTTTCTGTTGTCACAAGTTGCCTATTTATAGAGTTGTTTAACCAGATTAAAGCATTTCACATATCTTAATCTTCTGGAAATCTGAGTCTTTTACCCATTTGTTGTGAATGAAAACTTCCAGTGTACAATGTCATAATTTGCTATGTGCTAAGTTGAAAGCTCCTGACTTTGACCTGATTTACTAGATTTGATGGCACTAACAAGCACTACAAAATCTGGGATAAGTCATTTTATTGTTCTACACATAGACTGTGCTAGCTGTACATTGTTTTTGTGCTTTCAAGTAATCTTTTAAGAAATTGTGCGCTGGTTGTACTTTAGTGAGATGAATAGGAACCATGCAGTTTCAAGGCCTCTGATTGTTTTAGACCCTTTGTAATGTGTTGCTACTTTTTGCCAGTGTGCTTTTTTGAGCTTCTTCAGCAGTTTTCTCTCTTGTTACAAATTGTTGTACTTGCATGGCACTGTGCTACAGTGGGATTAACTGCATGCACTGTATTTTATTTATTTATATATTTATTTATTTATTGTTATCCTTTTTGTTGACTGCTGTGGCATCTTTTCAGAGGAGACCAGAGGTGGAATTTGTTCTACAAGGGGAAATTTGGCTAAGGCATCAGGTAACTCCCCCTACTCTTTCTGAGACATTATGTTGTGTCTGCTTCTGGCATAGGAGTTCTACGAGTGGCAACATGAAAGAAAGTTTATTATGGAAAAAAGTAGGGATGAGAATGCAGTTTTTCTTTGTGATAAACAAAATGAACCAAAGAAACCAGATCCATATTCAAAGCCAGGAACAAAGCCTGGGTACAGTTCCATAAGAACAAGATCAGCACTGCTAAACAGAATTTCCTTTAAGTGAGAAACAAAGCAAAAAAATCAACTAAAGCTGACAAATCCAACTACTATCACAACATCCAAACCAAACATCAAAATAACCCCCAAAAATTCTGGGCTGCAGTTAACGACCTACTGCAGCCTGGTAAAACTACTACCCCCACTCCAACAACAGTAACACCTGTGTAAATGTTGCCACCCAATTTAACACTTTCTTCACACCATCCATTCAAACCCTAACCAACAACCAAACTAAGTCAGTTCCTACCCCCTCTGGACCAAATGAAAACACGCCCCCACAAGAATAACACACACCATTTCAAGTTAACACCAGTCCCCACCCAGTATATAAAAAAAACTGAAAAAACTAAAACCAACCACTTTAGCTGCTGACAATCTCCTTGCTGACTTTCTGCAAATTGCCTCAAATGCTACCCAATGACCATATTTATAAATATATCACTAACTGAAGCCTATGTCCCCAATATATGGAAAATCTCACATATTTTGCCCCTCCACAAAGTTGGTACCTCCTTTGTACTTACTAATTATCGTCCCATTGCCATCCCCCCATCTAAAGTTCTGGAAAAAGTAGTACTGTCCCAACTTGTAGAATACCTGCTATCTCACAATCTCCTATCCAATACACAACACTGCTTTCGCCCTGCCCATAGCACCTCAACTTCCCTCCTAGCCTTCACAAACATAGTTAACCCGTACAGAAATCACTCCCAAATTGTAACAGCCATTTTCCTAGACTTGTCAAAAGCCTTTGACATGGTCAGTCACTCCAAACTTATTAATGTCCTCAACTCCCGTAACCTTAGTAATACTGCCATTGCCTGGTTTCAAAGCTACTTAACTGACTGACAAAAAGCCATCTGCTGGCAACAATCCTCTCACCCCTTCTGCTAGTCTCCATAGGGGTACCACAAGGCTCTGTCCTTGGACCCTTACTATTCTCTCCTTTTACCAACCAACTTCACTATGCCACTCCCAATACCAGTATAATTTAATACGTTGATGACTCTGATTTGCACTGCCTCCTCCCTCACAAACCTTCAATCTATCACCCAAGACTCCTTCCTGTTTGTTGAAACCTGGTTAACCAACTCCCAGCTTATATGAAATCCAGTAAAACAAAACGTCTTCTACCCCACTAGAAATACTTCTTCCTCTTCAACCTTCCACATTTTCTCAAAAAAAACAAAACAAAACTATAATCACTCCTACTCCCTATACCAAACTACTAGGGATTACAATTGATAATAACCTGCATTTTGATCTCTATATAGACCAAACCATCAAAAAAGTGCACAAGAAACTTGGCCTTCTATATAGAAATAACCAATTTCTAACTAGTAGCACTAAAATGACAATAGCCAGGACACACCTGCTATCAACTCTCCTATATGCTTCCCCTATCCTTACAAACCTCCTCAAAACTGACCTTGCAAAACTTGAAGCCTGCTACAATAAAATTTCAAAATTTGCTACCAATACTTCCTGCAAATCACATCATTGCCTATCATTCAGACAACTTGAATGGCTTGAACTCCCTTTGCTCCTTCAATTAAATCAACTAACTTGTTGCCCATAAAATTCTCCACCACCCAGAAAAGACCCCTGCCCTCAAGGATATTATACAACCATACTCTGCTACTAGATCCCTTCGCTCCAACAATAAACTTCTTCTCCAAATCACCAGAGCAAAAAACATAGCAGGTGAAACTCTCTACTCCAACTACATTTCCAAACTTTGGAATGCCTTGCCAAATTCTCTAGTCACTACACCCACAACTAAACAGTTCTAAAAGCTTCTAAAAACCCATCTTGTTAACTACTGGCTCTGCTCTTGTAACACCCTAGGGTAAGCCCTTCCCCCATTTCCCCTGCTGCTTAATTCCCCTTCTAACCCATCTTCCCCCACTATACTACATCACTTCAGAAAACCTGTACTCTATTTCTACCTGTAAAGCATTATCTGGGGCACCCCAACCTTTCATCCTGGTCTCTCTATTTGAATTGTTGTCACTATGTAAACTTTGTACATTGCTCATAACTACAGTTCCACATGGCATTTCATTTACTGCTGCTTTTGTTCTCACTATTTCAATGTATTAATGTTCTATGTTATATATTATCTTAATGCCCTACATTTTTGATGTACTCTATAAGTTTCAAGTTACATTGTTATGTTTTTTATCATTCTATGTTATTATATTATACTTTTCTCCTCAGGCCTCCACTGAAAAAGAACTCATGTCCAGCTGGACTTTCCCGGTAAACAAATGTAAAATAAATAAATTAATAAATAAATAGAATTAAGTGATGGAAGTGATGGATAAAGTAGCAGAGACATGCACATAGGCATGCAGAGATCCTGATGTTACAAATGGGCAGCATTTAGCAGCTCCACAGAATGATTTATTACAAGGAGATATTTTGGTAACAGAATTAGCAAGAGGTGGATTGCAGAATGATGAATGAATAAAGATTTTTAGAGAAGAGAGAGCCGGGAGAAGAATCTACAGCATCTTAGGAATAGATGGCAGACCATGTATTTTTGGACAACCTAATAAATAAAGGGCAACTCTCAGGATAACCACAAAACTCTTAATTCTTACAATCCTGTGTGGCAAGAGCCAAAAGGACAATGGCACAAGGTAAATATGAAAACTATTTATTAAAGAAAAAAAAATGAGCGTTTTTATTCCTAACCATAGGAACTTCATCAGAACAAAAATTCAAGCAATATTTCACATATCGTATAAATTAGTAAAAACCACCTACCAGTTAAGCTGCCTTGTTAAAACCAACCAATGAAAAATCAATTCACTAAAAGGCATTGCATACTGAATTACTAGGACTTTAAAAGGAACAGACAGTGGAAAAAATGTTAAACTTCCAGTTGGTTTAATTTCAAAATTGCAGTGATGGAACATGCATCATTTAACCCAGGAGGACATGTATCATTCAACAACAATTGGCACTTCAGTTCATTGTTGTCCAAATGTTCTTCAACAATATAACCCCTTGGATCATTCAATAACCAGGAGGAGATGTATCATTCAACAGTTAGCACTTCAGTTCATTGTTGTCCAAATGTTCTTCAACAATATAACCCCTTGGATCATTCAATACCTGTTCAGTGATGGTAAATTTAAAAGAATGCATAAGAAAGTCTGCAATATGTTTATATAATACATAATACAAATACCTGAGTTAAATGATATTGTTTTATAAATGCCACAGATGTTGTATAGCAATAATGTAAGTAATATCAATAGATTATATAAAGAACCCGTATTCTTTTTGTTAGGTGCTGTGGGATCTTTTGCATCCACCTGAGGTACCAGCAACTCACGCAAATAGAACCAGTGAGTAAAATCTCATCTGTAGGATGATACACTCAAGGGTGCAGCATCCCTTAGTACTGCACTGCAGTCCATCCACCTGCAATGAGTTATTAGTCAAGTTTGCTTTACTTCTGCTTAGTTGATTAATGGTGTGTGTGTGTGTGTGTGTGTGTGTGTGTGTGTGTGTGTGTGTGTGTGTGTGTGTGTGTGTGTGTGTGTGTGTGTGTGTGTGTGTGTGTGTGTGTGTGTGTGTGTTCCAGTTATTTATGGGGAAGGAGTGCAGTTTTAAGAAGTTTGGAAAATGTGGCAATAAAATTCCCTCTCAGGATGCTCATCAGTTATGTTCAGTGTGCCTGAGGGTGGATCATCCATTGGTGATTGTTCTGTTTGCAAGGACTTTGGTTCACACCTTGGCACACAGGAGGTATTAGCTTGTCATTAAAGGGTTGCTGCCCATAGGTCCAAAAGCAGCCAAGTTCAGGAACATACCTCTCTACTTTCCAGATTTTCACAGAATTTCCAGATTTTTGCCACATATTTTTGGTCTGTTCCACAAAAAAAATGTTTTTTTCTGGCAAATCACTGGAAAATCATTGATGGTTGAAAATAATGATAGAGATTTGAGTTTCAAACTTCATACCCTTCAGAAAATCCACGTCAAGGTAAATGCTGTTATTCTATTAACTTTCTAAGTTTGTAAGATCAATATTTATAAATTGTCCTTTGTCCCCACATTATTTATGGCTTTATCCAAATTTCTTGCTCTAAGATGTTTAGAGGTATGCTCAGGAAGGACAAAGATAAAGGTAGTTATAAAGACAGTGAGAGATCTAATGACAAGGATAAAGAAAAAGGTTCCAAAGCCAAAAAAGAAAGGCTTATGATGTCACTTCTTCCCTGGCTCTTAAAGTTCCTAGGATGGATTCAACTACCTATTTGACACTGGCAAAATCTCCTCTTTTGTCTTTCTCTATTTTAGAGCTGATAGTCATTCCAGACAGATCTCCCAAGCACTTCACCACTTTAACCTCCTCGGAAATAGAACTTT
Organism: Protopterus annectens; assembly: GCF_019279795.1. Lineage (NCBI taxonomy): Eukaryota > Metazoa > Chordata > Ceratodontiformes > Protopteridae > Protopterus > Protopterus annectens. Next base: position 1,724,781,846 of record NC_056735.1, read on the forward strand.
CTTTGTTCTCTTTTTGGACTCCTTCAGCTTTTTCTATTTGCTTCTTAAAGTCCTTCAGGAATGAATTAGATCTTGATTGGCATCACATGGTTAGGGTCTTTGTGAAGGCTTATTGGGGACAGAAGGACATCAGTCTTGATCTATATCCAGGATGGATTGTGCTGCTCTGTCATTTTGCATTTTTGCTCCTTCATCAGTTCCTACTTTGGATATGGTGTCTTTGGAACAGACTTTACCTGGAGTCTGTTCCCTTGGTGCTGATTGGTCCTTCAGACTCAGCTGTAGGGGGCTTCAAATCCAGTTCACTAAACACCAACACCCTTAGAGTTGAGTGGATCTTGGGACCACCCCCTCAACAGTGACTCCTCACCACTGACCTGGGATCCATCCTGCATAGTTCCCTTCTAATTGTTGAAGATGTCAAACTTTGAATCTCTGGCACCAGTCATCTCCTTGGGGCCTTCTGCTTTGTTGACTTGGGAGTTGCCCTTATAAATGTTGCCTACTTCTTCCTTGGAGAGAGTAGCCCTGGCATTCCACAGAGGTTCCTTGGATCCAGCGGGTATAAGGTTGACCTTTAAGGTAATAGGAAGGATTATAACTTTTCCTCTGAGAAATGATTTGCAGACTTCTTCTGTGTCATTTCCATTCCAGGACACTCTTTTTTCTCTGCCTCAGCCCCTTCATCCAACTCAAGGTCAGAGCTAAGGCAGTGGGGCTTAAGAAAGCTGCTCATTTGCAGTGTCTGTCCTTTAAAGAGTTGGATTTACCCTCTCCTGATGTTCCAAGGAGGAGGATGTACAAAATGTGGCAAATTGACTCCTCTGTGGAGTCTGTCATTTTGGACATAGCCTCAGATGATTGTGGGGGTTCCCCCAATCCCTTTGAGAAAACATCATTTTCAATGAGTTCCTAGAATTGATGTGACAGAGGGGATCTTGTTCTACAGACCTACCCTCCCAAGATGAGGAGACCTATCAATCGGGCCTGTCTACCTCTTGAGTGCTACACCCAGTGGACTGCTTTATTGACATGGCTACCAGGAGAGGATGGCAGGAGTGTGATGTCTTTGAATATACACCTGAAAAGCCAGTCAAGATTCTTGGATCTCCCAGGGACAGACAGTTTTTGGTCTAGGGTGTCTTTGGTGGATTCTGTTATTGTGGCAGCAGCAACCAGAAAAGAGCTGACAGATGATGCAGCTTCTCTCCAACCACCCAAAAAGGAGTCCAAGCCATGGACAGGATAGGAAAGTGGGTGTATGCTTCAGGCACCTTCACTGTTAGGGACTTGAACTGTGCTACGTGTATGAACCATTTTCAAAGTGAACTAGTAGAGCAAGCATTAGCTAGAAAGCAGTTAGTGATCACCTTGGCCACAATGTTTAACATAACTAATCTCTTCATCTGGCTTATGCATATTGCAGCCCATGGAGTAGCACATGCAGCAGAAGCAGGTATTACAATGAGGCATCATGTCTCGCTATGCTCTTGCAACTTTGAGGGCAACTTTAATGCTTCCTTTGTAATCTTCCCATATAACGACTCTTCCATGTTGGATCCTTCTATTAAATAGTAAATGCAGAGTTGTGAGCAAGATGGGAAAACATCTGTTGTAGAAGTTAAATTTGATACCTTCAATGATCTTACAATAGAAATCAGAAGAGGTACAAATTCCCATGGTTTATGAAAACCTGGTGTCAACTCTTTGACTCCACTTATAAAATGTGGCCATTTCAATGTACATAGACTCAAAGGTCAGGGTGATCTGGAAAACCACAGATATTGTGGATCTTTCTCTGACAGGCAACCTTATCATGCATGAAGGATTGCCCGACTACTCCCATCAAGAAGCAGTCAGGCGGTCATCTATCCATCTACTCTCCTGCGTGGATGACCATCAGTCAGGATTCTTTGGTAAGAAGGATAATATCCAGAGGCTGCATGATTCCCTTTTCCCATCAACCACCACTAACTTGTCAGATACTTCCAAAGGTCCCATCTCATCAACAGAAGGTGGCCAGAAGAGAAATGCTTTCTCTTCTAATCAAAAAGGACATCCAAAAGTTCCCACCATACGAGACAGGGTCAGGATTTTAGTTTAGATTCTTTTTTTTTTTTTTTTTTTTTTTGGTTCTACAGAAAAACAAGGTCCTTAGGCCAACCTTGGTCCTCAGTGACCTGATCAGGCATGTAACATTAACCCCATTCAAGCTGGTGAAGGTGCAAGTGATTTTTTATTGCCTAGAGGAAAATGACTGGATGAGCTCTGTCATTCTTCAGGGTGTTTATCTCCATATCAAAATAGCCAAATTGTCCAGGAGATATTTACTGTTCCTTTCAGGAGCCAGTCACTTTCTATTCAGTGCTCTATACACTTCAGTCTCACTATAGTTCACCTATTTATTGGTTGGTTTTGAGTGCCTATACCTTGTTTTTGGTTATAGTTCACCATGTGTTAAACAAGAGCCTGGTAGTAGTTGCAGCTCACGTCCTCCTTCTAGGGATTTGTATGCTACCATATCTGGATGGCTGGCTCCTTGCTGCCACAACAAAACAGTCCCTAATCAAAGCCAGAAATTGTTGCTTCAGCTCTGACATTCCTCGTGCATATCTACAAACTATTGAAAGTCAAATCTACAACCAACTAAGACAGTTCAAGTCATTGGATGCCACCTGGACACAACAAGATGCAGAGTCTCTCCCTACAGAAAAAGCCTAGATTTTAAGGAACTCCATCCAAAACCTAATTCAGTTTCCCTCACCACCAGTGATCTTAGTCCTTTGAGTTATAGGGCTAATGACTTCTTCCAAACTCATGATGCATTTTGTTGATTTCACTTGAGAATACTTCAGTGGCAACACAGAGGAGAGTAATCAGAAGTATCTTGTCATCATCTGCTCCAGAAATAATCACTCATCCTTGCAGAGTTCACTTGTGATGGTGACTACCTACCTCTTTCATTTCAAAGAAAGACGATTCTTAATGCTTCCTCTCACAGCAATGATAACAGATGTCTCCTCTTTGGACCATTATCAGGGGCAGATTGTCCAAGGTACACATCATTGTCCTGGAGATGAAGACAGTTCTGTTTGCATTGCAGGAACTACAGGACTTCTTGCCTCCAGCAGTGATAGCCATCCATACCAATAACATGACAGTAGTTTGGTATACTAAGAACCATGAGAGAATGAAAATGGGTAATTGTTTCACATCACTTCCTGATAGCAATGTATACTCCTGGGAAAAGTAGCTGTCTTGCGAAATGGCTCTACAGGTCCATTCTGTTGCCTCACCAGTGGTCTCTCAATCCATCAGTAGCACCACAGATTTTTTCAACCACTCAGACCATCCCTGCTGCAATCTTTTTGCCTCCCCAGTCAACACCAAGTGCAACAATTTCTTTGCCGTGATTGCCACTAAAGGGACAGTTCCCCAGAGAACGTTTAGTCAGACAGTGGCCTCCTGGGCTTCTTTACTTTTCTTTCACCCATCTGTGTCACCTCACATCGACCTTAACCAACCTCAAGGTAACCACTTGGTTTCTCCAATTCCAATAATGGCCAGAGACCCTTCTTTGTCTCATGATGCATCTTAAAAGGAGTCTCTCCACAAGGTCTTCCGTAACAAATGGGAACGTTTCTCTAGTCGGGCTAGTGCTTTGACAATAGTCTCATCTAATACTGCTGTTGCTGAGATTTGACTTTTTCTCTCATGTCAGTTTCCTTTAGTTCCCATTTTTTTTCACTATTAAGATAGAGTTATCCGTAATTTCTAATTTTCTCAATGGAATTGATTCAAGACATTTAGTTTTCTTTGAGGAACCTTTCTTCTTCACCCTCTGATTGACACACCAGCATCCTGGGAGGGGCCTTAATTTTGTTCTCAAAGCAGTAACAAAATCCCCTTTTGGGCCTGCATCCTCTGCTCTTTTCTAATTTCTGTCAAGGGAGACATAATTTATTGTGACAATAACTTCAACTAGAAGAATATCAGAGTTACAGGCCCTGCCCTCTAGTCTACCTTACTTGGTATTTCATAAAGGCAAAGTTTCAGTCTGCACAAATCCTTCCTTCCTGTCTTTCCAAGGCAGTATCCAAAACAAATTTGAATCAACCTTTCCCAGCTGCCAGTCTTTTTTTCCCAAGCACTCAAGCAAAGGCAGATATTTCTCCATACACTGGATGTTCACAGACAGCTAAGGTTTTACCTTTACAGAACTAAACCCTTTAGAAAAGGTTATCTACCTTTTGTTTCCATTGCAGCACTCAATGTTCTAAGGTTTCCAACATGTCCTTTGTCCAGATGGGTTTCTGATTGTATCACCTTTGTTTATTCTATAATATATAAGTAGAAAATATGCAGTTAGATTCAGCGTTGGTTTTATACTCATATTTTTTGAATTTAATATGATATTCAGTTCCTTCGCATGTCAGTCACTATATGTATTTATTTATTCATTCATGCATAGACAGGAAATATGAAGTTAGATTTGGCGTTGATTTCATACTCGCATTATTTTGAATACTAATATTCAATGTAACATTAATGTTTATTTTATTTATTGATGAATTGGAAAACAACAATATGACATAATTTTTCTTTTCTAAATATGTGTGTTTGTTTTAGACCTTAACTTAAAAAAAACACCTGATTAAGCTTAAAGCTTTAGTAGTCTTATTTATTAATTTAATTTTATTTTATTGATTTGGCGCCTTTTCACTAGCCTTTGTATAAAAAGAAGCTTTTGTTGTGTTATTCTGATGCTGTGGTGAGAGAACCTGGTTTTACCTTCACATTTGCTGCTGCTTGTACTCTCTTCTTCGCGTGCGGTAAAAGTTTTTTTTTTTATTTCCTCCTCCATCTTTTTTATTTTTTCACACGGCACATTTATTATGATATCATATCGAATTAGATTATACCTTCTAATAATTTGGGAGCTAGACCAAAGGACATACTCTACCAACACTTCCAGGGCCATCTTCCCTCCTTTTTTCCATATCCAGTGTGACAACATTCCAAAAGAGGGGGCGTTCAGTGAGTGAGGCAAGGAAAAAAGAAAACTGTCACAAGAACTACACAACTCGGAAAATTAAAAAATTTTATAAAAAACTTTATATTTATTCTGATATTATTTGTTTTCTGATTTGATCATTTCTCTTTTTCTTTTTTTTGATGAAGGTGATATTTTATTTTAAACTGATACTTTCTATGAAGAGCTAATTTGTAGGAACTATTTTGTAGGCTATGTTTTAGCTTTGAGTACTCTTTTAAAGAAAAAAAAAAAGATAAAACTGATTTTAAAAACAAAAAATTTAAATAAAAAAAAGTAGAACTTCCCCTCACCCAACTGAGTGTTTTTAAACTTATGAGTTATTACTTTCCTTTTATTTAAACATTAAATTATAACTTTAAGAAACTAAAACCTAAATTTTACAAAAAGCCTTAAGCAGACACCGGATTAAGCAATAAAGCCAACTGACAAACCACCAGGATATCAATATTAAGCCAGCTAGAAAAGGTAGGTAGTCATATTGAATACTGTAGATTACAATGAGAACATGCTTATGATGCTATTTGAATGAAATTAATATATAAAAAAAAACTATTTTAAATATGAAATATGATCATGAAAAATGTACATGATGCACTATATGAAATGTAAGTAAGAAAAGTATTATTAGTGAAGAAATGTATGACTATTATATAAAGAACCAAAACCTACCCCAAAGACAAGTTGTTCAGGAAAATACACAAGAGAACCAACATCCTATCCCACTTAGACCTATTGTTTCCCTAATCTCCTCCATACTTGGAAATCCTAAAAGTCCCTCCAAATGCTTTTACTATATCAACTTGATTTTTTGATTCCAATCACAAAAAGATAATATTCAAATTATCAAATGTGAAGAAAACTATTCATTTATCAATCACAACAAAGAATATTTACATCATCTATTAGTGAAACATCTTTTACAAATGATAGGCAATTACTTTTAGGTCAATTACTGGATCTAGTCTTAAACAAATGCTTTTCATGTTCTTAAATAATATTCAAACTTGGTTGTACTTGATTGGGGCCCAGAAGCCTCTTCTTACTCACCCCCTTTGTTTACATAAAAGTATACAAATGCTTTGTGGATTGTGGACTTATCATCTATCAGGGGGGAGGGGAGATTTCTTGATTTCTTGAATTTTAGAATTTGCATCAATTTTCCCCTCTCCTCTACTATGGAATGCTGGATCCACCTCTCCATAAACTTCTTAGATACTACTTTAAGCAGAACATGGCTTGCTGCTCACCTTTTTAGCATGCATCCCAGGTATGTGTGTTTCTGGCATCGTAAAAAAGCAGTTTGTTAGATTAACAAGGACTTTGCAAGGATGTTGATGTATTAAATCTTGAGGCAGACAAGTTAGTATCTTTATTTTCAGAAAGAGGAGATTATTTAAAATTGGTTAAAAACTATTAAGAACAGCATTATTAATAATATATACATATATACACACACTAAAAGCTTTAAAATTAGCATAAAAATAAACATAAATAAAAATAAAAAATTTATACCAATAATATTAACACAGACAAGCACAAATTAGTTTAATAATGAAAAGTTTAACGATTGGAAAGAAAGTCCTAGTTAAGTTTTATTAAAACAAATAGTAGAAATAGTAAAACTAAAAAACCCATTATACAAATTTATAAACAAATTACAAACAAAAACAACGATTATGTAAATGATAATCAATTTCTTCAACACTCATCAACCCCTCATCACCTCTAAGTAAGACTCCTTTACACCTACAGCTCAACAGATGTAACCAACACCATTGCCCACCAATTTTGAATTTACATATATTACCATTGCTTATATATAGAGACTAGCTTCTATGCATTATTGCTCTACTGCAACATTTAATCTACCTTTGCCTTTTGTGAATGTTAAGCTGATTTTTTTTATGTATGATGATCTGAAGCTGTTTGAATATGATATAAAAAAATTAAACTTATACAAACAAAAGCTACAAATTAATGAATTAAGCACATTAATTTGACATTTGACTTCAGAAGTAATTAAACCTAATAAAGAGGGGTGACAATACACTCACCTCTGTTTATTCTACTAATAGTCGACCCTTACCATGCAGATATAAGGCTCACTTTCTCAGATCCATCATTACCTCTACAGCAGCTTTCTTTAGAAATTCTTCAACTGAAAAAAATCTGTGCTTTTGCAGTGTGGTCTGTGTTGCATACCTTTGCCAAGTGTTACAAACAGGATGTTATTTTGAGGTCTTGGGCTTCCTTCCACACAGGTATTTGGTAGTTGGGGATTCTAATCCATAAGTTGACTCAAACAGAAAGAATAATATTAAATGGTAGTTATGTACTTATCATAATACTCAACCCTTTCATGGAGCAGTAATTTTGCTGGTTTAGATTTGACAAGCAGCCTCTGTCAGTAGTATCGAACAGACACAGATTAAAGGATGCAGCATCATGGTAAGAACATACCTGCTGGTTTCAATCTGTAAATGTAAGTATCTATACAACTTGGAGGTACCCTCTCACCAAATAATTTGGTTTCCAATAAAAAAAAATCTGGTGCAGATCAACACTATTTGAGATACTTTAATAAAACTTAATTAAAACCATAAAACCTTAAAAAGTAAGACAATACATCCAATCCTGTGATAGCGCTTTCAGGCTCCTGTCCTTCATCAGATAATTTAAAACAGTTCCCAATTCTGCTTTTATCTTGATAACAACCAACCACATTTCACTATTGCACCTGCCTATTCTTCAGGGCAGGTTTCATAGCTATCCAGGGCTTAATGAGATTATTCCTATGTGCCTGAAGCTCTATTATCCACTTTGTTTCCTCTCTTTCACTGTAATTTTATTGTACCTGTGTTTCTGTAATACTATTCTGATGTGCGGAGCGTTTCTCCCCGGGCCTCCACTGAAAATGGACATATATCCAGCTGGAGCAGCCCAGTCAACAAATGTAAAATAAATAAATAAAATACGTTTTTTATGTCTCCCCCCCTGAAACTGTTATGTACATTCCATATCGCCCTAAACGTAAAATGATGTCCCGCATTTTCTTTTACATGTCTATACAAAGCATTATGTTGTTTCTTGGCTCCACCAAGGACAGATTCGTACTGCCACACATGATGACAGCAATTGTGGAAAAGGAAATCCGGAGAAGAACGCCTTTATTGGTCTTGCCCCCAGATTCTGCTCTCTGGCACTATTAATAGCTACCTTCGGCGATCCCAGTAAAGGCATTGCTTCGTTACTCTGACACTCTGTGTTATCTCCGTTCTCTGAGACAAGTGATAAACCACTTTCCTCAGTGAATGTCTCATGTGTTTGTACCACTGGAGTTCCTGTTGCAACATCTCCTGGTTGCTGTCCTTTGTCTCAACGTACGGGTTCTTCCCCAGATTTCCTTCTCCACGATTGCTGTCATCATGCGTGGCAGTACGAATCTGTCCTTGGTGGAGCCAAGAACCAACATAATACTTTGTATAGACATGTAAAAGAAAATGAGGGACATCATTTATGTTTAGGGCGATATGGAATGTACATAAGAGTTTCAGAGGGGGAGACATAAAAAATTACACTGAAAGAGAGGAAACAAAGTGGATATTAGAGCTTCAGGCACATAGGTATCCAGGGCTTAATTTGTTTATTTATTTTATTTTTATTTTTATTTTTATTTTACATTTGTTGACCAGGCTAGTCTATCTGGATATATGTCCATTTTCAGTAGAGGCTCGGGGAGAAAAGCTCCAATGAAAAACAATGACAAAATCATGACAAAATTATATACAAATTAAGGTAAACAATGCACAGTGCAGGTGCATTAGTAAGACATAATCAAGAGGTCAGAAGTAAATAACATAGTGGAAAATAATCAGGTATAAGTAGTATAATGCACATGCAGTTTCAACACATGATATACTAGTGAGTAAGGCAGCTGATTATATACAATTAATTAGTTCAAAAGTATTGACATTGATGTCGTTAAGAAGATGTAAGGAATAGTATGTAGAAGAAGGATTGCTGTTATTAAGATAAGGAAGTTGATTACTGAGAAGAAGAGAGTAGGCTGAATGTAGTAAGAAGAGCTAGTTGATCAATCAGGTTCAGTACAGGAGCACAGCCAGTGTCTTTTGAGGAAAAGTTTCAGTTTGGTTTTGAAAAGTGATACAAAGAGAAGTGAGGAAAGTTCATTGGGGAGAAGGTTCCAGGATTTTCCAACAGTATTAGAGAAGAGAGAGTCCCCAGCCCTGTTGTTTGATTTACAAGTATTGACAAGAAGTTTATGTGATGATTGTAATCTCTTGAGGTTACTGTAGGGGAAGATGAGGATAGATAGTATTGGGGAATTTGTAGGTTGGTAAAGAGTTTTATGGACAATGGTCAGTTGGTGGAATTTAAGGTGATTTTGAAATTCAAGCCATCCTAGCTCTTTTAAATTGTAACAGTGATGCGTTCTGAAAGGGGATGCCTGTAGCAAATCTGGCTATGTTATTGTAGGAGTTTTCCATTTTATTAAGGTTGTTTTTAGATAGATTAGTGTATATGGGTGAGGCATAGAGGAGAGTAGAGATTAAATGGGTGTGAGCGACAGTTATTCTAGCTGCAGGAGAGAGGAAGGGTTTGATCCTATAGAGAGAGCCTAGTTTTCTATTGATAGTTTTTAGAGTATTGTTGATATGCATGTTGAAGTTAAGGTTGTTATCTATGGTGATACCTAGTAGTTTGGTAGTTAGATCTGCGGATATGAGAGTACCATTATTGGATGTGACTGTGAAATCTATAAGTGGGACTTACAAGTAGGGGTAAAAAGGAGGAGCTTGTTTTTTTAGGGTTCAGAAGGAGACAGCACTGTGTAAACCATTGTTCAACTGTGTTAAACACCTTTTGGGTAAGGGAGTGAAGTGAAGATACTGATGTGGCTGACATTATAAGTGTGGAGTCTACGTATTGAATGCAAGTAGCTTGGGGCATTTCTAGGTGAAGGTCATTAATAAATATAGAAAACAGAAGGGGTCCTAATATGGACCCTTGGGGGACACCAAGGTTAACAGGCAGGTGGGTAGATAGAGTATTATGCCAAAGAACAGCCTGTTGTCTATTTTCTAAGTAGGACTGGAACCATGTTATAGCTAGTGCATCTAGTGACAGGGATTTGAGGATATTTGTAAGTATCTGGGATATTTATAAGTATCTGGTGATTGTGATTAATGAGATTATTCCTCTGAAACCCACCCTGAAGAATAGGCAGGTGCAATACTGAAATGTGGTTGGTTGTTATCAAGATAAAAGCAGAATTTGGAACTGTTTTAATTTATCTGATGAAGGGCAGGAGCCCGAAAGCGCTTATCACAGGATTGGATGCATTGTCTTACTTTTTAAGGTTTTATGGTTTTAATTAAGTTTTATTAAAGTATCTCAAATAGTGTTGATCTGTACCGGATTTTTTCTTATTGGACTGCATTGTGTTTGTCTGGAACTCAGATCTTTAGTGCACTCTTCACATTTTCTTATTTGTATGTCAAATAATTTGATTTGTGAGCAAGATGCACTATTACCTACACCTCAACATGAACATATCAAATGAATGCATGCTGTGGCAGTCAAAATGCATCTTTCCAAGTCTCATAGAAATAGAAGGATAAAGCTTCAGTAAAAATTCACAAACAATTCTTCACTCTACTCACACATAGTAAAGAGTCACCATGCTGCAGTAAATACACCATTAATGTCATCACTACTAAAAGGAATGCCCTAATAATGGTTGACTTTGACTCCATACTTATGGGGCTTAATAATGTCATGGTTACAGTTTGTCTGTCCACCACAATGATCCATGATGTTATGAAGGCTCTGCAGTCTCTCACACCAAGCAAATATGACTATAATCTTGAGGTAGCCTTGTAGTTGTGAATGATCTGAGGTGTTCAACCCTGAGGAATATGCAAAGAGAGCGAGAGATGTACAGCATTTACTATGCATGTGTCAAATGCAGGAACGACCCTGTTCCTGAGTGAAATCATACCTTCACCCAGAATGATACCTTAATACAAAGAAAAGATAATAGGCTTCAGTGATTGGCTGAGTGCTGTAATTCTAGGTCCAGTATATGTCAGCATGGGATGAAATAGTTGATGGTCAGTTATGCTTTGCAAAGGATAGCCTGCACCTATTGATCCATGGCTTCTGTACACTGGCTAAAGCCTTTGCTGTCCCAGTAGTAATAGTGTCTGTTTTAGGTAGGGTTTGGCTACTGGATATTCCTACATATGAGAGAAAAATACAGCTTATTCAGACACAACTCTGACTACATAAAGGCAACTGTTATCAGTGCCAGAGTTCTTAATAACAAATTGCCATATCTCTAGGGTTCTCTGCAATTTGAATACATCTCTCTCTCTCTCTTTATATATATATATATATATATATATATATATATATATATATATATATATATATATATATTTATATATGGTACTTTTCCGTTATCAGGGCAACACTTTCAACGAGATCCTTCAGCTGAAATCCAGTACCTTAACACGTCTGTTAACCAGATATGTGTAAAAATTATTTGTGTTAAAAATATTTTTATTTTTTTAAATAAGTTATTTTAAGTTTCCCACACAGCTGGTTAGCAGATGTGTTAAGGTACTGCATTTCAGCTGACCAATCACGTTGAAAGTATTGCCCCGATAAGTTACAAACAGAGAAATGAAAAAAGAAAAGTAAATGCAGCATGTGTGGTTAACGGAAGTTTTTTTTTTGTTACTAGTGTCCTAATATCATTATATTTGCCGTACAAGAAATTAAAAGTAACTATGTACCTGTAAAGTGTCATACTGTAAATCTCCTGCCTGCAGTTCACAACTCATGAGCTGATTGGCTATCACAGACAGCACCTCCGTGTTTGAAAGTGGATGACATTCATAATTTTTAAAATGTGGCATGCATTCTTTCTTTAAGTTTGGAGTAACTTTACATTACAATTTTACTTTAATTTCCTCTATGCTATAATTATTACGTACATGATAACTTGCCACTTGAACTTCCTAACAACGCTTAATTCCATTGTCAGGGAAACCCTTTGAAATGTGAAAAAAAAAAAAATGCTTACTACAAATCAGCTGTTTGTATAATTCCAATGGCATCTTCGCAGGTAAAAGATGCCAAATAAGTGTACTGAAATAATTTCTGTTGTTGTCGACTTTCAAAGGCTTACAGTAGTTCAAACAACAAATAAATCCATTACTTCTCAGGTTTTCTGATACCGGAGCAACACTTTAGACGTGGTTGCTAAGGTCCGAATGCAGTATATTTTCCTGCCTTTAAGGAGTCACTGTAAACATGTGCTAAATGGATAATATTTAGAGAAGAAGATGCAACTTCTACATTTTATACACACATGTTGACATTAACACCTAGAAGACTTGAAAATATACTACATGCGGAGCTCAGAGACCGCATTTAGAGTGTTGCCCCGATAACGGAAATATACCATATATATGAAACATGGTTTCACTGTAGGGACAGTATTCCCTCTGTACCTGTGTCTGTGTGTACCATGCATTCCGGCCTGTGAAAAACTATGTTGGCATTTCCATATTTGCTAGAGACTGCTTCACCTCTTTGCAGATTACATGAGTCTCACAGACTACATGGCTTGAGTTTCAGCTTACTCAGAACAAACCAAATGATCAAATTATAGCCTGGTACAGGATATACCCATGTCTCAAAAGGGCCACAAAAGATTCCATAATATACCCACTGAACTATCCATAATGAAAAATTCCTTTATGGTGGATAAACTGATGTTCCTGCACCTCTGAAGTTGTGTACACCCAATGTTTTCGAGACCTAATAAATGGAAATTACCTAGAACAAATAGTTAACTCCAACAATAGGACTAATCATTAACCATCATTCTAGAGGGAAGAGCATTCTAGACCTTGTCCTAATCAAGTCAGTCTTAACTTGCACATTCTATCAGTATCTTCATCCATCTGACCACAAACTTGTCAATTTACTCTTTAAAGTCTCAAACATCCTTGAAATCAACACATCTGACTTTAAGGATTTCTAACATAAAAATTCTACTCTGATTTTATGACAAACTCTCAACATTTAATTGTAAAATCACATGTCCTTATGCATTCTCAGCTGCTACAAATGCAATAGAGATTATTGCCTTAGTTCTTAAATTTGGCTGCTCCTACTAAAACAAAATATAATGGGAAATTTAAGAACAAACCACTCAATGGTCCATAAGTTAAAATAAACTCTTTAGCAAGACAAACATTTTAAAGTCCTGTAGCAAATCCAATTTTTCCCATGTTATAATTGTTGTTAAAATGTTTACCAAGGAAATAAAAACTGCCATGAGAAAGACTAAAGCTAAAGCCATACTAAAACTGACATTAGAAACCAAGGATAACTATATATACTTATTTAGTTACATCTGAAAACAGAGAAATAACACTCAAAAGTGTAGTGAATCATACTGATCCAAAATAGCACCAGCCATTCTCACCTGGAAGATGTGCTAATATACTTGCAGATATATTCAGTGGCTACTTTAGCTCAAAAACAAAATTTTGCAAATCCCTTGATCTGTTGCAGCCTCTAAGATCATAAAGGATCACATACTTATTGCGCTCTCTAAAACCAAAAATACTACTGTCATAGGTTCAGATAATTTGCCAGGATGCCTAATACGTAGCAAGAAGCGTGTCCTGGTGCAACCTTTCCTGAACTTGTTTAAACTAAGCTTATCTACAGAGTATGTCTCACAGGTATGGTTACCTCTCAACTGTACAGATTTTCTCAGAATGTCCAGATTTTTGCCTCATATTTGTTGTGTGTTCCTCCTAAAATCTGTACTTTTCTGGCAAATAGCTGAGAATTGAAGTAATTAAAAAATGACAAACATTTGAGTTTAAGACTCCACATCCTTCAGAAAATTCATGCTAATGCAAAACCTATTATTCTATCAACTTTCTTAGTTTGTAAGAGCAATATTTGAAATCTATCCCCCCATCATTTTAGGCTTTGTCCAGATTATTTGCTCTAAGAGGTTGAGAGATATGTGCTGTTGTGATGGCCTTACCACCAACCCCATGAACTATAGAACCATTAGTCTTATTACCGTAATATGCAAAGCAATGGGGCATGTTGTATCTGATTTCATAAACAATGATATCCAAAACCTCATGCAGATTGAACCCCCAGCAGTTTTGTTTTGTCAAGATTGATCAAGTCTACTAAATTTAGCAAACTTCTTCAGAGATAGTAGATAGTGTTCATTCTGTACAGACAGCCTATTTGGATCTTGCCAAAGCATTATCAGCCATAAACATTAAATATTCCATGGTAAGGTGTGTAGCAGACTGGTTATTAAAGGGAAAGCACATTGTTAAGGTGGTGGGTGCCTCCTCAGAAAATAAATGGGTAACTAGCAGTGTACTTCAGAGCTCAATACTGGGACCCCCTACTTTTTGGCACACCCCTCTCCAACCTTCAGATAATAGATCCAGACCTATAGCTAGCTAAATTTGCCTATAACTGCAAGATGGATGCTATTTTCAAACAACCTTCTAATACCAGTTCATTACAACAAGAACTGATCCACAGTAACCATTGGTGTATAGAATTGTTTTCAATTAAATGTAAAAAAGCTCAATATTCTCACATTTGGAAAACATGCTTCTCTGTAAATGTACACTACAGCTAGTATCCTACTCCAAGTTAAAAAAGTAGTTAGGGACCTTAGCACTTGGTTGAATAACCCCCTCTCCTTCAACCACCATATAACACCAGTAGACAGAAAATTCTTTTATTTAGCAAAACTGGTATCTAAAGGCATACCATCCAGATTAAAATACATTATTATTCCCTTTATGCAACTCTGATTAGACACATCAGACAGAAAGGCCACAAAGGTTTCTAATAAAGAACATTACTGGCCTAAAGACCCGGGACTACCAGGAGAGACTTGAGGTTGTATGCATATACCCATTGTCTTACAGGATTTTAAGTAAAGATCTGTGTCTGGCTTCCCATGTCATTAGGAACCTAACCTTCCTTGACCTTTTGTGTTTCTGCAAGACCAATAAATCCACAAATACCAGAAGTAAGTACTGAAATATTTGCCAACATTCAAATAAAGCTTGTCTGAATGACAGAATTATCACTATATGTTAAGTAAAGTAACTCCATTGCATCCTTCATTTCATACCTTAATGACTTGTTATCTGCAAATTCATCCATGAACAACCTGCTTTACCCTTCTAGGCATGGTGTAAAACTTGAGGGTGGGCATTGGCAAGGTATAAATGGTTTCTGGACTTTCTTGCTTTGTAATTCCTATGACCCTATGATCCTAAAAGCCATCTAGACCATGGGTGTCAATCCTTTTTGATTCAGGTGCCACTTACCAAACAGTTCAGTGACCACTTACAGTACTTCACAAGGTTTGGGGATGGCCAGGTTACTGTATCAAACATGTATCTGCCCATTCAAAACTGTATGTTGTAGGACATACTGAGGACCAGATAAAATGCTTTGGGTGGCAAATTTTGGCCCTGGGGCCACTTGTTGAACACTCCTAATCTAGACATGCAATAATGGAAGGATCCTACAGAACATCTAAATGTTTTTAACTTCTTTACAGTTGCTGCATCTCTGCTACCTAGCTGTATTAAGAATTAGGCAGATGGCTTTTTAGGATTAAGAAAGTTGATTATGGATATTTCCCCTGACTTTACATTGTTCATCCAACCTAAAATATCATGATGGCAGTTCTAAATTTTGTTATGATATCAGACAGGCAGCCATGACTTGTATATTTGCTAAGCTGTTGTATGTGACAAGTCTCAAATTCCAAGTAGTGTTGCATGCAAATAAAACATAAAACTAAATGGAAAATGCTGTTAACTTCAGAGCTCCTACTTTATAGCAAGCTGATAAAACTTTACAGAAATTTCCACTCATCTTCATTGCCAGGCTGAGGATGGTAAAGAGCATAGTAACATAAGTACAGAACCAGTACCTAGACAACAAGAACAATAGTGTCAGAAACTAGTTGTGTTCTCCAGTGCCTAATAGTCACAGTTTGTTGTGTGAATTTAAAATCAGCGTTTCAGTCTCTTTCAGGAGACAGAGAATACTCAGATGTTGTTACTTTATTGATGTCAGTCTGGTGCCAAATGTACTTGAAACACACAGGGAAGTGTCACTCAAGGTACCTTGTAGGGCTATGTCTTATGGGTCATTTCAGACAGTAGACCATAGTGGGTTAACTCCTCTTGAAGTTATACATCACCCAACCACACAACAATTTGCTCATGCTCTCCTTTTTGCATAATATTCAGTTTTGTGCATTGCTTTATGATTATAATGCCTTGTGCATTCATGTTTTGTGAGTGCATGCTAGCTTTGTAAATCATGAATATCTGAACATCTAGCTTTCATGAAGAAATCAGTGGTAAGCTTATTCTTGTGTTGGTTAGTAGCTGGGTGTATTGATTGCTTTCCTTAAAAGTCACTGCACCATAGTTTGTTCTGCTTTTTGCTAAAAGCTATTCTCCAGTTAATGAATCATTAACTACATTTACATGAATCATGAATCATTGTACTACTAATGCACAGAGGCAGCTCCTAAATGCTTTACCACATGCATGGGACCCCTCAAATTATGAATGGTATGATCCCAGTTATTCTCATTGTGATAACCCACCACTGGGCCAGTAATCAAGCTGCCTCAATCCTCACTCCTGGCAATAGTGGGGGACATTCACTGGGAGGTTAAGAGGTACACACATTATTTCCAGATGCAGCTCTCTGCATCAAGTGCAATTTCCCTTAAGACCGCACAGAGACCACAGTCAGTCTGTGGCTTGTTTCTCCCTCTTCCTCCAGATCAATAATAAGACTCCTCACTGGCACAACTATAGAGTTGAGTTCTCAGCTGAGTGACCAAGCCAAGACCTCAAGCACCCTCTCTGTCCAACCAGTGTTTCATGTCCCTGCCCAAGTAGCTGACACACACACACTCTTTGAGATTTGATTTACACACACACAGGCACCTCAGAAAGGCTGGCACAGGTTTATTAGGTATGGCCCCTTCTGCCCAGACTATAAGGTAGTTTTCACTGCCACCAGTCATCCTATCAGCTAACATAAGGCCCTTAACAAAGGGTGTCCAATCTCACTGTGTAATATTAATACTAATACAAATGCTAGTTTGATCAAGCACAAGGCTATTAGAAGTGGCCCACACAGTGTCACCAAATAAATATGCAAGTACTCTCAAAACTTAAATATCTCTACACAGATCAGCCACAATGAAAAGTTTAAATATATTTAATAATAAATAATAAAAGAACAAGACAACACTAAATAAATATTCACAGTGACATCAGAGTTCAAAATCACAGGAAATATTAAAAACAACATTGATCTCAAATAAATAAAGAAAAAAATATCTAAACTAAGCTTCACTATATTCCTCACTGTATATATAAGACGGTTATACTGTTACCTAGAAACTTAATTCATTAGAGCAAGGCAGATATGTTGAATGGATCTTCTAGTTGTTGTCAGGTCCAAGACAGAATGCAGAATGCACTGTTTCACTAAGAGACTTCTCAGATTAATATCTAAAATATTACTTCTGGAATAGCTTGCAGAATGACATAATTTCTTGTCATCTGACTGTAGTTTGCAGGCCAAACAACCATTGATGAAGCTGGTCATATTTAGCATCTAGCTGTAAAAAATATACAAACAAGGGCTTCTCTGCAGATCTCTGGCAGATGCTGGAAGTCATAAAACAATTGCATTCCTTTATGCTTTCAAGACTACTAATTAATTCACTCTAAAGACAATACAGAACGTTTCATAATACATATATTGTGTTTCTTACTGTATTGAAAACTGAAATATACCATATTTTATGACCTAGCCATAAAGTAATTTAATTTCAGTTATTTTTCTGAAGTTAACCTCCTGTATTCCAGTTTCCACTGTTAAAATATATGCATGTAAACAGTTACAATAGAGCATGTACATTTCTGTTCTCTTCCAGTAGAGCACACTGTAGCTACATTTCAAACAGCACTCTGCAAATACCCTTTTCAACACACACGTCTGTACAATCAGTTTGATATACACATGACATACATTTCTAATACATTTGTAACACAAACATCTTGTATAAATCATTTCTATATTCACCAGTGACATATAATTATTTACAAAATTCCAGCTTCCTGGGCTGACAGTATCTCCTTTCATCTCACTCGTTAGGGAAAATATATAATTATTGACCATGGAATGGGTAAGGCCAGTCTAAAAACAGATGGGATATGTTATCTGAGCACAAAAAGGAAAATTTGCTGGGCTTAAAATGGCCATGAACCTATGAAGATAAGGCTTAGTACAGAAATTTTAAGATTATATTGCTGTGTAAAGAAGTGTCAGTTACTATATGTGTCAAATTTTCTCATCCCTGTTTAACTTTACTGATTACAACTTATTGCCGAGTAACAAAAAGAAATGATGAAGAGCAGAGTCTAAACTATTGGCTTTTAACTTATATCACTGTAACAGTGTGTCAAATAAAATGGCTCTAAAAGTAATCAAAATATTTACCTCTACTTATCTAGATACTGACTGAACTCAAAGAAAGAAGTGCAGACACAATGTATAAGATATTAAATTTTTTCATGATTTCCACATCATAATATTGAAAACTACATAGTAACACTCAAATACATTTTTTAATCTTTGTTAACTATATACAGCACCGTAGGCAATACTAGGGGATTTAGTATAATTAAAGAGATTTGCACATGCTCAAAAAGCAGATAGTTGACAACTCTAGGAATCTTAGCCAAGGCACACTCAGTATATCTTGTTTTAGCCTTTTGCCTTAATATACCAATCTGTAATCTAAGTTTGTCAAACAAAACAGGATCAGCAAAATAGACTACAGTGCTTTGGGAGGAAATAGGCTGTGGTAGGTATGGCGTCTAATTTGACCTTGTGAAAGTGTAATTTTCCCTTATGCAGTGATTTGCATTACTGCACTCATTCAAAATTATCATAGATTTATCTACGAAGAGAACTTTATAGAACTGCCAGTCTGGTATGAGGAGATCCATCCTTGCTCATTGTAGGGTGAATGCTGTTGGTTACTAAGCAGCTTGGTATTCAAAACTTTCGCAAGGTAAGACCCCATGCCCTTTGTCCATTGTGATTTGCATGTGGAACTTCCTGTCCAGACCTCTTTTGCCTTGTTAGCAGTTGAATGCATTTGGAGAAATGGCCCCAGACTACAAATTCCTTTTTGTTTTTTCTTGTGGTAAAAATTCATTGCTTAGGTGTACTAGTTACTTGTGCTTTCTAACTTAGTGTTATTTTTTCTTCTGATATTGACTTCAGGTCAGATTATTCCAATTTTTTTCAGACGTGAAAGTCTGTTCAGCTGTCTTTGATCCCCTCCATAAACCATAGGCATTTACTCACCTCTCCCTTTTATAACGCTTCATAGTATTTTTTTTCTATTTCTCTGATTAAGTAATAATAAAAAAAAATATATATATATATATATATATATATATATATATATATATATATATATATATATATACGCTTTGAAAGTGAGCGCTATTGTGTTGGGTTACTGAACTTTGTTACTAATTATTGTTAATCTGTTAAATAGTTAAGAATTTTAGATGCTCTGCATATTAATCACTGCTGCAGTAGCCTGACCAATATGGGTTGTATCCTGCATAGGATATAACAGCCAGCAAGCCTCCAAAGCTTCAGGACACCTTCCACATGCACAAACTATTAATCATTTTGAGCTGAGCTAACTAAAAAGACAGATCTAGTTATCCAGACCTTCAGAGCTTTCCTGCTGCTGAAGTCAGCACTGTCCTGTGCCTTTCAAGGATTGACGGTGAGCTTGTGATGTTCCTTTTCTTGGCAGATAAGTTACCTTTGGGACAAAAAACTTCCACATATTATTTTTTAATGTTTGAATTTACTTTCCTTTTGAAGAAAGACAACTTTGCAATACTTTTAAACGAGAAGCATGCTTATGTGTTTGCCAATTTAAAAGCAGATTTAATCATTCTAAAACAGTATTCTTCTGTGGAGCAACTGTGTTTAAAATTAATTTTTGGAGATAATAAAGTGTATTAGAGTGTTTTTACTGTGTTTTTATTGGAAAACTGACTTTAGGTTACTTTTAAAATTTTACTGGCTTGTGTTACTTAGTTTCCCCAGCAAAGAGCACCATTTTTGGTTTACCTATGGATAAACTGATGGCCCCATGGTTGGTCCTTCTTCCAGCCACAAAAAAAAAAAAAGTTCACTAAACAGTCTTTGCCACCACAGCAGGCTAGCAGTTTGCCTCAGCAGATGATGGCTAACTCTTCTGTGTCCAAAACCGGTTCCTCAGATCACTCGTCTTTTCCCCGGATCCCACTGCTGATGCCCATACAGCCACATGCTTTGCAGCTGTTGTGGATCCTGGGTGGGCAAGGGAGAACCACGTTTCTCAGTACTGGGAGAAGGGGCAGGACAGGTACCTCTTGCTAGCCAGAATGTTGTCTCCATCCCTGGGGAAGCTATGCTGTTATTAATAACCCTGTTTGTCCTAACTTTCCTGTTAAAAAGAAACAGAAAGCTAAACATATATCTTCACCTGCTCCAGTTTCATTGGGTAAGAGTAGTTTATTAGGTCTGGCTCAGGGTAGTGTACAGGATATTGACCTTACAGATCAAGTGGCTTCTGTTAAGAGAAAAACTGATTCCTCTTTTCTTGAAGAAATTCAAGAAATTGAATCTGGAGAAGAATGTGATGGGACAGATACAGTTTTTTCTCCTCTGAGTTTTGATTTATACTCAGAGAGCTTGTTATCTGAATCTTCCTGTCAAGGATTCTCTTTCTCTGAGACTGTTTCCAGAATGTACCAGTGTTTTCAGTGGGAGACCTCTGAGGTTTCTCAGTCCCTCAAAAATACTATGAATTGCTATTATTGGTATTTCCAGAATCTCCTTTCATTCCCCAGATGCTGCCAGTACTGGAGGATGTCTTTGTCAGCATATGGTTTCCCTGATAGCCAGTCTGCTTTAAATTTCTGCACACTCATCCCAGACCTGACACAGCAACTATAACTACTCAATCCAGGTGCTGTCAAGCATTATGTTAATTCTAATCCTTGCCCTTCTCACAAGGATGCTAAAACAATACGTTTGGGAGAAAAGCATATGCTTCTTCAACTTTAATTTTTAGAATTTTGAATTGGCAGGCTAATATGTTAAAGTTTATTCTGACTAATTGTGAACTCATGAGGAATGTTTTATTTGCAGTTCCTACTTGTGAGGAAAACTCTGGTTTGTGTGGTTTAGTTTCTTCTCCTTCACAGGTCACTACTCATTATTTAAAGTGTGTTTATGACACTGTAGATACTACATCCATGGTTATTACCACTGGCACTGTATTGAGGAGGTTTGTCTGGCTGTTCTCAGAACATGACAGAGGATGCAAAAATAATTAAGATTTTAAATTCAGTTTTTGAAAGAGATTTAGTTTTAGGACCCAGTGCTGCAGAGGTCAAAAAACATGATGAGAGGGGTGTGACAGGTCCCTACCCTGGTCCAGCAATCAAGGAACCTCAATCCTTACCACTTATTCTGGTAAGGGAGGGTCACTAAAAGCAAATATGGATACACACACTAATTTCAGATGTAGCTCCCTACACCAAACACAGTTTCCCTTAAGAGCACACAGGAAGCACACTCCAGACCTGGGGCTGGACTGTCTCTCTCCATACCCACATAGAACTCCACATTGACCACTTTAGAGCTCTGTGTCCCTGTTCACAGTAGCTGGCACATACACTTGGATATTTGAGTTTCACACACACACACACACACATATACACCTGGAAAATGCTGGCATAGATATACTAGCTGTTCCCCTTTATGCCCAGAGTCTTAGGTAATCATGCTGCTACCAGTCAGCTATCCTACAAAGGGTACCCAATTATACTGTGTAAAATTAATACCAGTGCAAATGGTAGGGTCTGAACAAAGCAGCAAGGCTTTTAGGATTGGCCACAGTGTCACTAAAGCAAGCATAAGTACTCTAAGCATGTTACAAGTATTCTCTGAAGGACCAACCACCATGAAAGGTATTAAAATGTTTAATGATAAAACAGAAAACAGGAAAATAGTGAATACAATAAACAACAGAGTTTCAAACACAGAGATATAAAATAATATAGATGGATAGTTTCTCACAGATGCAGAAAACAATACTAAACTATTCTCACTAAATGACCCTGACTAACTAAAGAATTACTGTTCCCTGACTATTTACTAAAGCAAGACAGGCTGATGTGTGCTTAGCATCTTACCAGAGCAAAGGCTAGATGATGTCTCTCTTTGTCTGTGTGGATGTGTGAGATATGTAACCTGTTAGAAATCTTTACTGTCAGGTTCTAAAGTGCTGCTGCAAAATTTCCAAAATAATACAGCTGCTAGTTATAGGATGACATCACCTCTGGTCACCTGACTGGTACAATACACACATATAGCTTTGTGAGTTCTGTGGCAGCATCTGAAAGCTGTAACACAATTTCAAGCTTTCCACCCTTCCAGGGTTCTCTGATAAACATACACATTTGATCTGTTACAACAATACAACCTAATATACATGCATACAATCCTTCTGTCTAGTTGAACCTACTGTTGATGCATTTTTAACACAAGTAACTTGACCCAAACATCTGTACAAACCAGTGTGATAGTCAAATAACAAAATTCTTTACAAAACTCCAGCTAGCTGCTGTGGCACTGCACACACACTTACACATACTGTACACACACAGATGGCACTCATATCACTCCACATCTCCTCCACTATGTCTCCAGGCACTGCATGCATATATAACTGCATATGCAAGATCATTATCAAGATCATTCATTACATGTCATCTCAATACCTCAAACACACCTCAAAACACTGTTCCTTTCCTTTCTCTTCCCTTTTCCACCCTGGCCAAAGTAAAGGGAAACCCTGGCCAAAGGTTTTAGGAGACTGGTGTGGAGCCCTCTTTTGACTGGTGGCTCCTCTTTAACCACTGCTCTTTAACCACTGCAGGCTTCACAATGGTTGTCTTCTTCCATGTCTCTCTTATCCTGTCTTGTCTTCCATCCACTAAGATATGATAATTGATAATTTGGTATGTCTCATGTCTCTGTTATTCCCACCAAGAACACTTTACCCATTATTCCCCCTTTACCTCCACTTGTTTTTTGTTCCTCAGTAGACATTTGTACTTTTACTCAGTTGACATTTGCATGGAAAACATCTAACCTGGTTTAAACCATTAACCCTCCAATCACTTGACCTGACCTGAACTGGCTTTCCTGTTGTAGTAGTTACTTCCCAGTTGTATGTAAGTTTCTGTAGCTCCATTCCCTGTGCTCCTGTAACCCCTTGCAGCATCTCAGCTTCTCCTGCAGTGATGCCCTGCTTGCTGCCAGCCAGAGATGCATTTTCTCAGCCAGCAGCTCATGTCCATTCATCAAGTCCCCTCTCTGCCACCCAGGTTCAGGACTAAGGACTTTAAGGAGGAAGGACTTTTCTAAACATTTAAAGTGGAAAGCTGTAAATTTCTAAATCTTTTTTTTTCAGATAAACATACACATTTTGACCTACTTACATACATACATTCTAAACAAAACATTTTACATATATATGATACATTCTCTCCTGGATGTAGTTTTTGCATTTTAACACAAACAAATTTTTAAAAGTAGTTTTACAAATATACTGGGTACATCAAAATGTAATATAAAGCTCCCATACAAAAAAAAACACTATACAATGCTCCTATGGAGTAGCTAATATGTAAGACCTACTCTCCCTACTGGCAAATCCACTACCCTCCATAACATCACAAGGAATCCTCATAATCCATGGACTCTCTCTAATCCTCTCTTTTAAATCCTCTATTTCAATTTCAGGGATAAAAAACAAGATTTCAAACAAAACAGTCAAAAAAAACAAAAAATAAAGAGATGCTAAAAACAATGGCAGGGATGTAAAAAAAAGCCGGGATGTTCAAAGGAAAAAGGACAGTGAAATAAGTAAGACTTACTCTCTAAACTGATCTGACTCCTTATTGTTCCCCCCCTGTTCTGTCCCTTATCCCTACCAGTCTGAATATCTATTTCTGCATATCTTGAAAATGTTGTTGACTTGTTTTGGGTTCAACAAAAATCTGTATCTTCCTCTGATTTAGAATTACCTAAAATCTGTATCAAAAAGGAATTGATTCTCAATCCACCAGACCAAATCCCTCTACTTCCTCATGTCCTCTAGGCTTTTTTTTTTCTGAAAGTTTTTATTCAAGAGTTCTCTTCTTCAGTAAAGAAAGTTTTTGGAGTCTAGAAAGAAGAGAACCAAAAGAAGAACAACCTGGAGACCAGTTCTGGACTTTTTCTGCATTCAGCCATATTCTGATAATTCTCAAAATGCTTTCACTTCACAACTTGTTACCTCTTCTTCTTCTTCATGCATTATATAGGTTTTATACTTTTAGCCATGGGGGCTGGCCTTTACAATGCCTAACTTTGTTGTTCCCAGGGCCTGGCATGCCAACACCATCCATAAGTTTAGTTCCCAGTGCCTCTGTCGAACACTCTGTTTGGAGATCTCCATCTTCATATCCATCCTTCCCTTCAGACTCATCTTTATTCAGAAAGATGCTTTTTTGATCTCTTATTAAGGGTCTCATGTTTACCTCCAGGTTTTATTCATCTGATTTACTAGGTTTTTTATGTCTTTAACCCTTACTGTTATCTCTGCTTACCTCTGAGGTGGTTATAGCCAATTGTATGTTGCAGAGTATCCACATTTTTCCAGATTTAGATGACATGTTCATCTTTCCAGAGCCTTTATCAAAGTATCAGGAATCTGTCACTTTGATGAAGTATCTCCTTTTTAGGGAGTGATTCCAAGAGAACATTCAAAAGTCTTTTTTTTTTTTTTTTTTACTTCATCAA
This sequence comes from Protopterus annectens, assembly GCF_019279795.1. Lineage (NCBI taxonomy): Eukaryota > Metazoa > Chordata > Ceratodontiformes > Protopteridae > Protopterus > Protopterus annectens. The sequence continues at coordinate 1,724,806,981 of NC_056735.1, forward strand.
ACAGGATTGTTTTCTTGGGGTGTTTGCTAGATACCTCTGTACAAAGAGCATTTCTTCCACAGGAAAATTAAATATATATTTTACCTACTCCATGAGTTTTCCCCTCTGACTTTCATCACAGTGACGTAATACCTCAGGATTCTGAGTCTTATGATGACTCTCATGATACATCTAGCAACACTCCATATGAGAAGGATGTAGTGTTATCTGAAGTCCCTTTGGTCCTAGCACCAACAATCATTATTTCTTTCATATTCAAGTTCTTTGATTTGTGTGAACAGAAATCACCTGGCAGTGATATCAGATATCCCTAAATCCAAGTCTCCCCTTTTCCACTCCTGCTCGCCGGCAGTCAGCCACCACAGACACCTCAGTCTTTACTTGTGGAGCAGTGTCAAGTGAGATAAAAATGCAAGGTGTTTGGGACAACAAAGACAGACACGAGCATATAAATATAAAAGAGATGCATGCCTTTAGCAAGGCACTCAACTCTCATAATCACCTTTGCTTCCCAGGACCCCATCAGGATGTTACGGACAATATCACATTGATGTGGTACATAAGCAAGGAAGGCAGAAACAGATCTTACTTTCTATTGCAAGCTAGCCATGTTAAAATGGACTATAGCTTTACAGCAAATTCTCACTCTAGATTTTTACATTTTGTCAGAACAAAATTATTGTTAAAATGCAGTTTAAAAAGTACATAAATAACATTAATTACCTTTTAGTCTTGAGTCAAGAATAACCATTCAGGATGTGCAAAACATTTTCTTTTTATTATAAATCCACATACGTCAGTGCTGGGAGACTATCTACATAATTTAAAGTCAGTCTCACCAAGCAGCAAAGATACACACTCTTTATTTAATTTCTTATCAGTAACAGGCGTGCAGAATACTGACGTGGTCAAATAGGATTTCTGCAGACCCTCATGCTTCTCGCTTAATGCTGCACGTAAACAATCATGTTTTTAGTACCAATAATGTTTTAAAAAAGTACAGGCCACCTGGCTTGTTAAGCAATCTTGTTTCCTGACTTTATATTTTAATACCAGTGCATTCTAACTCCCCAACATTCCTTGTAACTACCCATCCCAGCCTGGGAAGGTCAGAGCTTACATACAGTGTGTTCTTTCTTGCTTTCAGAAACCAATCTTTATAACATTCTTAACCCCTTCAGCACTACTTTCTTTTTACATTCAGTCATCTGTTAATACACTTGCAGCTTGATATTAGAATACAGCTGTGAAACACTGAGAACTACAATAAGTATTTGTGGTTTGCATAACTATGTATCTACACTACATATCATTTTTAACATGAACAAATATTAAATAATTCTTCAAACATGTTTGTGAAGAAATTTTAAGTTAATATGCATTCTGTGAAGAATAATCATGACAGATACATTTTTCTCTAACAGACTCCCTCCTCTGACACTACTAGTGTCATAAAATACACAATTATATTTTGATTTTTTCTTAATTTGATAAATACGCTTCATCTGTAGTGATTGAGTTTTCATTCATCAGGTATAAGTGGCATTTTATGTGCAAGTGCGATCTAAGACTTTGTGATTACAGTCTTTAGAACAGAAAATATTAAAACAATTAAAAGAATAATACCAATTTTTATACCCTGTGATATACCAGTTTCCAGGTTACCAAATACACTGCCCAACCATCCAAATGTCTGTCCCTCTGCTCCATGACATTGGCCAACTTTTCCTGTTTATTATGGTAGTCAGTAATACAAGAACAACAATGATTTTTATGAGGGCACATGACACCCCTTTTCTAGCAGGCATTATATCAAGTGCCAATTGGTTTTGTAACACTACAGTTCATATTGCAGTCATTTTTCCATTTGTCATTGTGATGTGATATGAAGTATGGTTAGCTACCTCCTGAATAATTTGAGCAAGCATGGTCCCAGGACCCCATCAAGATGTTACAGACAATTCCACATTGATGTGGTACATAAGCAAGGAAAGCAGAACCAGATCTTACTTTCTATGCAGGCTAGCCATGTTAGAATGGGCTACAGCTTTACAGCAAATTCTCACTCTACAGATTTTTACATTTTGTCAGAACAAAATTATTATTAAAATGCAGTTTAAAAAGTACATAAATAACATTAATTAACTTTTAGTCTTGAGTCAAGGATAACTCTTCAGGATTTGCAAAACATTTTCTTTTTATTATAAATCCACATATGTCAGTGCTGGGAGACTATCTACACAATTTAAAGTCAGTCTCACCAAGCAGCAAAAATACACATTCTTTATTTAATTTCTTATCTTTAACATGCATGCAGAATACTGACGTGGTCAAATAGGATTTCTGCAGACCCTTGTGCTTCTTGCTTAATGCTGCACATGAACAATCATGTTTTTAGTACCAATAATGTTTTAGAAAAGGACAGGCCACCTGGCTTGTTAAGCAGTCTTGTTTCCTGACCTTACTTTTAATACCAGTACATTCTAACTCCCCAACATTCCTTGTGACTACTCATCCCAGCCTGGGAAGGTCAGTGCTTATGTACTGTGTGCTCTTTTTTGCTTTAAGAAATCAGTCTTTATAACATTCTTAACCCCTTCAGTACTACTTTCTTTTTACATTCAGTCATCTTTTTGTACACTTGCAGCTTGATATTAGAATGCAGCTGTGAAACACTCAGAACTACAATAAGTGTTTGTGGTTTGCATAACTATGCATCTATACTACATATAATTTTTAACATGAACAAATATTAAATAATTCATCAAACATGTTTGTGAAGAAAAGTTAACTTAATATGCATTTTGTGAAGAATAATCATGAGCGATACATTTTTCTCTAACAGTCCCCCTCATCTGACACTACTAGTGTCATAAAATACACAATTATATTTTGATTTTCCTTAATTTGATAAATACGCTTCATCTGTAGTGATTGAGTTTTCATTCATCAGGTATAAGTGGCATTTCATGTGCAGATGCGATCTAAGACTTTGTGATTACAGTCTTTAGAACAGAAAATATAAAAACAATTAAAAGAATAATACCAGTTTTTATACCTTGTAATATATCAGTTTCCAGGTTACCAAATACACTGCCCAACCATCCAAATGTCTGTCCCTCTGCTCCATGACATTGGCCAACTTTTCCTGTTTATTATGGTAGTCAGTAATACAAGAACAACAATGATTTTTATGAGGGCACATGACACCCCTTTTCTAGCAGGCATTATATCGAGTGCCAATTGGTTCTGTAACACTACAGTTCATATTGCAGTCATTTTTCCATTTGTCATTGTGATGTGATATGAAGTATGGTTAGCTACCTCCTGAAGAATTTGAGCAAGCATGATGATTTCAATCATTGTCCTTTGCAGTCCATACCCAGGAGTTAATGAAAATACTTGTTCTACCCAGTGGATTGCCCATTTATTTCTCAGTCTGCCTGCTGGTAGTTTTTGTTAAATGTTGAAAATCAGGAGTAATACAGCTCACAAAACAACACCCTGACCAGTTTGTGGGTAACCAGGGGTAGGCATGAGCATTACAAATGTAGCAATGATCATCTATTATTCCCCTGCCATGCCTCCAGTCATAGCATCTTGATGGTAAAAAGGTCAACACACCTTCATGTCTAGTGTCATTGTATTTGCTGATTCCCACTGGCACAGTCCCATTTCTGGCATTACATGTGTGCCCACAATTTGTGGTGGCAAGCTGAAGTGAAACAACCGTTAAAAATTAGTCAGATTACGCCAGATTAGATCAGTGTCACTAAGTTCTTTCTTAAATGTAACCTGTGATGCAGGAATTGGAATCATGGGAATCCCTGCCTTAAAATGTTGAGGTATATGTGAACATGCGCAACAGTTTGTCACAGCGTACTTTCAAAGAACCAACAGGAAACTGATTTTCTCTTGACCAGGTTATTAAAGGAAACAGCAGCAAAAACAGAGCAAAAGTATCTGTTGTCATTGGATTCATCATGAGGTGCTATTTTAGTTGAATGTTCTCCTTATATGTTTCACTGGGCAGATGATTCATCCTTCACACTTCAATCTTCTTTCGCCAGCAATGATGATTCATCTGGAACACACAGCAGGTCTTCTTACAGTGGGATGAGTGAATTTAGGTTGGTTGTCTTGCACAGTGAACTGCAGTCAGGGTGGTGAGGATTACAAAGTAAAGGGCCTTTTCACCTCTGGCTTAAACTGTTCATTCTTTGGGAGGTTTTTACATAAACCCAATCACCCAGCTGCATTTGGTGACAGGGCTAGTCAGGTGATGGAGGAAGAGATACTGCTGTAAGAAATGAATATTTTCATTTTATTATTCATTAGAATCAATCTTTTCATTTGACACAGGGGGAGCAAATGGAAGGGTTATGGGTCTTCCCATTAATTTTTCATAGATTCTCAATTTCCTTGTAGAATTTAAAGTGTCTTTGACCATTTAAATTTTGTTTAGTGCAAATCTTTTTAAATAGGGTCCTATTAACCCTCTCCACTAGTCCAGATGATTATGGATGGTTGGGACAATGAAAACTAAAATTAAAAAAACGGATAGTACAAGGTACACCAAATTACAGAATCTGCTTTGTGACATGGGTGGGCTTTTACAAAACATACAGATTACTAATAGAACATTATTCTAAATTACATTAACAAAAAGTCCCCAAGGTGGTGTTAGCTGACATTGTATTTTAAGCAATCGCACAGCAAATAACATACTGAAGTATCAAAGAGGGAGACATGAGTGGTATACCAACTTCAGGTAATTTAATTAAATAAAGCTACCTTACCTGCATGGGCTAGTAAAAGATATGCCCTTACCAGGTAAGGTGGCAAGGGGGTAGGCATCACCAGTCGGCCGTCTGGATGTTGCCATACTCCATCAGAGGATTTAATATATCCATTTTTGAGCCACTTCTGAACTGCTCCCTGTGATGCCTCAACTTGAAAAATGACACTATTAAAATCAGATGTCATTATTATTAGAGTTTTACAATAGTATTACATAAGCCACGGTGGTGCAGCTGTAGCGTTGTCACCTCACAGCAAGAGGTTCTCCCGTTCGATTCTTGGCTGGAGTGCCTTCTGTGTGGAGTCTGCATGTCCTCCCTGCAGTCGAGTGGCATCCAAAAGACATGTGTGAATGGGCGTGCCTTCGTTGAAGGTTGGGCATTAGGCTGGCACCTCGGCACCATAAAAATCTACTGCCAATCATTATTGGACCAGAGTTCCGCTGTGGCAACCCCTAACCGGGAAAAGCCGAAAGAAGAAGAAGAACAACAACAACAATAGTATTACATAAGAGTTATTACTTTCATAATCTACTTGGTGGCATAATCTGCCAAATTATCTATTCCCTTTTAGTAGGCATTCAATGAAAATTTTTAACAGCAAAAACACTTTTTTTTTCATTTTGAGCAGGTATGTCTTCAGTTTGATTTGGCATTGTGGATAGGAATGTCCTTTAATTCCTTTCTAAAAGAAAGCAGATAATTAGTTACACACACACACACACACGCACACACACACACACACACACACACACACACACACACACACACACACACACACACACACACACATACATATACACACACACACACACACACACACACACACACACACACACACACACAGAACAGAACAGCATATTAGAGAAATAGATGGATCAGGGAAAGAAAAAGTGCACATTTATATTTAGTTAGACATGCAGTCAAGAAGGGCTGAGTTTCATTTTAAGTAATAAAGATGATTCAGAGTGAGGGATAGCTACTGTAAGATCCTACTCTAAGATATTAAATGACCAAGATAATGTACCTGAGGTAACCATAGCTGTAATTTTTTTCTGTTGACACTTTGTGTCCTTTTTCTGCAAGGATAGTTAAAAGATGCAGGGTATTCTGCTAAGATTGCTGAAAAGAATCAGATGCTATTAGTAAATCATTTACATATTGCACTAACACAGACCCATCTGGAAATGTCACATCCTTTAGATATATATTTTTTAGAATTTGAGGAAAGAAAAAAAATGAAAGATACAGTGCATCTTTATGGCAACCATGTCCATGTATACTACTATCCCTTATAAGTCAAAGTAAACAGAAACTGACTTTCAGAATGGATAGGTAGTGAAAAGAATGCTTTACAGAGAGGTGTTACAGAAAAAATATTTCACTGTAGATGGTTATCAGCTAAGTAGTGTTGCTGGTTTTGGAACCACAGAAAAAGTTGGTAATACTGCATTGTTTACAGACCTTAGATCTGGCTCAAACCTATAAGTATTTAAGCAATAACCTATGCCTGGGTGTGGGTAATGCTGGATTTACCCACGGTTGGTGTGGTTTGGTCAGAAGGGCGAAGCCCGAGTGGCCAAACAAAGACAACCATGGGTAAATCCAGCATTACCCACACCCAGAAGTGGGTTATTGCTATTATACAATGACATTATTTAAGAAAATAAATACTTACATTTCTTAAGTAATGGCATTGTATAATGCCTCCGTGCTGCCCTTCCACAGCTGTCTGGTATTCTGCAGCAGTTCTGATGTACAGTGCATGCGTATGCTTATGCAGTACATCAGAGCTGTGTGCAGAAGCAATGGAGAAAGGAAGATTTCCGTTGCTTTTTAAAAGGTGTCTCGCTATGTTAAATGAGTTTAACATAACGAGACAGCTTTAAAAAAAGCAATGGAGAAAGGAACATCTCTGTTGCTTTTTTTTAAGATATCTCGCTATGTTAAACCCGTTTAACATAGCGAGATTACAGCAACGGAGCTCTTCTGCTCTCCGTTGCTGTCTATCAAAAAAAAATAAAATACTTATACTAATGGAAAAAGTCCAGACGACTGGACATTTTTCCATTAGTATAAGTCTGATTTAGAATGGACATGCTGACCAATCAGCATGCACATTGTGGAATATTAATGAGGGGGTCATTGTATAATTTATTATATTTTTTATTTTTATTTTTGCAGGGAGAATAGGGGTATTACAAAGACTTTTAGCTGGCACTATTTATTTCTTGTTGTATCAAAGACTGCATTACAGCTTTGATTTCCTGTTGTGCTTCTGATTTTAGTAGATACCATGGAATTTTAAGGAGGGGTTTTGATAGATTCAATTTTATTTTTACAGGTTTTGCAGATTTTAATATACCTACTTTATTAGTATGTTTAACCCATAAATTAGCAGGTACCTGCTGCAGCAGTTTTCACTTGTGTGTGTGCTTTCAAAAGGCTCCTCCCAGCTTTTGACAAGAATTGTAATACTTTCCCCACTGATTCTGCTGGAATATCTAAATACACCTCCTCTGGTGTACAGCAAACGGTACCACCCAGCTCACACAGAACATTCACTGGCGCAGTTGTACTCAAAGAAAAGAATACCTTTCCTGTCAATCAGACCTAAAGAAATGGGTATAGGTTTTAAAACAGAATACGTAACAGTAGCATTTGTTACACCAACTGCCTTTTACTTTGTTCCTATACTGGTATTTAACTTTTAATACAGACCTAGCATTTTCAGTTCCACCAAGAATAGAATTGGCTTTGCATTTATTTCTACTTTAACATAGGGTCCTTTTTGTTCCAGTGATAGCAAAGGGTCAAGATTTATTTTTGCTTATTACCCTGCCATAGTCAGTATGGTGATTTGCAGCACTTAATAAGGACTTTAAATCTTTTTCCTGCCAGTCTATAAGCACTTGCTTCATTTGATTTTGTACAGGGTTTGCAAACCCTGCACAAATGCAGCTGCAATAGCTGGTTTAGCTTGTTCAATTGGGTCTGATATTTTTGAATGTTTGGCAAACACTACTTTAAGATGACTCAAATAATCTGCATGGGCATTATCTTTATTTTGCCTACATGCCTAACACCCTTTTGTAATCTAACAATACTATCCTTTTGTTTATTAGTGCATTTTCTGTGGGAGTGAAATTTGTTATTTTAGCCTTTTGAAGTAACTGTTCTTATTTCATTTGAAGCAACTTCCCGAAGCATCTGGTTTAAATCTGTCAAAGTAGGCTTGTAATGTTTTTTTTTTAAATTTCACCTTAAACCTTCATGGTTGTTTTTTTTTTTCAGTTAGAAAACATTTAGCCATATTATGCAAATCAGCATTAGCCCCTCCCCCATTTCTTTTTAAGGTGCCAAAAAAAAAATCTTCTTCAGAGGCAGTAGCCTCTTGTCCTTTACTGTCATGTGAGTGCTTGTGATGAGGCACAGGAATGTCAAAGACCAGTGCTTCTGTTGGAAAGGTAGAAGCTTGTTGAGAATGATAGGAAGAAGAAAGAAAAACATTTTTAACTGCAGATGCCTGTTCTAAAGATGAGAGTTGAATAGGAGAACTAAGTTCAGATGTAACAGTACCATGCTGACCTCATGTTCAAAGATGCAGAGGTCTGAGAACCAGCAGAATCTTGTACAGGGGCCACCCGTACCAGTAGATATGGGGGTGGTGTGCAGTAGCTACTGGAGGATTATCATCCTCTTGAGATACCTCTGCTTTTTGACCATCCTTAGTTTTTTTTTTTTCCCAAACCTGCCAAAACAGGATAAAAGGGATCCCTTTTTACTGGTCTGTACTGCTTTCTTGACATATTTTACCTGTTGCAACAGTTGTTTATTAGCATCTTGTAACCCCCCTTAATGCTGACTCTTTTTCCATTTCAAGAGCTTTGGTATACCAAGAATAAAATACTGACATTTGTTACTCACTTACTTAATACCTTTCAAGTTCATGAATTTATTCCTATCATAAGTTTCACTTAATGGAAATACTCCACCAGAACAATTTTTAGTAAGCCCAAATCAGTCATGTAAATACTTACAACTTCCTTTATTTTAACTATTATACATAAAATATGCAGGTGTTCCCTTTTCAGGGATTCAGTCTTGCTTGCTTATCTTTGTTTGTCTCTCTCTCTCTTTTTTTTTTAAACTTACTTTATCCTGGCAGTTTAGAGGGAATAAACATAACTATATCAATCCACACACCATTCAGGGAGGGAAGGGTAGGATAGAGGAGATGTTTTGATCAGCCTTTTCCCACAGCACCCGCTTACTGTCATTGCATCACAAACTCAAAAGTTATAGCTCTAGCATTGCAGTTGGGATAATTGTGTCCAGAACTGACCACTCTTTTGGACCCTCTGAGGGTACTTTCACACAGACACACCTGGACTTGATTTAACAGCAGACACACTTACGTTTCAACATGCTGTAGGCATATAAATTTGAAATAATTTTACTTTAACTTTCTCTCTCTCTCTGCAGTCATAACATCACACAACAACAAAGACATCAGTCGTACATTAAAGCAGCAGAAAGCAAACAGTCATACCTCTTACCTTTTTTCCTGAGGGTACAGCCCTTGACACAAGGCGCCTCCTTGTGTTAAGTTGTCTCTCTTTTTTTTTCACATATATATATATATATATATATATATATATATATATATATATATAGATAGATAGATACACATATGCAGTAACAATTTGTCCTTATTTGCTGTGGGATCCGCCACTATAACCTTGAGGGTACCGCCCTCAACACAAGGCACCTCATTGTGTTTGTTATTTTATATAAATTAATAAACTTTTTGTTAAGGCTTGTGGGAACCGCCCACTATTACTTTTACATGCAACAAACAAGCAAATGTCTGTCATTCTCCAAGGCAGCAGATACCACATACCAATCAAGTAACTCGGTTATTCAACAAACAGGAACCTCATATACGAGACACCTTCTTCAGCAAAAATCTTTATTCCAATAAATAAGTAAGTAAGTAAGTAAGTAAGGAACCTCATATACTTAAAAAGCAATGTCAGGCATTCAACAAAACAGTACTTAAAAGCAAGCTCAGTCATTGAACAAACAGGACATATGATATATTTAAAAGTAGTCAGTCATTTAACAAAGCAGTACCCAGTATTATACTTAAAAGCAGTCAGTCGTTTAACAACACAATAAACACATTGCCACTATTATTTTGAACTGCAGTTTTTTTTTGTTTTTTTTTTTAAAAGAGGAAAGAAAAAAAGAAAAACATTTTTTTCCCAAACCCATTTTACCATCTTTAGCCTGTATGCTTGCCACCCTGAATAGTTAAGGGTCCTAGCTCTGACCATTCCATACAAAACAGTGTGGAATTCACAGAAGAACTTTCTGTGCTAGGCCCTTTATAATTCATTCCACAGTGTTCTGCAGCAAGATCAAAGTTCAGAATCCAAGCATGACACCAAATGTTAAAGTGCAGTTTAAAAAGTGCATAAATAACATTAATTACCTTTTAGCCTTGAGTCAAGAATAACTCTTCAGGATGTGCAAAACATTTTCGTTTTATTATAAATCCACATATATCAGTGCTGGGAGACTACATAATTTAAAGTCAGTCTCACCAAGCAGCAAAGATACACACTCTTTATTTAATTTCTTATCAGTAACAGGCATGCAGAATACTGATGTGGTCAAATAGGATTTCTGCAGACCCTCATGCTTCTTGCTTAATGCTGCATGTGAACAATTATGTTTTTTAGTACCAGTAATGTTTTAGAAAAGTACAGACCACCTGGCTTGTTAAGCAGTTTTGTTTCCTGACCTTACATTTTAATACCAGTACATTCTAACTCCCCAACATTCCTTGTAAATACCCATCCCAGCCTGGGAAGGTCAGAGCTTACATACAGTGTGTTCTTTCTTGCTTTCAGAAACCAGTCTTTATAACATTCTTAACCCCTTCAGCACTACTTTCTTTTTACATTCAGTCATCTGTCAATACACTTGCAGCTTGATATTAGAATGCAGTTGTGAAACACTCAGAACTACAACAAGTATTTGTGGTTTGCATACCTATGCATCTATACATATCATTTTTAATATGAACAAGTATTAAATAATTCATCAAACATGTTTGTGAAGAAATTTTAAGTTAATATGCATTTTGTGAAGAATAATCATGAGAGATGCATGTTTCTCTAACATTATGTAGCAAACAAGTTGATCAGGACAAAGATAGAACCTCATGAATGGAAACTAGATCAGGTGGTCTTCCAAGATTTGATCCATCTGTGGGATGTTCCTCAAGGAAACCTTTTTGCCTCTTATCTGAACAATCAGCGTGAAACATTCTGCTCCAGAAGTCCATGCAAGAAGGTCTGAAAGACAGATATCTTTTCTTTTCCATGGACAAGAATGTTCCTGTATGCTTTTCTACTCTTTTCACTAATATACAGGGTACTTCTGAAGATTCAGAAGGAATCCCCCAAAATCATTTTAATGACTCCTTTTTGGCCCAGGCAGCAGTGGGTTTTCTTTTTTCTGGAATTAGATTGGATCTACTCAGACAAGAACAGGAGTGTTTCATACATTCCAACCTCAGTCAACTTCAACTGAATCCCTGGATGATTCTGTCTTAATACCTTTTAGGCGCCTGTTTACTGAGGACTTGTAGCAGCCAAGAAAGCCAACTACTGGAAAATCATTTATTAACATGAGGAAAAGGTTTTCTACTTGGTGCCAACTACATAACCAGCACACCATTCAGAGCTAGTTTTTCTCTGGTTTTTCAAAGTTTTTGTGAGTTGCTTTACTATGGCCTGTGTTACTCTTCTATCAGTGTTAATTTATCAGCCATTTATTTATTTTATTTTATTTTATTTTACCTTTGTTGACCGGGAGTGTTTGGCTAAGCTATTGCCCTTTTTCAGTGGAGGCCTGGGGAGAATAGCTCCAAAGATATGCAATGCAATAAAAATAGCAATACAGATATATTTCAATAAAAATAGTAATAGAGAATTTTGGTAGTTAAAATACCTAAGCTATATATTTTTCAGCATGTCTGCCCTTGGATCCCTCTCTTTCAAGGCATTCTCCTTGTCAAAAATGTTTTTGAAAGGGGTATTGCATAAGAGATCTCCAAAAAGCTTTAGGCCCCTCCTTGGGATCTTAATTTTGTGTTAAAGAAGCTAATACTTCTTCCATTTGAACCACTTCATCTGCCTGACTTGAGGTTCTAAACATGAAAAGAGTTTTACTGGTTGCTTTGAACTCTGCACGAAGAGTGTCTGTGTTTCAGGTACTTATGGTGAGTCAAGTTTATCTCATTTTCCATAGAGACAGAGTTTCCTTGAGAAATAATCCTTCTTTTATGCTAAAACTGTTATCCAGGTTTTCTGTAAATCAAACTATCCATCTCCAAAAATGGGAGAGAAAGGATTCTTCATATCTTGGATGTCCACAGACACCTTAGGTACTTTCTTGACAGAACGAATCTTTCAGAACTTCTGATCAGTTAATTTCTTTTGAAAGTAAGATGAAGGGACAACCAGTATCAAAGCAGACTATTTCCAAATGATTGTCTCAGGCTATTACTTTTTGTTATTCTCACTACAGCAAAACTATTCCAGGCAGGGTAAGGCACATTGTACTAGTCTTGGCTTCTTCTATGTTTTTTTGGAAAGGGTTGGAGTATAGAAGTATTCTATTAACAGTGACTTGGTCCTCTGTATATACTTTTACAAAGCTTTAGAAGCAAGATTCCTTCTGCAGGTTTAGGTCAGGCTTTGCTAGCACTATTCTATAAGGGCTTCTAAACCCTTCTTCCACCTCCAAGTTTCTAAGCTATGGTAATCTTCCCATATAGCTTAGGCTAGTACAGGAGTGATCAGTGTGATGAACATAGTACAGTTGTGTATGTAAACCTGACATAACCGTATATGTTTGAATAATCACTGCTCCAGTAGCCACTCCCTCTTTCCACCCCCCTTGTTTTTTAGTGTGTATGTGTGTGTGTGTGTGTTTTTTTTTTTTATGCCAGCATGTGAACATTTACCATTTGTTGTTCCTAGCAATGCCCTCTCAGTGCTTAGCCTCTCTCTCATAAGTTCATAAGTATATAGTAGGCTAATGACCACTTTATAAGCCTAGCTGTGCAATCACTGGCATTTATTAGGAGGGGAAATGTCAGTTAGGAGGTTTCTAGAGGTTTTGTGTGTGTTTGAGGGGGTATGTTAGTCTAGGTATTACTGTCTATCTTTGTCTATCAGAGACATGGTGGCCAGACCCCAGGTGAATTTCTAAGTCTGATGTCATTTTTCATGAATGGGTTCGGATCTAATCCTTGGATCTGACTCGGACACTTTCTAAAGATTCTAGGATCTGATTCTTGAGCTCCTCACTTACCCATAATGTCCCTGATCACTACAATGTCTCAGATCTCATTTGCCACTCTTCAATACTGTTGGGATTGTGATTGCTCCAGCTCCTTCTGGGGGTTTTGAGTGAACAGTTTCCTATTTTTGTTACCTTATACAGCTTTTTCTTCTCTCTTTTAGTTAACTAAACCCCTATACCCTCTATAATCTTCTCTACAAAGTTTTTTGGTATTTTTCTACTACCATTGTTGGTAGCCTATTTTTCTTTCTTCACCCGTAGGTATTTTTCCTTGTAATACCATTGTTGGCAGTTATATCTTATTACCTCTTCTTTCTGTTTCCTTCTTAGCAAAAAAAATGAGTAGACTTCTTTTCTTAAACTTATTTGTTTTTACCAGTATGACAGATAAGCCTACTGGATTTAAGAAATGCACTTCCGGTGGGCATAGGATCACCAGTTCTGATGCCAAGAGGGAGTGTGTTTATTGTTTAGGCCCAGCACATTTGGATACTTCGTGTGCTCTTTGTGCTGCCTTCAGTGCGAGAACAATTAATGATAGGAGGAACAAGCTCATTTTGAAAGGTCTCGTTCCCACTTTTATCTCTTCATCAGGTACTTCTTCAGGGGCTCAAACCTCTTCTCAGAAATCTAAGGAGCCCAGGGAGCACCGTAAGTGCTATCCTGCCTGGACTCTTCCTCATACATCTACTTTAGAACCTCCTAAAAAGGTTCTAAAATTTTGTCTCCGATACATTCAGATTTGTCAGTCTATGGCTTCACCTTCTCAAATCTGTGCTCCCAGGTTCTCTCCAGAGCCAGTGTCGCCAAGATTTAGTCCCCATTTTTTTTGCAGGAAACTCCTAAAAAGTCCTCAAGACCACCTTCCACATCCTATTCAGTTAGGTCTTCCCATAGTCTTTCCAAAGTTGAGGTGGATAGGATGATGAGGAAATTCCTCAGAAGAAACAAAAAACACACCAGAATAAGGGTGCAGTAGTAAAAATAAGCAAAGTCCTAACAAAACTGCTAACACCAATGTGAAAAGGAAACTCAATTTAATGACAAAATAATAATAATAAGCAGCAAAGCTTTCAGGTATCCAGTACCCTTCTTCAGTACTAATAACAAGCATCAAAAATCCATTCCTTTTATATATTCTCAGTTAATTACATACTAATTACACAGCCAATAAAAACAATCATTCAATTAATACAATGAATTCCTATGAAACAAAACATACTTTTTTTTAAAAAAAAAACTGTTATGCTTAAGAAATTATTAAGAAAGCATTTTATAAGAACATTTCATATAGACAGTAAGATAGTAAGGTAAGCGCTTTCACGACTGTGCTCGTCACTTCATCAGACACATGAAAAAAAATAAAGGCAGCATTTATAGTCTAACTAATAGTCAGCTGATATTTAAAAAAAAAATCACTTGTCTACTTTAGGCAATCATCACAAAACATATTGTAGAGAGCAGTTTAAAAACATAAAATATGACAGAAGAAATATATATATATATATATATATATATATATATATATATATATATATATATATAAAGACAACATATGTGTAGTCAGATAAGATGAAATAAAGTAATATACATTTAGAGCTTACCATTCTAAAACATTAATAAATACCCAACACATAGTTAAGTTTAAAAACTAGCAATCTAGTGTCGCCATTAAAAAAAAAAAATATATATATATATATATATATATATATATATATATATATATATATATAAATATATATAGATATTTACTACAGGATACACATACCTATGAATGTATTATGAAAATAGTTGTGAATGGGGTTATGGAAAAGGCATCCTTTCTGATTTTTGATTTATTAATGACTAGTTTGATAGATGAGCAACTTTTTAAGTTTTTCAGCATTGATCATCCAGTTATACCTAGAATTTATGGCCTACCCAAGATACACAAAAATATTGAAGCACCACCCATGCGGCCTATTATATCAGGAGCGGGAAGGTGCACAGAACCACTCTCTATATTTGTTGATGATAACTTACACTGTCATTTAGATGGATGCTACACTATTCTTTGAGATACCAAAATGTTTCTAGAAAGACTACATGATAGAATTATGACCATAGAGGACGATTATAGTTTTGTTACTATGGACATAGAGTCACTATTTACATGTATACCTAATGACTGGGGGATTGAGAAAGTTAGGGAATTCCTCATCCTAAATAGATGCTATGAAAATGAGAAAATTCAACTTATCTGCAGCCTTCTAGAGATATTCTTGAAAATAACATCTTTGTATTCGAGAATGAGTTTTATCTTCAAAAGGTTGGCGTAGCTATGTGCACTGCTTGTGCAAATAGCTACGCCAACCTAGCTTTAGTGAGCTGGGAACAGCAGTCATTACTTTCTGAGATGAATCCTTTTTTAAACAATATTGTATGGTACGTCTGTTTTGTGGATGATGTTTTTATTTTGTGGAAGGGAAATGCGAGTGAACTCACTGATCTTGTGAGTTATTTACACACTACGACTCAGTTTTTAAAGTTCACTTATCAGCATTCAAATATTGAGATTGATTTCTTGGATGTAAAAGTCAGGAAATCTGATTTGAATTAACTAAGTAGCAGTATCTGCAGGAAACCTACTCGAAGGAATGCTTTACTACATAAAAGAAGCATGCACTTTAGGCATATCCCCAGGAATGTACTTAAAGGACAGGTCTATAGGGTCTTATGGCTACACAATAGGGATGATGAAGCAGAAGCAGCTCTAGCCAACATGAGGTGTGAATTTCTAGAGAGAGGCTATTCCGAACAGGAGATTGACTCTACCATAGATGAAGCTTGGAAACAAAGAGGAAATAGATGCAAACCCTACTTAACAAATACCATGCAGAATGACCATGGTGATAGTCCTGCTCCTGGTGAAAAAAGGTTCAGAGTTGTGTTTCAATATTCAAGTGATGTAAATGAATACACTAAAATTATCAAGAGAAATTGGCACATTCTACAGGAAGTACCAGGGCTTCTAGAAAAAATTGGGAATAAAACAACATCTATGTAATAGAACAGATATAAATAGATCTACTCAGTCAAGTGTGTAATGGACTTTTCCATGTAGGCGATGCTCTGCATGCCATTATTTATATAGTAATAGGACATTTACACACCCTACACGTAAATTTACAATTACAAGTAATAATTATGTTGACTGCAGAACTGCAAATATTATTTATTTTTCTTTTTGTCAAAAATGCTATGTGTACTATGTGGTAAGACCAACAGAATGTTCAAGGATAGGATCCTTGAACATGTTTGAGACATAAATAATGGAAAGGAAACCAATGCCTTAGCTAACCATATTAAGCAGAATGATTCTACACACACCTTCAGGTTTTTTGCTATTCAAGCTGTTCACCTTAATATACGAGGGGGTGATAGAGAAAATTTGATGGAAAGTATTAAGCAGAAATGGATTCTCTCACTTAATTCTGAAAGATATCCTGGTCTCAATGGTACCACTTCTTTAAAACCCTTTCTGAAATCTCATCACTTGAAATATTAACTTTGTGCACATACATAATATATTTACATTTATATCTATGCATCTATTTATATATATATATATATATATATATATATATATATATATATATTTTTTTTTTTTTATGGCGATACTAGATTGCTAGTTTTTAAACTTAAACTTAACTATGTGTTGGGTATTTATTAATGTTTTAGGATTGTAAGCTCTAAATGTATATTATTTTATTTCATCTTATCTGACTACACATGATATGTTGTCTTCTTATATATATATATATACATATATATAAATATATATATTTTTTTTTTTCTTTTGCCATATTTTATGTTTTTAAACTGCTCTATAATACGTTTTGTGATGATTGCCTAAGTAGACATGTGATTTTTTTTAAATATCAGCTGACTATTAGTTAGACGATAAATGCTGCCTTTATTTTTATTCATGTGTCTGATGAAGCGACGAGCACAGTCGTGAAAGTGCTTACCTTACTTTTTATTTTATTTTATTAAATATTTGGTGTAACAGCTTGGTGCAGCTTTTTCTTTTGTTTGGCTTTTTATTGTTATCTGCACCTGCATTGCTTAAAGCCGTTTAGTTTTTGAGTATTGTACTTCCCTGACCTGATTGGCTCCGACACTGTTGGAGCACGATGGATCTTGGAGCTGAAGCATCATTGTGGGATCCGAGGGGCTGACTTCGACTATGAAGATGGAGCCATCACTTCCTTTCAGGGCATCAGCACTTGATAACTGTACTTTGACTCCTCCCTCGGAGTTGGGTGGTCGGGGGGCTGGGGGATTGTCTGCTCTGGGATTCTCGTCTCTAGTGGGATTGTTCTTGGTCTCTCTGTGTCTCTCTGCCTTTGGGGTGGTGGAGAGAGTCTTCTCTCAGCTGAGAGTAGTGTCGACGCTCCCTTCTTCAGATCCATACCCTACTACTTTTCTGGATCCTGTGTCTGAGCTGTCAGATTCTTTACCTCAGGGACAGCCATCCCAGAAGAGCTTCCAAACAATTCCATTGAAGGAGTTCCTGTCTCCTCCAACACCTCCCAGAGATATCCCACTGTGGAGGTCCCTCGGAAGAGGATGTGCAAGAGGAGGCACCTGGATTCCACACATGAATCCCTCACAGAAGACACCAACTTTGATGAGGAGGAAGGGTCCCTTAGATCTCCACCTGAGGAAGTCTTATTTGAAGGCATCCTAGAGATCCTTTGTCAAAAAGGTGGTTGGTCTTCCTAAACCCCTTCCCAGGAGGAATAATTGTTTTTGGAAGCCTTTGAGTCTGGCCTGTCTACATCTTGGGTTATCCCCCTCATAGATGAGCTTATAGATCTTGTTACACTTAGGCCATGGAAGTAACCAGACTCTATGTACCCCATTCCAAAACACCCTGATAAAATATTAAGTGCCCCAAAAGATAGATCATATTGGTTAAAAGGGATTCCTGTTGATGCCATGGCTGTTGAGGCAGCCACAAAAAAGGAGCTTGCTGAACAGAGCTTCACTGTCCAACCTCCTAACAGAAAGTCTAGTGCTTTGGGCAGGTTTGGTAAGTGAGTCTGTGTGTCAGTGATATTTGGCCTATGATTGCTGAACTACCTGGCATATTTCACCAAATTACAGAGGGACTTAATAGAGGAACTCTCTAATTCTGCCCCAGAGTCCATGTCGTTTGAGGAACAGAAATCTATTTCCTCACAAGTGGCCACCCTACAGTCAATAACAAACGTGTCCATGAGATTGGTCTTGCATACTGCTAAGGTAACTCAAGGGCTGCCAGTTCAGCCATAGCCATAAGAAGACATATCTGGATACAGCTATGTATTTTTGCAGAACCCTTCAAGACGTCATTCATGAATGCTCCCTTTGATGGATCATCCTTGTTTGCGCCAACCGTGAAAGAAACTCTTTCCATAGTGAACAGGATGGAAAGACTTTGTCTGCCATTGGAATTCACTTTTCTACCCTGCAGAGACCCTTTTCCAGGAACCAATATGATGGTGCCTCATGTACACTGACAACCCACTTCTTCTAGTCAACACAAATTCAATATGTGAGGAATGTATGTATATCAAGATCCTAGAATCCAGGCTCTCTCACTCACCAGTGAGTTCATCTGGTACAAAGCAGGTTCTCAGCATGCATACCTCATGTCCTGCATCTACCAGACCAACAACACATAAACCTACATATGCAGAGGTCCTTATAAGAAGTTTACCTAAACATCTGAGACCTCTCAAACACAAACATACTTCACATAATACATCCTCTGCAGAGCATAGTACATATAATATATCACACACCAGTGTCCCACCAGTCAGTCCCCTAAGGCATAACTCAAAATCAAACATCTTAGTCATAGGTGACTCAGTTGTGAGGACACACAGATGTCCCTCTCACCAGGATGGATAAGGAAGAGGTCACGGTCAGCTGTCTGTTAGGTGCCAGGATCCACCACATGCACACACACTCAAGTCTCTCAACAACAGGCACTGTTATGATTCCATCATAGTACATGTTGGTGTGAATGACTTGGGATCTACCTAACTGGACTGCATGAAGAAAGACATGATTGAGCTCTCTAATTGTATGTCTCAGGCAGATATGTCCCCAGTGTTAAGCAGCATTTTACCTTTGCCTAGGATGATACCTCAGCACAAACAAAAAATTATTCAACAACTGTATGATTTTCTGGTGTTATTCAAAGGGGATTCAGTAACTGTCAGCCTAGCATGACATGGTTAACTGACCTCGATGCTTGGCCAGAGATGGTCTTCATCTGTCACCCCTGGGATTTCGGTTACTGGCTGAGGTTCTTGCCATCCCCATAGTGCCTTTTTTAGGTAATGTCACAAGAACAAAATTCCTGATGTAAAACTACTCTCTAAAAACAACCTCAAGGTTATGCTGCTAAATGCTAGGAGTCTGAACCAGAAACTGCACTCCCTGGAAGCAGTCCTTACCCTGGAAAATAATGACATTTGTGCAGTCACTAAGACCTGGTTTAAGGCTGTGGAGAGCACCACAGCTATACCAGGTTACATTTCCTTCCACGTATTCAGATCACAAACTGAAGGTGTGAGAACTAAAGGAGGCCTTGTATCAATAGTCATTAAAGATAAATACACCTCTAGATTGGTTAAACAGCATGATTCCCTTGAATTACTGCAGGTGCAATTGACTGTAGGTAAGAACCCTCTTCAGGTCATTGCCAGCTATAGGACCCCCCTCCATGAATCGGGACATCCACTCAGCCTACTTGGATCTGCTTGAGTCAATCAAGATACAACCAAACATCCTGGATTGGGGTGACTTTAATTACCCTTCCATAGACGTGTTCTAACTCACTTGCCTAAAGTTTCCTGGACTCTGTTAACTCTAGTGCCCTGGACCAGCTGGTTGACACACCCACAAGGGGCTCAAACATCCTGGACCTCGTGCTCACAAACATGGGGGACCGCTGCACCATCCCCAGTGTGTGGCCATTCCCGATGAGATCCAACCACAAATTAGTTTTGCTTGAAGTAACTGTAACACAAGACCCCCCCCCCCCAGCAGCAACTAGACTAAAAAACTTCTCCAAGGCCAATTACAACCTCTTACGTGACAGCATAAATAGCTTCACGGCCCCTCCCCCACTGATGGAACAGACACCTGTGCTGAGTTATACACCAATGGTTTATACAAGCACCACTACTATTGTATGGACTCTGCCATACCTGAAAGAACCAAAGCAAGATCTTCAAAGAAAAACAAACCTGCCTGGTGGACAACTACCATTAATAGGCTATACAGTAGGAGAAAGAAATTGCTGTAGGAAGGAACAGTCTTCAAATTGGTAACACTCCCTCCTCCTCCAAAACAAAACAAAAAAAAAAAAGTCTGAGTCCAAAGCTACTAACTAAACACATTCTAACTCTAACTATCTATATCTACTTAGCTATTCTACATCCATAACATCTCATAGGTAAGGCCCAGATAGATTTCAGATTTAATGGTATTATATATATATATATATAGAAAATATGGACCTAGGAAACCTGCTGGGTGACAGGTTCAGTAAAACTTCAACTCACTGTCCCCACCTAACATTCCCCCCCAATCTCTCTCTAACACAACACCCCCACCCAGTATCTCTGAGAGAGGGTCTTAAAGGCTCTCCTCTCCCCAGCACCCACTCTATGGGAACAGACAACATCCCCCCAGCCTGTTCTGAGTCGGTTAAAGTTAAAACTAGAATCACTTCAAATCACAGGCCAGCATAATCACCATGCACAACCACTGGGCACAGCACAGCAAGCATCCCAAGCATCGCAGTTGTCCCAGCAGCAACAGCGCTACATCTAAAGACCCATTAACCTGACCATTCTTATCTGCAAGGCCATGGAACAAATCATCATCCTTATTAACAAAGATACAGGAACTCTCCAAATGCTGGACCCCTCCCAGTTTGGCTTTGTCAAGGGGAGATCACGCCTGTTAAACTTGGTGGACTTCTTTGAGACAATCACCAAAGCCGTATATGAGGGCAAATCAGTGCATACGACCTACCTAGACCTAGCAAAGGCCTTTGACACAATTGCCCACTCAGGCATCATTGATAAACTCACCCAGCTGGCTATCAACCCATATATTGTCAGGTGGGTTGCAAACTGGCTCACTGATAGAACTCTTACTGTCAAACAAGGGGACTCCACCTCCTCCTCCAGCAGACCAGTAACCAGTGATGTTCCACAGGTAACAGTTCTGGGACCCTACTGTTCAGAATCTATTTCTCTAATGTAGAGGCTAAAACTAAAGGACTATGACTGACAAAGTTTTCTGATGACTGCAAACTGGGAGCGATCATTGAAACCCCTAGCAATGCCAGCATCCTGCAAGAAGGTGTTACACAAACTAATGACTGGTGCCAAAGTCATGGTCTTAAACTTAATGCAAAAAAATGCATTATCATCCCCTTCAGCAAGGGTGATGTTCCTGGAAACTACCACACCGATAGCAATACCCTAAGCACACAGTCAGTAGTGAGAGATCTGGGCACACAGGTTGACAGCAGCCTTAACTTCGATCACCATGTCTTCACAGTGGTAAAAAGGGCATTTTATATTGCTCATCTCATAAGTAAGGGAATTGTTTCCAGAAAAAAAGAAGTTATAACTCCCCTGTACTTTTCCCTCATCAGGCCAATAATATAGTACAATGCTTCCTTTGGTATGTTCCTTTCCAAACACCTGCAGTAATTGGAGAGATGACAAAGGTTCCTTACAAAGAAAATTCATGGTCTTTAAGATCTGCCTCATGCGGCCAGGCTGAAATCATTGTCACTGTACTCTGTATCATACAGACTGCTCAGAGATGACCTGTGCCTTGCCTATAGAGCAATCTCTGACCCAGCTTTAATGGAAATGCTGCACATTCACAAGTCAAATGGCACATGGGTCACTCTCTCAAAGGACCTTAACCTGGTATGTAATATTAACAGAACTTGCTGGAGAGAGACAGATTTGTCTCCCAGAGGTTTCCCTACTTTTGGAACAAGCTTCCTATTCATGTTAAACAAAGCCCATCATTGGCCCTATTTAAGCATAATTTGGATGACTGGATGGGTAACAGGAAATTCACCCCAGGGGTTCCACCTGTGTCCCTCTTGGACAGGGGCAATAGGTGCTGATTTTAGTGTCTGCTAGCACCAGACACCATTGGGAACACTGGTTGAACTTGGTTGGACTTGTAAGGGCCCTGGGGCTGTTAGCCTAGTAATTTCCTGTGATCCTATGGTAAGAAAATGTGGTTCAAGAAGACTCAAGGTCCTTTCTAAGAGTCACACAGAGAATTTTCCCCAAGAGGCAGAGGGAGAAATAATTACAATGGTAGATGCCCGCGTGGCAGAGGGAGATCCACAGAACCAAGGATCCTGAGATTCTTTCTCGGACAGATCCTTCCAATGTTCCTGAAAGGTTGCCCAACTGTCCATCTCTGGAGGCAGTTGGGGAGGGAACACTTATCCTTGCACCAAGACTCCTGGTTAGCCATCAAGAATGACCCTTGGGTGCAAAAGATCATATCCAGTGGATATTTCATTTTCATTTTATAAATTCGAGTAAAACCAAGGAAAAATTTCCCTGATGTTTCACCCAGTCAGAGGGAACTATCAGCTCAAGAAATTATAAAGTCGCTAAATAAAAGAGTCATACAGGAGGTGCCACCAGGCAAAACAAGATCCGGAATTTACTTAAGGTTTGTTTTAGAGCCAAGAAAAGATAGGATCCTGAGATCAATTTTGGATCTAATCTGTTTGAACCAGTTTGTAAAAATTGCAAATTCCAGATGGTCATTGTTCAGTCCATTCTGCCCCTTCTTCAGAAGAATGAATGGATGTGCTCAATCGATCTTCAAGATGCATAGTATCACATCAAAATGAGCAGGTGCTCTCTTAGTTATCTACAACTCTGGATGGGATCCAGTCATTATCAGTTCAGAGCTCTGCCCTTTGGTCTCACCACAGCTGCCAGAGTATTCACCAAATGCATGGCAGTGATAGCAGCTCACTTGAGACTGCTTGGATTCAGAGTGTTTCCCTCTTTAGATGACTGGCTCCTTACTGCACCAGCCAGGTATCTACTAGTAAAAGCCAGAGATTGTTTGTTTCACCTGGCACTCTCACTGGGAATCACCTTCAACGTGCACAAATCTCATCTTCAACCAGATCAAGCTATAGCCTTTATAGGGGGTCATTTAGACATAATCAGTTATCTAACCTTTCTACCTCAGAACAGAATTCCTACATTGAAAACACATGTCAAACAGATTCTTTCTATTCCCAGGCCCCCGGCAAGACTGGTCCTCAAGGTATTAGGGTCGATGGCTGCTACTATAGCTACTATAGCTCTGATTCCCACTGCTCACTTTCACATGATAATTCTCCAGTGGACTCTAGTGGTGCAATGGTCCTTCCCTTGAATCACCCAATAAAATTGTTCCAAATGTGCAGAAATTCTCTTCTTTGAGTCCACTCTGAGGAGATTGATCAGGGCCATTCTTATCTTTCCTCCCCCCAGTGTTACATTATTCATGGATGCCTCACAGTTGGGGGGGGGCTTTAATTGGGTGGACTGTTCAAGGCACATGGTCACTACAAGAGTCCAATCTGCATATCAATGTCCTAGACATGTGAGAGGTGCCCCTAATGTTGCAGGCCTTTCAGAGCTTTCTCCCTCTCTGGACTATTGCAATACAAAAGTCAGTAGTCTGGTACATCAACAAACAGGAAGGAATCAAATCCTTCCGCCTTTGTTGAGAAGCAATGAGAGTGCGGCAATGGGCAGTCTCATCTAACTGCTTTCTAGTAATGATGCACATACCAGGGAAATCCAACATTCTAGCGGACAAACTCAGCAGGAACATCCTCACGCCTCACAAGTGGTCTGTTAACCAATCAGTGTGAACATGCTCTTCCACACATGGGGTCAACCTTGTGTCAACCTTTTTACATAAATCCAAAAGTTGTTTGCACGTAAGCAATTGCACGGCCAAAAAATCTTGATACAAAAAATGAAGAAAGAGCCAGCAAACAAAAAGTCCCTTTTTACATCTCAACAACAAATGCAGCAGGTTCTTTGCCCTTATACCTCCTCAGGGACAGTCACTAAGAGATGCCCTGGTCCATGTTTGACCCTCTGGTCTCCTTTATGCTTAACCTGCCCTGCATCTCATCCCAAATTCTTTTCAGAAAGCACTTCAGTCGAAGAGTAATCCTCATTGTTCCATTCTGGCCTTGACAGGTATGGTTTCCCTTCTTTTGGTCTCATTTAGTACATCCTCCTTGGATGCTGGATCCCAGTCCAGACCTCCTTTCTCACCCTTCAGGACAAGTTCACCCAGATATGGCAGGCCTCAAGTTGACCACATGGTTTCTCCACTTCTGATGATGGCTGGACAGGCCAGGCTTTCCTCCCCAGTCTGAAAAATCCTAGTATACTCCCATAAACCTTCAAAGAGAAAAGATTACAAAAGTAAATGGAAAAGGTTCTCTCTTTGGGCTCATTAGAGAGAATTAAATCCCTTTACAGCTCTGCCTATGATCATTTTAGATTTCCTTCCATTGATTTTCCAGAGTGGAGTGAGTTTTTCTACTATTAAAGTTCATTGAGCAGCCATCTGTAAATATGTAAAGTCTTTCTTAAGGGTACCTTCTAACTTAGATCCTACCCCCCATAAAGGACCCTATTTCATCTTGGGATCTCACTATGGTTTAATAAACCTTAGGTCCCCCCTCCCCCACCTTAAAACATCAGCTAAAGTGGAGCTCAAACTTCTTTTTTGGAAAACTCTGTTTTTGGTAGCTATAACTTCTGCAAGATGCATATCTTAACTACAAGCATTGTCTTCCAATTCACCATATTTGGTATTTCACAAGGGCAGGGTGACTTTATGTACAAATCCTTCTTTCCTACCAAAAATTGCCTCTGAAACCAATATCAACCAGGTTATCAATTTACCAGTTTTCTTCCCCAGTTTTGAAAACAAAGGAGAGTACACCCTTCATCTTCTTGATGTAGATAGGCAACTGTGTTTTCACTTTCACAGGACCGAGGAATTTAGATAAACTGACAAGTTATTTGTCTCCTTCACTACTAAAAATTTGGGAATGCCACTTTCAAAAACTACACTGGCTAAATGGATTACAGAGTGTATTTCCTATATTTATTCTGACTGGGAATGCACAAGCCAGTGCATTTCTTTGTGCTGGTCCCAAGCCCGGATAAATGGAGAGGGTTGCGTCAGGAAGGGCATCCGGCATAAAACTTGGCCAAATTATTCATGCGGACACCAGTAAATATTTACATACCAGATCGGTCGAGGTCCGGGTTAACAACGACCGCCACCAGTACTGTTAGCCAACAGGGTGCTGGGGGAAATTGGGCTACTGTTGGCCGAAGGAGGAGAGGAGGTGGAAGGCATGGCTGAAGGCAGGAAGAGAGGAAAAAGGCTATGACTGTGGTAGTGAGGGTCAGAACTTTCAATGTTGGCAGTATGACTGGTATAGGGAGAGAGCTAGCCAATATGATGGACAGAAGGAAGGTAGGTATATTGTGTGTGCAAGAGACCAGATGGAAGGGGAGTAAGCCTAGGTGTATCAGAGGTGGATTCAAATTGTTTTATCATGGTGTGGATGGGAGGAGAAATGGCGTAGCAGTTATCCTGAAGGAACAGTATGCTAAGAGTTTTTGGAGGTGAAAAGAGTGTCTAATAGAGTGATGTTTATGAAGCTGGAAATTGATGGTGTAATGATGAATACTGTTAGTACATATGCTCCACAAGTTGGGTGTGCATTGGACGAGAAAGAAAAATTTTGGAGTGAGTTGGATGAAGTCGTGATGACTCTACCCAAGGGTGAGAGAGTGGTGATTGGAGCAGATTTCACTGGGCATGTTGGTGAATGGAACAGAGGGGATGAGGAAGTGATGGGTAGGTATAGTGTTAAACAAAGGAATGCAGAAGGTCAGATGGTAGTGGATTTTGCGAAAAGGATGGACATGGCTGTGGTGAATACATATTTTAACAAGAGGGAGGAGCATAGGGTGACATACAAGAGTGGAGGAAGATGCACACAGGTGGATTATATCTTATGTAGGAGGGCCAGTTTGAAGGAGATTGGAGACTGTAAAGTGGTGACTGGGGAAAGTGTAGTTAGGCAGCATAGGATGGTGGTTTGTAAGATGACGGTGATCAAGAAGAGGAGGAGGAGTGTGAGGGCAGCACCAAGGATCAAATAGTGGAAATTGTAAAAGGGTAACTGTGAGGTGGAGTTCAGAGAAGAGTTAAGACAGGCACTGGGTGGCAGTAAAGAGTTATCAAATAGCTGGGTAACTACAGCAGAGCTAGTAAGGGAGATGGCTAGAAAGGTGCTTTGTATGACATCTGGGCAGAGGAAGGACAACAAGGAGATCTGGTGGTGGAATGAGGAAGTACAGGAGAGTATACAGAGAAAGAGGCTGGCAAAGAAGAAGTGGGATTGTCAGAGAGATGAAGAAAGTAGACAGGAGTATAAGGAGATGAGGTGCATGGTAAAGAGAAAAGTGGTGAAGGCTAAGGATAAGGTATATAAAGAGTTATATGAAAGGTTGGACACTAAGGAGGGAGAAAGGGACATGTACCGATTGGCTAGACAGAGGGACCAAGTTAGGAAAGATGTGCAGCAGGTAAAGGTGATAAAGGATAATGAGGAAACATACTTACAAGCAAGGAGAGTGTGTTGAGGAGATAGAAAGAGTACTTTGAGGGGTTGATGAATGAAGAGAATGAGAGGGAGAGAAGGTTGGATGATGTGGCGATAGTGAATCATGAAGTACAATGGATTAGCAAGGAGGAAGTAAGGTTAGCTATGAAGAGGATGAAGAATGGAAAGGCTGGTGGTCCAGATGACATACCTGTGGAAGCATGGAGGTGTTTAGGTGAAATGGCAGTGGAGTTTTTAACCAGATTGTTTAATGAAATCTTGGAAAGTTAAAGGATGCATGAGGAATGGAGAAAAAGTGTTTTGGTACCGATTTTTAAGAATAAGGGTGATGTGCAGAGCTGTAGTAACTATAGCGGGATTAAAATGATCAGTCACAGCATGAAGTTATGGGAAAGAGTAGTGGAAGCTAGGTTAAGAAGGGACATGATGATTAGTGATCAGCAGTATGGTTTCATGCCAGGAAAGAGCACTACAGATGTGATGTTTGCTCTGAGAGTGTTGAAGGAAAAGTACAGAAAAGGTCAGAAGGAGTTGCATTGTGTTTTTGTAGACTTAGAGAAAGCATATGACAGGGTGCCTAGAGAGGAGTTGTGGTATTGTATGATGAAGTCGGGAGTGTCAGAGAAGTATATAACAGGAAAGAAGGGCATATTGAAGGGGAGTCCTACGCTATGCAAATTGAAAGACTGTACAATATTATGACCAAACATAGAATTTTGAGTATTGAGAATGCCTATTTGAAGGAATGTCTGAATAAAGAAATAGTCCCTAAGGGCTTAAGGGTATATAAATACCCGAACAATGTGCAAATTGGTTCTCAATTTCATGAAAATCTATTGAATGTTTTTAATAATTGTGGGTTAGAAGTCATGAAATTAATAATAGAAGAAAATGAAAAAAAGCAAATGGAACTGGGCATGGAAATAGAAGTGTTGGATAAGTGTATAACCACAGATTTGATATATAATATTAAGGAGGAAAGGGATAAATATTTTAAAATTAGAATTGATATTGATAGGAAGTGTGAGGATGTTATTCAGCGTAAGCTGGGTAAATTAAACAGAGACATTAGAGAATATGAAAGTCACACAAGTTACCCTAAACCTATCCCCCAGGGATATAATTCGTATAATTTTAAAACAGCATGGAATAATCAAAATAAAAATAATTATATGGGAAACAAGCAGGGGAATAGGAAGTTTGACAAGTGGGATGAAGAAACATATGATATGGAATTTCCTCCATTAGTGGGTACAGAGATGGTACATGAGGGTAATTTGAATTATAGGGGAAATTTTCGAGGGGGGGGGGAGAAGAGGAAAGGGGAGATATTAGAGGATACCCCTATACCTGATGAGAATGGTCACAAGGCGGACACCATTGTGGTTGACCATGTTAAATATACATATAAGAACTTTACTATTTACAATTTTAGCAGTTTAACACTTAACACTGACCATTTCTCCCTACTTAGTAAAGGGTTAAAATTTATTCCCATGAGTAGAGGGGATTATACAAGGACTATAATGGATGTGAAGTTGTTTGTAAGAAAAATAAATCTGGAAATTTTAGCCTCCAGGGCAGGCTTCAAAAGGGATACAATGGTGGAATGTGATTTAAAGAGAAAATCTATCTATAACCCCCCATTGATACCACAGTTAAGAAATTTTGAAAATGTTCTGATCAATTTGGTCAGGAGTAGACACCATACAGGGTGGGTCCATCACAACCTGGGCAAAAAGGAGAAGGATGTTCTATGTGAATTGAGAAGTAACCCCTCATTGAGAATCATGAAACCAGATAAAGGAGGGGGTATAGTAATAATGGATAGTATTTCATATGAAGGTAAGATGAATACTATCTTAAGAGATGATAGCAAGTACTCTGTGGTATCATTGAATGAAGTTAATGTCGCTTATCATAGAATTGATTCAATTTTGCAGGATCTTTTGGTGGAAAAGGTAATAGATGGTACTATGTTTAAATATCTGGAAGTAAAAAAACCAAAAATTGCCACCATGTTCGGCATTCCAAAGATCCACAAAAATTTGGAGAATCCCCCCTTTAGACCTATTGTTACTGCTGAGGGATCCAAGACAGTTCCACTTGCTAAATTCGTGGATCTCAAAACTAAGCATATTTGGGTCAATAACACACTGATACTCAAAGATTCATGGGATTTTTTAAGGGAACTGAAACAAGACAAGTACAACGAGGATCTTTTATTTATCACTATAGATATAGTTGACTTGTTTGGATGCATTCCCCATGGTGAAGGAATGGAATACTTTGAGGAGAGTGTGTTTGGTGATGGGACCCTTAGCCATGAAGACAAAGTAGCAAGTGTTATATTTATGGATACTGTTTTAAAATATAATTTTATAATGTTTGCTGGGGAATATTATCAGCAAAAAACGGGAGTATCCATGGGGGCAGCTTGTGCCCCAACATTTGCCAATATAGTCCTGTCTAAATGGGAGGAACAATACATTGTTAATTGTAGGTTTAAGGAGTCATGGACAATGTATCATCGATTCTTGGATGACATTGTCATTTTTTGGATAGGGGGGCATAATAAATTTATGGAATTTATGGAATATCTCAAACAAACCACTAGTTATTTGAAGTTCACATATACTATAAGTAACGAGTCTTTAAAATATTTGGATGTGGAAATATATAAAAGGGAAGGTAGACTTGAGAGTAAAGTATATAGAAAGGACACATATGTGAATTCATTTTTGCATTATAACAGTGCACATCCCCTACATAGTAAAAGAAACATTGTCAAAGGACAATTTGTAAGGGGTTCCAGAATGACAACACTGGACGCTGATTTTAGGGAAGAATGCATGAAGTTGGAGAAAATGTTCCTGGATAGGGGCTATCCAGAGGTTTTTGTGACACAGTTAAGAAATGAGGTAGAGAATGGTAGGACAGACAGGTTCACACCTATATTGGGGATGGGGGGCGTAGATCTTGGTCCTGGGAGTTGCAATATATTGAATAAAGACAATAATATAGGTGATAGGGCTTTAGTGAATAGAAAAGATAAAAATGAGCAAGGTGCATATAAGAGAAGTTTGGTGATGGAATATAACACCTCAAATATTAAATTAAGGGAAGCCTTTAGTAGAGAATGGAGCAAATTTGCTGCCTTGACTGATATAGAAGAAATTTCCAATATAGAACCAAAGGTAGTCTTTAAAAATTCACAAAATATTGGGAAGATGTTGGAAAGGAACAATGGAAAAATATGTAAAGGAAATAAGGGCAGGACAGGCACATATAAGTGTGGGAGGTGCCAGCAATGTCCGTTTATTATGAATAAGGGAGAAATATACATTGAAAGTAGAAAAAGAGGTATAAAAAGTGACAATTATTATAATTGTGAAAGTAAGGGTGTGGTTTATTTAGTCATTTGTCAGAAATGTCAGTCATTGGAAAGAAGCCTAAAACGTAGAATTTATGAACACAATTATGATATTCAAAAGGGGAAATGTACAAATGCACTATTTAAACACACCAGTACCTGTAGTGATTATAGGTTTTTATTCTTTGTTCTGGACCAAATAAAACCAGATATAAGAGGAGGAATTATTGGAAAGTAGAGAGCTTTGGTGGCAGATAAATTTGGACTCAAATACAAAACCAGGAATGAATGATTTTTTAACAATTTCCCCTCTATTGAAAATAAGAGCAAGCAAGTTGTAGGGTATACAAATGGACACTAGAGGGAGACAACATATTATAGATACATTGCCAGTTTCTATACATGACATTCAAACATTTTTAGAGTTTTTAAAACATATTTATTCAAGTTTTTTTAAATGTTACATATGTTATTTATTAGATTAATATTATAATAAAGAATAAAATTCATGATAGATTTTATTGTAAATTTTAAATATGTTTGTATTTTTTGAGAACCTATATGTACTTTGGCACCTTAGGAAGTAGACATGAATATTCATGTTTTATTTACTGTGGTTGGTTCATTCAAAATACATAGGAGTGTGACTATTGGATAATTGAAGTAATTAATTTTATTCAATGTGTATTTAAATGTGATTAAATTAAAATGAATGTATTTGTCTGATGAAGTCCTATGTGTAAGGACGAAAACGCGTTTTTGATGTACTAGTTACAAGTGCGTTAATATAGTGTTTCGTGCTAATTATTCCTGTGTGGTTTCTCATTTCGTTACTCTGTGGATGTGTTGGTGCTTCCACTGCCTCAGGCACTTTTTTGAGTTTATAGTTGGTTTACTTAAGTGCTTCTCTGTTCTTGGTAAGTATATAAGAGTGGTACAGGATATCTACGAGGGTAGTGTGACAGCGGTGAGGTCTGCAGTGGGAGTGATGGATGCGTTTAAGGTGGAGGTGGGATTACGTCAAGGATCAGCACTGAGCCCTTTCTTATTTGCAATGGTGATGAACAGGTTGACAGACGAGATCAGACAGGAGTCCCCATGGTCTATGATGTTTGCAGATGACATTGTGATCTGTAGTGAGAGTAGGGAACAGGTGGAGGAGACCCTGGAGAGATGGAGATATGCTCTAGAGAGAAGAGGAATGAAGGTCAGTAGGACTAAGACAGAATATATGTGTGTGAATGAGAGGGAGGATAGAGGAATGGTGAGGATACAAGGAGTAGAGGTGGCAAAGGTGGATGAGTTTAAATACTTGGGATCAGTAGTTCAGAGTAATGGTGAATGTGGAAGAGAGGTAAAGAAGAGCGTACAGGCAGGATGGGCTGGGTGGAGAAGAGTGTCAGGAGTGATTTGTGACAGACGAGTACTAGTAAGAGTGAAAGGGAAGGTTTACAAGAGGGTAGTGAGACCAGCTATGTTATATGGGTTGGAGACAGTGGCATTGACAAAAAGGCAGGGGTTAGAGCTGAATGTGGCAGAATTAATGATGTTAAGATTTGCACTGGGTGTGACAAGGGTGGACAGGATTAGGAATAAGTATATTAGAGGGTCAGCCCAGGTTGGAAGGTTTGGAGACAAAGCCAGAGAGGCAAGATTACGTTGGTTTGGACATGTGCTGAGGAGGGATGCAGAGTATATTGGGAAAAAGATGCTAAGGATGAAGCTGCCAGGTAACAGGAAAAGAGGAAGGCCTAAGGTGAGGTTTACGGATGTGGTAAGAGAGGACATGCAGGTGGTTGGTGTGACAGAGCAAGATGCAGAGGACAGGAAGAAATGGAAACAGATGATCCACTGTGGCGACCCCTAACGGGAACAGCCGAAAGATGATGATGATGATTCCTTGAAAGGTATGCCCTTACCAAAATTACCCAAAGCACATTCAGCTGTGTGAATATCTACATCAGCAGCTTCTTGGGCTAGAGACTCAGTTGATATTTGTGCTGTTGCCACTTGGTCCAATACTCGTATCTTTATTGTGCATTACAAATTAGATATTATTTACAGAAATAGGGGTGCCTTTGGTTCCGCAGTAATCTGGAACATCCTTCCATGAGGGCCACCCAAGATTAGTGAGGCTTGCTATGGACTGGCCCACTCATTGAGGAAGAAATGAAAATGGCAACATCAGATAAAGAAGTTATGTACTCACCATAACATTCCATCTGTGTTGTCCATTTTCATTCTTTCTTAACCCACCCCTCTCCCTCCCTTCTCCTTGGGAGAGACTTAACTGAAGTGCTGTTAGGAACTATAGTTCCTGTTTGAGCTCCTTATCTTGCAGCTATCACTTTCCTGTCATGCATAGTTATTTTATTGTATAAGATTTATTACAGCAGCAAACTCAATCTGAGGTATTGTAATGGTCAGGGGCATTATGGGTAAGGGAGGAGCTTGAGATTTGGATCCTAAAATCTTTAGAAAGTGTTTTTTATAGTGGCAGCACACAGTAGAGCTTGGGGATCTGTCAAGAGAATGAGGGATGCTTCAATGTGGATGGATAGGCAAAGTGGCCTGCTGTCTACCACCTGTATTTCACTACTTTAAGAATGGATGGGCTGACTGGGATTCCCGTCAGAAATGAATGTTCAAGCTAGGCTCTTATCTAGCCCAGAAATGTCTGTTTCCCTAGCCACAGAATGAATGGTCCAACTCAGATCATGTAGAGGAGCCATCAGGCAAGATCCTGCATAGAAGACCAAAGGATTGTTAACAGTTTAACATGTAATTATCTATCTATCTATCTATCTATCTATCTATCTATCTAGTAGGTGAACAGGACCATTGAGACCCATTTCCTGTTACAACCAATTTAACAGTAAAAAATGAAGACCTAAACAATACAGCATGTTAGGCAATAAAATAGAAAAATTGTTAAATATGCAATAATGTACAAAAGCGGTATTAGGCAGAAATATGCCATAGTACATATATACGTGCCTTTATTCCTGACTTAGGATTGCTTATGACAAATATGCTTATGGGAATGCAGTTCTTCAGGGAATTCAAGAAGACAATCCATATTAGTTAGATAAATGAAGTTATAAAACTAGTACACCTGTGTTCACACTTTAAGCTGACTGGTGAAGAATGCAAAAATATGAACCTGGCAAAGGGTGCAAATCAGTGAGTTACAGTTAGAGGGGTCCAGCTGAGGGAAAAAAAATATGACAGATAAGTGAATAATGCGTAACATCAAGTTTTAGAAGAGTTAGAAGATCCAGGAATCCTGGAGTATTGTTTGACCATAATAAGTTGCTGTAAGGTCTTACAGAAGTGCATGCAGTGGACTTTGTAAAGAAGTGTGCTAATGAGAGGACTAAGTTTTAGGAAAATCAAAAGTCATCCTGCCTATATAACTGCCTGGCAGTGGTGAAATTTCTTGTTTACACCAGCAATAAAGTGGCAGATGTAATTTTTGCATTGTTTGAATTTTTTATATTTCTGGGAGAGGTTACGACAGTGATGGGAAGGGGTTGTTTAAAGATGGGTGGAAGTACTCATTTGCTATTAACAAATTTGTCCTGTTTTATTAGTAGATTAAAAAAAACAAAATGTAAGCATTCCTGGTGATCAGGGAAAATCCGGTTGAACTAAACAAATGTCTTATTCTTTTAATAATTTATCTCAGCATACTGATGCAACTTATTTCTTTACTCTCCCAGATGGTGTTGGTGTTAATAGAGCATTGTTCTCAAAGTACTGGGTCTATGGTCAGTACTAGTGAGTTGGCACAAGCTCCTGTTTTTAATAGTTGCATTAATAAAGGTGGTGGTTTTGATTCAAAAATGATTCAAGAGTTATAGTTAGGAATATTGGCGCTCGACTAGGAAGTAAACCCGTGAAACAGGAAAATCGAGTGAGACCTGGAACAAAAAGGTCTTTGGTAAGACTTTATCTTTTGCCAGTATAGTTGATGGAGGTACCACAAATGGAAGTCCTTGTTTGAATACATCATCTTCTTTAAAGAAAAGTATTTTTATGTTTGCAAATAAACTAAGTAAAATATGCAATTTGCAACTAGACAATGTATACTTCATGGAGTGTATACAGAGAAAGATGGCACCACAGGGATTGTGTGTTCAGATTTCCTAATGGTATGGACTATAGTGATCTATTTTACCTCAAATTCATCAGACTTTTTAAAAATAAAGCTACTATAGCAGAATTAAAGAGGGGAAACAGAAAGAATCGATGTGGTTATTAAGACCGATTCATTATCTGAATTGTTTTTAAATATATGATGATATGTTTATTAAGTTAAGACAAAAGGACTGAGAAATTTATTCAGAAAAAGTGTAAAAAATTAGAGAGAGATAACCAACAGTATGAGAATAAAGATGTTTATCCTATTCCCTCCAAAACACTTAGAATCTAAACTACAGCGGGGGAATTTGGAAAACTCACCAATGATGTACCATTGATTCACGAATACTTTAACCTCCATGAGAATATTGGGGGGTGGAGGTGCAAATAAGCTTTTTATGGATATGTACCCAAGGAATGGCATACAGCAACAGTGGTCCCACTCCACAAAGGTGGTGCCACAGCAGACCCTGGAAACTATCGCCCTATAAGCCTGACTAGCCTGGTCTGCAAAGCTATGGAGTGTATCATCATGGAAATCATAAACAAAGACATTGGTAACCTCCAGACACTGGATTCTACCCAATTCAGCTTTGTTAAGGGCAGATCTTGCCTCTTGAACCTGGTCAACTTCTTTGAAACAGTTACCAAAGCCATAGATGAAGGGAAAGTATTCCACACAGCCTACCTGGACCTCACAAAAGCCTTTGACACAATACCCCACTCGGGCATCATAAATAAGCTCACCAGCTTATATATCAACCCCTATGTCACAAGATGGGTTGCAAACTGGCTCAGGGATAGAACCCACATGGTCAGAATAGCAGGTGCCATGTCAGACTCTAAACCAGTTACAAGTGGCATCCCACAAGGCTCAGTCCTGGGACCTCTCTTGTTCAGTATATATTTCTCCGAGGTACAGGCTAACACGGGTGGACTATGGCCGACCAAGTTCGCAGATGACTGCAAACTGGGTTCCATAATCGACTCTCCGGCTGACACAAGCATCCTCCAAAAGGGTCTCACAGAGATGGATAACTGGTGCCAGAGCCATGGCCTAAAGCTAAATGCCAAAAAGTGCATAGTCATCCCCTTTGGGAAAAACAAAGTGCCCACAAATTACCACATAGGTGGTAATCCATTAAATACGGAAGAAGTAATTAGGGACTTGGGGACCCAGATAGATAGCAATCTCTCCTTTGACAATCACGTTGCCAAAGTGGTTAGAAAGACCTTTTTTATAGCCCACCTTATCACGAAAGGGTTCACATCGAGATCAAGAGAGATCATTGTGCCCCTCTACTCATCACTTATCAGGCCCATAATTGAGTACAGTGCCCCGTTTGGGATGTACCTTACCCTACACCTGCAGCAACTGGAAAGACCCCAAAAGTATCTCACCAAGAGGATCAAGGGGCTCAAACAGATGCCCTATGCAGTTCGGCTAAAGAAACTCCAGCTCTACTCAGTTGCGTACCGCCTACTCAGAGGCGATCTGTGTCTGATGTATAAAGCCATGTCCAACCCAGAATTAATGGACATGCTTCACCTCAGGAAATCCAAATCCCTTAGAGCTACACGTTCCAGGGACTTGAACCTCAGCACAGAAATAAATAGGACATGCTGGAGGGACAGATTCATATCCCAGTGGCTCCCCTCACTCTGGAACATAATCCCATCCATGTTAGGCAGAGCCCCTCACTGACCCTCTTCAAGAGAAATCTTGACGAGTGGATGGGAGATAGTAAGTTTAACCCTGGGATCTCTTCTGTGACCCTGCTTGACAGAGGTACAGTAAACTAACCTTAAAAGGGCTACCTTCTGTGACCTACTATACAGAGGCACAGTCAACTAATCTAAAAGGGTGGCGAAAGCCAAACACACTCTGGCTAGGCTTATAAATGCCCTAGGGCAGATAGCCTAGTATCAACCTATGAACCTATTTAGTGAACCATTTGAACAGGAGGATCACCACCACCCCAGGACATCCAAAAGAGTAGCGAGTTATTCGAATCAACAGAGAGATGCAGGACCTTCTCAAGAAAGTTAGGAAAATGAGTGAGACAATTCAGTGTGATCAGAACATCACTTGCATCCTTATACCCCCCAAGAGAAGGAGGGGAGAGGAAATGGAATTAATTTGTACTGAATGTGATGAATAGGTACTCATCCACAAAGGCTGTAAAGTTTTTAATTACAGCCACTTGGGTATTACAGAAGATTATTTTAACTTATTTGAAAAAGAATTTCAATTTGTACCTATTAGGAAATTTAATATTAGTGATTCCTTTGTCAAACTTAAGTTGTTTATTAGGAAATAAAATTTGACCACCTATTTTAAGACTATGGAAAATTATTGTATTTATGGTAAAGATAATAAAACAACGTGTACTAAAAAGAGTACTTTCAATCCCCTTTGCACCTTATCATAGTAGCCTTAGAAAATGCATATACAAAAGATTTACGCAAGTTAGCTCAGGTTAATAAAAAGTAAAGGAAATTTAGTAAACTAAATAGTAGGGAAAGATAAATAATAAATTCTAGTAGCAGTGACTCTAGCCGGGTTATGAAACATGATAAGGGAGGAGGTATGGTCATTTTTAATAAATCTGATTAGATTAGTGCTATGACTGAAATACTTCATGATAAATGCACTTACACTTCTGTATCATGGGACCAAGTAATATAGCTTATAGTAACATTGAGTTAGAGCATGAAGAATTTCACTTAGAACAGAGAATTTCCCTTCATATTTATAAATTTCTAATGAACATAAAGCCAGTTATACAAACTGTTTTTGTTATCCCCAAGGTACACAAATGTATTGTCGACATTCCTTTTAGGTCAGTTGTGGCTACCCATGGACCCAAAACCTATCCCATGGTAGTTTATATTGATCGTATATTAAAATCAGTTTTTGCACAGGAAACCCATCTTTTGAGGGATTCATGGTACTTTTAGGTAGATTAAAAGCAGACCTTTTGGATAGATATACCCATTTTAAACCGTTGATGTAACAGATACATTACATGCATATCCAGAGATGTAGGACTGGAATTATTTCATAACAGTTTGATCTCCTTAGATTTTTTAACAGCACAAGAAATTAATCTACTTGTTGAGCTCATGGCTATTGTTTTGG
>NC_056735.1:1724849587-1724852087 GCF_019279795.1 Protopterus annectens
CACACACACACACACACACACACACCCTCCAGTCCTCACCTCAGAGTCCTTCTCCTTCACATTACTTTTTCTTCCTTTTCTCACATTTTGCCATACTCTAAGCCTTTTCATCCAATAATAGCTTGAACAGAAATTATGATTAAGGAAAAAATTCACTGTTGTGGCTCAGCTTTAGTTTTCCTTGCATCCTTTCAACACACCTTTCCTGAACAAGACAGCCCAGTAATAACCACTTAGGAAATAACTCAAGTCAGGGCCCAAGAAGCCACAGGTTTACAGATGGTCTGGGATGCATTTTAGAGCATTTTCTCAACATTTTACTCTAATGGTTGCCTAAATAAAAATTATGAAGAAAAAAAGAATGTCGGTCTTATTTTTTTCTTTCAAGGCATAATTTGTGCCCAAGGCTTAATTTTCAAAGCTGACAAAATTGTAGCTTAGAGTAAACTAACAAGCCAGTAGTTGTGAGAATATTTAAGTCTTCTCTGGAAATACTGCTTACCTCCTAACCCTCTAAAAGACAAGTCACTGCCTATGCATCCCTCTGGTGTTAGACTGGGATGAAAGCAATATTTCAAGTGACTGATGATATACATATACATAGCATGTTCTTCAAGAATGATTTCAGTAATATTCAAATTTGTTGCTCCTAGACTATAATGACTTCATGTGTGCACCTCTAAGGTTAGACTGTGATGAAAATCAAAGATGTAATATCAGCCCCTCATAACCCGAGCAGCTTTATGTACACACACACACATTCAACAGGGGCTGTTTTTTAGAATGGGTGTGGTTGTAAACAGGAAGCCCATAGCTTTATATAAAGGGTCATATCTCAGCACCATTCAGGTTAAACAGCGTATTCAGAAAATTGACATTTTTCTCCAACAAGCAACAGCTTTGGTGGGGCCCCCATAGAGGCAAGGGATGATAAGGGTCCCCCATTATCCATTTAGACAGTCTCTGGTGTGTGAGGCAAAACAAACAAATATCTAAGTGTCGGAATGTTCTGTGATATATGTTATGTCTTACTTTGAAATATAAATTACTTGTTAGGTACATTTTTTTGATGCACAAGAAATAATGTCTGTGTCCCTGGGCTTATTGGGGTGCTTGCACAGATAAAAATCAGTGATGTTTTTTTTACACACACACACACACACACACACACACACACACACACACACACACACACACACACACACACACACACACACACACACACACACACACACATAAGCCACAGCAGTACTGGTTATGTACTTATTTCAGCAAACAAGCATGCAATGCCTTGCATTGGTACTGTAACACCCACATTAGTATTTATTTCATAGAGGAGTAATGCATACTTGTCACTGTCCCTACTTTCACAGACCTTCCTGATGTTCATACTACTTTTTGCTTTATCCTTAAAAAAAGTCTTTTGCTGGTAAAAATCATTCAGGATTACAGTCAATCATCCAGACATCTGAGTATTTATAATATTGTCCAAAAATGTTGATGCATGTTATTCTGTTATTCTTTTTACTTGAAAGTGAATTAGAAATTTAAACATTATTATGATTCTGATTTTTTATTTTATTATTTTTATTTTTTTTAATTAATTCTTAAAGAAATTGAGTTATAGTATCTGGTGTTCTGGTATTAGTTATAAAAACTACCTGAAAGAGAAACTATCGATGATGAATCGGAAACTCTCTCTTCTTAAAATCCAAAGTTTGCACTGAGGTAAGTCACTCTGGGCTGCTGATCCTTCTAGTGCTTATATTATTCATGTTCATTATCATCTTCATCCTAATAGGGTCATATCACAGCCCTGTTCATGTTAAAGAGCATAATTAGGAAATTAATGCATTTTCATTCCTCATTTTTTACCCCAGCAGCAGCTTTTTGGGGGGGGCCCCACACAGACAAAGATGATTAAAAGGGGCCCCTGCAGCCATGGTTTTGCAGGACTAAAAAGCTGGCTATGTAGTTATAGTGGCGATGAAAAAAAGCAAAAGTTTAACTAAGCCAGGAGCACTATGTCTGTAGTAAAATATTTAATGGCATGCTGATGCCTGTTACTTGACAAAACACCATTACTACAACCAGAAATATCTTTGAATTTTAAAGGAGATATAAATAAGAGTTATTACCCTCATAGTTTAAGTATGCAAGACTGCTGCACTAACTTTTGTTGGTTTTACAGATGTGACAAAATATCAGGATAAGATAACTTGCTGTGGTTGGGGGCCCCAGCTATGGTACCTTTGTTGACAGAATATGACAAAATCAAGGCATCCTTTGATTCACTTGACACTGTAATGTTACCTGTAGTCATTGTAGTGCAGCACAAAGAGGAGTTGATTTCTTAAAAAGCTGACTTTCAGATGAGACACTACATAAAAATGTTTTTCTACCTGCTCTGGTGATAGTACATATGGAATGTAGAGAGCATGTCACACACACATAGTGAAAAGAGTTGTGCCTTGCTCTCATTTTCTTATTCACTGTAAGT
>NC_056735.1:1724854587-1724924587 GCF_019279795.1 Protopterus annectens
AGCAATTAGTAAAGCACAAGCTTTACTTAATAAAATCAACAGATCTATCAGTATCGGTGTTGGACAGGCCTCAACCAATCACTGCAGTGCAAGAGAACAGAAGGGTTTCCGCGGGGAGTTCCAGAAGTGACTCTACAGTTTTTGGAAGTTCCGGGGGTGCTAATGGAGTGGATTTTGTCCACGCTTATTTGGTAAATCCTTTTGCTGCTATCAGTAATTTTAAACAAGACATTTCTGGAGCCAATAATTTACAACAGAATATGTCGACACAATGTAACTGTAAGTCTAACATTTTTTATTAGAAAATAAACTTTTTAAGCTGCGGTCTCTGGAATATGACAACTTTTATTTGCAGACTTGTGCTGAACGGCAGCAAGTCCCTTTTGGTCTGAGATGCTATCGGTTTTCAAATGACATTTCTACATTGGACTCTATTTATACAGATTTAGTTGAACTTTATAATAGAACTGGTGTTGAAGCTTTGAAACTGTTGATTAAACACAATTGTTCTATGATTGAAATCATTAAAAATGATGTTAATGCTTTTAATGATTTAATATTGAACGATGGCAGTTTCATGTCATTTACATCTCTATATGATGGGGTACAGCCTAGGCTACAGAGATTTATAGCCACTTAAATATCTGGGAAACGTAATAAGTTGGCATGAGATTTTTCCATGTATGCTGACAATTCAGCTTACATTCTTAACACTAAAAACAATAAGAGTAAGAGCAATTTGTCAGACATAAGTGGACATGGAAAATCAGATATTATTAGAACACAAGTTAATGGTGCTAACAACAGCAACGATTCTATCAGTAACCATGAAGGTGGTAATTTGCTAAAGCATAATACAAGTGGGGAAGTGGTTTACAACCCCCTTTTCATACAGGTTCTCCTGTGGAGAAAGCGAGAGTGGGGAAAGACAAAGGAAAGGGGAAACTCGGTCCCAAGAAGAAAGGGAAGAATCGCAAAAAGTAATTCCCCTTAGTAAGATTTACAATCTTAGTGATTTAATTCTCACAGATGAACAATTTAACATTTTGGAAAAAGGATTTTCTTTTGTGTCGCCAGTTAAGGCACCTTTAACTGACACAGTGATTGATTTGAAACTTTATGTTAGAGAGTTAGATCTGAAATATGTTTTTGATGGGATAGAACAACCCCATATTTTAGAATGTAGAAAACCAAGTAATGTGAATCCCAAGTTGATTTCTACATTAAATGTGTTCAGTGATTTATGTGAAAATGACATTAGGCAAGTTTGTAATACAAAACATAAGAAAATTTTTTATAAGCTGAATCTTAAATATGCTTTAGCCTTGTGTTCCCTTAGAAATTGTCAACAATATCAGTTTATGAAGGCCAATAAGGGTAACTGCATGGTTATTATGAGTGTTTTGGATTATAATGCTTGTATGAACAGATTGTTGAATGACAAAAACAGTTATTGTATAGTTAGCAAAGACTATGTAAAGAAAAACTTTTTACGTATAGATAATTGTTTGAAGGATTTGTTGAATCGTGGCTATATTAATTTAGCTACTTTTGAATTCTTATTTATGGAAGAACCATTATTGGGTATCCTTTTTGGAATACCCACGATTCATAAGGATTCTACAAATCCACCTTTTAGGCCAATTGTTTCGGCCAAAAAAGGTAAAACAGTTACTATTTCTTACTATTTAGATTATTTGTTAAATCTGTTGTTCACACAGACAAAATATTTCTTGATGGACTCGTGGCAATTTTTAGATTTGCTGAAAAATTACATTTTCTCAGGTACTGAAACTTTTTTGGTCACAGTTGATATATGTCATTGTATACAGCAATAGACCAAGTGATGGGTATTGAATTCGTTAGGAACTTTTTGATGGATCATACCACTTTTGCTAGTATGATGATCAATACCATTTGTTTATTATTATATCTAGTATTAAAAAATAATTTCTTAATTTTTGACCAAAAAATTTGCAAACAATCTTGTGGAGTGGCCATGGGTGCCAAAGTCTCAACAGCTTTTGCAAATGTATTTTTAAGCTGGTGGGAGTTGTCTGTATTGGTCAAATTAGAAAGATTTAAACAGGTGTCTTTATATAGGCATTATATTGATGACTTGTTATTTTTTTATTTGGAATGGGTCTATGGATCAATTAAATTTTTTTTAAGTGACATAAATCTTAACAGTGGGGGGTCTAAGATTTGTCCTAAGTAGTATAGATAAGAAAGTTAATTTTTTGGATTTAAGTATAAGTATAGATGTTGAAAACAAAAAGTTTTCTAGTACTATTTATAGGAACGACACTTACACCAATAAGTTTTTGCATTATCAGAGTGGACATCCTACATTTATGAAAATTAACTTAGTATGAGGACAAATGATTCATCTTAGTAGACTTATTTCAGACAATTCTGGTTTTTACGATGAGATTGATATACTTGTTGCTATGATTGTCCAGAGAGGATATCCATATGATAGATTGGTATCCCTTAGAGAAGAGATTATGAATGCTAGACATGATATGTTTCCACCCATTTTTCTTAGTGGGTTTTTAGCCAAAGTACAAGGAGAGAGAAATTCTACATACTTGAAATGTGCATTTCTGATTCCTATTTGTTTAGATTCTTATGACATCAAACAAGTTTTTGTTAACAATCGGAAAGTCACTTTGGGAAATAGCGATTTGGCTAGAGTTTGGGGGTAACATCCTAGTTTCATTTATAAAAAGTTGTAAACATTAAATATATGCTTAAATACAAGATTCTTTTGGGGGTAGCAATAATCGGGGTCCTAGAGGCACATATCCCTGTTATAATTGTAGACCATGCAGATTTATTGATTCTTCTAACAGTATTTGTTTTTCCCACATCAAAAAGACAGCATACAGCAAGGGTAGATTTAATTGCAAAAGTTGTGGGATAGTTTATTTAGCTTCATGCACAAGCTGTAATGGATTTTACATGGGGAAAACTACTCGAACGTTATACAAAAGAATATATGAACACTGTTTGACTATTAAAAAGAAGGATTGTAATAACACTTTAGCAAAACATGCTGGGGAATGTAGAAATTTAAGAAATTTATTTTCTTTGTATTAAATCAATTGTCCTTTATCACAGAGTTCAACACTGCTTTAAAAGTTAAAGAGCTCAAGTGGCAAGTTTTTTTAGATGTAGAAAGAATTCCAGGTCTAAATGTAACATTGAATATTAAATGTCTCTTAAGTGACAAATGTTATTATTAATTTTAATACATTAGGGATTTTAAGATGTGAT
Organism: Protopterus annectens; assembly: GCF_019279795.1. Lineage (NCBI taxonomy): Eukaryota > Metazoa > Chordata > Ceratodontiformes > Protopteridae > Protopterus > Protopterus annectens. The sequence goes on from NC_056735.1 coordinate 1,724,857,867, forward strand.
GTTTTGCAGTTTATTTTTTAGCATTCATCTGTTTAATTGAAACCATTCTTATGTGTTAATACATCAAAGATGCCTATTGGGTGAATAATCAATTATGTTATTTAAAACTGTGTATGCGGAGGTTGTCTTTTGTTCTGAAGAAGCTCGTTATATTAAAACAAAAGAAACAGCTAAACTACATTATTGGGCTTTGTTGTCTTATTGCATCCATCCAGCACTTTGTTGTTTCTTGAGTTTTGTGATTTGTGCTGTTTTGTGGCTTTGATTTTCATTTAGACATTGCATAGGAGCAGTAGGAAGCTAGCAGTTGCACATACTTAATGTATGCAAACACTACCACGAGTAGTTAGACTTTTATTACCTTACAAATACACATTGAAACATATGTTATCAAAGTGTGTGTGTGTGTGTGTGTGTGTGTGTGTGTGTGTGTGTGTGTGTGTGTGTCCTGTTGAATTACTCTGTTGGTAAAGCATTTTACTTTTATTATTAACATTGAAAACATTTATTTGGAGAGATAAAGAAAGGTAATTACCATTTCTAAAAATGCATTAACATATTTCTTTTGGTTGTGTTATTTTTTGTTAGTTTCTCTCTTATAACTGCATTTTAGATATATTAAATGCATGACATAATTCAGATAAAGGACAACACTTCGTTTGCAACTTTTTACCCTATTTGGTTGGGGGTTAACTACAGTATCACCTTCCTTTCACTGTGGCCTGTTTTTCTCTCTTTCTTCTGCCTGCTGCTGATGCTGCTGCTACGGGTGCTCTGGCATGCCTGAAAGACAACTTTTGCATGCGTGGCCTGTCTAACTTTTATTCAGATTCAAAGAAAAGGATCCGTACTTCCTATCAGAGTAAGTTTTTATGACGTGAAAGCCATAAGGTTTGCAATGACATGCTGCTAAATGGAGCAGAAAATCAAATCAGATAACATTCTTCAGTGGGGACATCATCAACATTTGTATCACAAGTGTGATTCCCGCATTTCACAGAAATATTCTCAGTTTGTCAAGTAATTTAGTATCTTTAGGCTACATGCAGCTTCTCTTAAAGGCATGTCATTATATTTTAGATAAAAATACATAAATATTAAAGGAAGAACATGCAACCTAACAAATCTAAGAATAGTAGACTAAATATTTTCCCTAGACTTATCTCAGACTAATGAAATCTGAGCGAATGATAACATTCACTCATTCTTCTAATAAATACATTAGGGAGGGGGGATATTCTAGTCAAAAGGTATTTTTTTCTTCAGTACGTATGAGGTATACACAGCTAAATGCAATGGTTAATTTTAGTCTACCTCTGATCTTGCTTGTTAATTGATTTTATATACTATCTTGTAAACAGCATCAAATGTAGTGGAGGGCTGCATATTTATTTTTGTTTTTCTTCTTACTGCTCTTTACTGGTTATTACCTGTCTTACTCTACCCCATCCCTTTTCCTCTCTCTCTCCCCCCGCCCTTTCTTTTGGCTCTTTCTCTTTCCTACCACTTCTTCCATTTTGTCCTAGCAAAAGAGGTCACTTTGGTTACATGACAGTGATGCTTCTTTATGTTTTTTCCTAATAGATAGTCTAGTAACAGTGACTGGGCAGTATGGTGAAACAGAGATAAATATGCCATACACCACATAAAGTAACATTAAAAAGTAAACCATGTTCATGTTTCATGAATATAATGAAATGCCTGTTTGAATGAGCAAAAATAAAACAGACAAAAAGTAAAATATAATGGACATCTGATTCAAAATATATTATCTGACAGCAGCAAAATTACATTTACTGTAGCAGGCTATTTTTTTTTTCCTTTGGATCATCTGCTTTTCTGAATTGCTTATTGTTTTTTTTTTTTTTTTTTTTTTTTTTTTTTTCAGGCCAGTAATATAATTGTAAAAATGTAAATGACTCAAGAATTATTGAATAAATACTAGTTTCCTTTTCATAATGCCAAAAATAAAACTAGATCTCTGTATGTCCCTTCACGTTTTAGACTATTTCATAAACCTTGAGGCAAGTGTTACAGATAACACAATATAAAGTCATTTCCTTTGCAGTTGTGCTCTTTCAAATGATATGGTTTTATTATATTTCTTTAAAACATTTTGTATCTTAATATATAGTAATAAAACTAATAATTTTCTAATAGGTGTGGTTAAAGCAGCCATTCATTTTGCTTACATGCATTTTGCAGCCTTTTATTGATTTTAAGTAATATAAAAGCAAAGTAGTGTCTAGATAAGATTGTGTACTGTAAAATACATAATACAATCCTTAAAAATTGTATTGAAGAAATCTTCATTAGTGCTAAAGACAGAAATAAACGTTACAAACTTTATCATTTTTAATGCGTAGAAAACTACATCATGACGCTTCATTACATGTGGCCATTTGTTAACATAAGATGTCAAGTAAGCACATTTGTTTTAATGTATGCTGTATTTACTCAGTTGTATCACATTCATTGTTCTGTCTTTAATATAATGTTTAAATGTTTCACTCATAGTTATGTTTATATAATGTTTAAATGTTTCACTCATGGTTACTGATGAAAGTAATATCCTCTTCTGCAGTGTTATATACAAACAGAAGCTACTTGCTTCGTTTTATGTTGCCTTGACCCCCTCATAAAATCAACATATAGCTAAAGTGAAATATTATCTTTAGCACCTGTAAATGCTGTAATCAAACTAAATACTTAGTGTTAGCCATAACCATTTGACAGGTTCAACTTATTTTTGTAGAGCAAACAGGAATTATAAAACTGCATGGTTATATTGAGTTGTGTGTATTGTCACTATGTGCATGCTCTTAGTGACTAATGTTTGTCTTTATAAAAAAAACTGTTGTTTTAGGCAACCGTTCATTTATTTTGTTCTACTTCAGAGATGGAAGTTGATTTAATTTAGAAAAGGTCTCTCCATTTTAAACAAGAGTTAATTTACATCAGACTCCTGTTTAAGATGTAGAAAAGTAACCTGACAGACATCCATAATATGCTAATAAAGCAAACTGACCAAAACATAATGATGTCTATCTGATGATGTTTTCCTCTATTTAAAAGTAATGACATTTACTTTACTATGAATTCCTATAATACAGGTCAAGGATAAATTTGTTACAAAACATTACCATCTCTTGCGATTAACATTGACCCACATGGCTGCCAAACACATAAGATAACATATAAATACATAGAGATGTCTGTGAATTCAGAAATGACAAATTGAATTTTGAAAGAAGAAGCAAACATGTCTTAAGTGTAATTCTCACTAAAGGATAATGAACAGAAATAATTGAAAACATATGTCTGTGTTCATACCATGAACTTGTGTGTAGTACTAATGTGCATCACTTTAAGCATCCTGTAGTATTGTATAATTCATTCTACCATAAAGTAGCATGGTGGGATAGCATTAATTGTATGTCTTTGTTTTCAGTAAAAGCTTCTTTCTTTAATGCCCTCTGTGCTATACAATATAACATTGTTTTATCTTTCTTTTTATTTAGTCTTATGTGTGTTCATTGTCACTAAATGGCATTACAACAAATTACTGTGTTTTCTAAGTATCTTTGATGATAACATCAGTAGATTTATAAATAGACATTTTCCTTGTTTTAAACATGAAACATTGGCTGAATTACCTACTTTCTTAAAGGCTGTGAATTTCTTTATTACAGGTTCCCCTGTCCTACTCCCTTATGATTTCAGCTATAGCTCTCAAGTTTAATCTGACCCTGCTAGTACTATCTATATATTTGTGATTAACAGCTTGCTTGCCACCATTGCTTCAGTTACTTACTTGTGATTAGCAGTTTTCCAATATTGCTTCAGTTACTTACTTGTGATTAACAGCTTGCCACCATTTCTTCAGTTACTTACTTGTGATTAACAGCTTGCCATCATTTCTTCAGTTACTTACTTGTGATTAATAGTTTGCCACCATTCCTTCAGTTACTTACTTGTGATTAACAGCTTGCCCCCATTGCTTCAGTTACTCACTTGTGATTAATATCTTGCCACCATTGCTTCTGTTACTCACTTGTGATTAACAGCTTGCCACCATTGCTTCAGTTACTCACTTGTGATTAACAGCTTACCACCATTGCTTCAGTTACTCACTTGTGATTAGCTTGCCACCATTGCTTCAGTTAATCAGTTGTGATTTATAGCTTGACAGCATTGCTTCAGTTACTCACTTGTGATTAACAGCTTGCCACCATTACTTCAGTTACTCACTTGTGATTAACAGCTTGCCACCATTGCTTCAGTTACTCACTTGTGATTAACAGCTTGCCACCATTGCTTCAGTTAATCACTTGTGATTAACAGCTTGACAGCATTGCTTCAGTTACTCACTTGTGATTAACAGCTTGCCACCATTGCTTCAGTTACTCACTTGTGATTAACAGCTTGCCACCATTGCTTCAGTTACTTATTACTTACTTGTGATTAACAGCTTGCCACCATTGCTTCAGTTACTTACTTGTGATTAAGAGATTGCCACCATTGCTTCAGTTACTCACTTATGATTAACAGCTTGCCACCATTGCTTCAGTTACTCACTTGGGATTAGTAGCTTGCCACCATTGCTTCAGTTTCTCACTTGTGATTAACAGCTTTCCACTATTGCTTCAGTTACATACTGGGTGAGGAATAAATTCCAAAGGGTAACAGTGATGTTTCATGCAAAGCTAAAACAGTATGCAGAGAGACAGCAGTATCAGATGAATTCAGGAAAAAGTGGCAGTCTAAAGGATGATTTATCTATTAAGAAATTGCTTCAGTTACTTACTTGTGATTAACAGCTTGCCACCATTGCTTCAGCTGCTCACTTGTGATTAACTGCGTGCCACCATTGCTTCAGTTACTCACTTGTGATTAACAGCTTGCCACCATTGCTTCAGTTACTTACTTGTGATTAAAAGCTTGCCAGTATTGCTTCAGTTACATAATGGGTGAGGAATAAATTCCAGAGGGTAACAGTGTGATGTTTCATGCAAAGCTAAAACAGTATGCAGAGAGACAGCAGTATCAGATGAATTCAGGAAAAAGTGGTATTCTAAAGGATGATTTAGCTATTAAGAAAGCTATTCTGTGATGATAGAAGTACAATCTGCATGGTGGTTTCCTCGAAGAAAACTTAGTAGGATTCATATAAGTTATTATGAACATAATGCAGGCTTATATGCTAGAACAGAAATATTAATTAGTGTGTGGCTGCACTTCTTCTAATTCATAAAACACTTTTGAACTCTAGTGAAGGAAACAGTGGTAGGCGAAGTTCTAAGATAGCTTTTACTTTAGAATTTTACTTTCATAAAGTAAATTATATGCCTTATTGATGTTATTCATGTTTCACTGTTGCAGTCATCACCTGTGGGTTATCCCTGCTGTGGTAGCCCTCGGCCGGCCCGAATACCAGAGTCAATGTTTTTGTGCACTGGCTGCTATCGTCTGTAGTCTGATGTCAGGTCATCAGTACTATAAAGCAAGGCAGCTGACATCATTACATCAGTCTTTCTTGCCATGGAGCCCATAGCAGAAGTAGTTCACATGAGTGCCGGTCTGTTGCTACCAGAAGTCGAATTTCAGCTGAAAACGTCTAAAGATAAGTACCCCATTGGGGACCCTTTTTTCTTGCTCTAACCGATGCCCAAATAAGTTAATAATTGTCTCACTTGTGGAAAGCAGATCCCACACTGAGACTTTCATTCTTACTGCATCACTTGTTTAGGCCCAGACCACGACGTCCCTCATTACTGGTTCTGTGCCCTATTTAATGTGAGAACCATTCACTGTAGAGCTCTTTTTGCAGACAATTATTTTCATATTCTGTCTTCGAATTTCAATATGGTGTCCATTAGCAAACATTCCGACGACATTCCGAAAAAACATAAAGATAGAGACAGGCCACACAAGGCTAAGCCTTCCAATGACATTACTGCTAAGCAAGTCATCGGTTCTCTGGAATTCCGTGAGGCCCTTTTGTAGCCCATGATGCCTGACTCGCTTTCTATGCAGGCCTCTGCTGAGACCCTTTCGCAGTCTGGTATGCCTCAAAAATTCACTTTGTCTTCTGAGCCTTTGGCTGTCTCTCCCTCGGTTGGGTCCAGAGCCGCGACACAGGCACTGACTTCTGAGGAGGCCATTCGCACTACCAATTCTAGACAAAACCAATATCTACTCTTCAGACTACCATTCCTCAGAGACCAACGGATTCTCTTAGGCCTTGAAGCCAGGCCACTCCTAGGAAATCTGCTTCTAGCTAGCATCTTGTTACTGCTCTGCCACCCCATGCTAAAATGCTTAAAATGGTGGAGGATCTCATCTCCCTTATCCGAGGTACTCAAGCCCCCACTCCTAAAAGAAAAAGGGTTCCTTCTCCAGAAATTATGACAGACCAGAAGTCTGAGGATTCTGAATATCCTGCCTCTGAAGAGGAACAACAGCCCTTAACTGTTTATGAGGATTCAGATGCAGGAGAATCCATCCCCTCTGCATCCCCTCCAGAGGACCTCTCCTTTGGGGAACCCCTTCAGTTTTTCAGGGAGCATTTTCAATAGGAATCTCAGGACTACCCACAGTCAAAGAAACAACTTAGAGAGTTTCTGGACCTGCCCCAGCACAGACTCCTGGGCATCCCACCTATTCTAGATGTGGTGGATGATGTTTTCCTTGAATCCAGTTTAGCGCCTGATGCTCTGCCTCCTGTCCCAGCTAAACCTGACAGGTACTACAGAGTACCGGATTCTCACAAATACCTGTACAGGAACCCTGCTGTAGACCCTGAGGTCATTACACAGGGACCCAAAGGAGTTAAGACTAGTTCTGCCAAGAATCCTCTTCCTTCTGACAAAGACTCCAGAGCTCTGGACAGATTGGGCAAGAAAGAATACACCTCTGCAACCGTAGCTCTCAGAGCACTCAGTTGTCAGTTCCATATGTTAAAATATCAACAACACACTTTGGAACAATTAAAACAGAGGATTGCTTCCTCCCCTGATGGTGCCAACTCAAAAGAGCTGGCAGAATTACTACACTCTGCTTGTCAAGTGGCCAAGCACTCATTACAGTGTGGATATGATGCCCTAGAAGCCTCTAGCAGGGCAGCAGTGACAGGATCTGTTATTAGAAGACATGCATGGCTAAAGGAACAACCTCTCCCTGATCATGTCAAGTCTAAACTTATTGATGCACCCCTAGATAAGGAATGCCTATTTGGGGAAAAAGCAGAAGAGGTACTTAAAAAGATGGAAGACAAAGCAAAATCTATGCAAAAAGTAAAATATTTCTTTCAAGTTCAACTGCCCAGATTCAGCAGGAACTTCCCCTGTAAACACTGTGACTATCCTGCTCCCAGCAGACAGGGCCAAAGTAAGCCCCACAGGGACAGGACATCCAGGCCCCCATCCCAGGGCCAGCAAAGAAACAATCAATGGACCACTTCAGCCTCCAAGGCAGGGAGTTCTAAGCCAAGCTTCTATGGTAAGCATTCACAATGACTCTACCTTCCCTCTCTGCCCTCCTTTCACTCATCTAAAACTAGGAGGAAGGCTCACCCTCTTCAAGGACAATTGGGTCTCTATAACCAAGGACCAATGGGTCTTAAAAATAATTTCTCAGGGATTCAGATTCTACTTCAGCGAACTCCCAATTCTAAGAGTTTACCCATATCTCCCCACAAAACCAGTGGGCAGAGGCATTAAAACAGGTAAAAACCCTAATATTCCAGGGGGCAGTAGAACCTGAACCCTCCGGAGCAAACAGGAAAAGGTTTTTACTCCAGACTATTCCTTGTTCCCAGAAAAGAGGGCACTTGGCACCCCATCCTGGATCTATCCAAACTGAACACCTCCTTGGTGGTCCCCAGATTCAAAATGCTAACCTTGCAGCAGATCCTGCTTATCCTCATTCAGAATGCCTGGCTGGTGACACTAGACCTAAAAGATGCCTACCTCCACATCCCCATCAGGAAATCATGCAGACAATTCCTACGCTTCAGAGCAGGCAATCAGCACTTTCAGTTCTCTGTACTTCCCTTTGGCTTATCTACTGCTCCCAGAGTATTCGCCAAATACTTGGCCCCAGCTATAGTTTTCTGCAGACAGAGAATATACAGATTTACCGTTACCTGGATGACTGCCTCATTCAGGTGAACAGCAAGGAAAAATTGCTCCAGGACCTTCTCTTTGTCAAAAAACTCCTGACTTTCCTAAGGTTCACCATCAACAAGAAAACAATCAAAGCAAAACTCCACCAGAAAAATAGCTTTCCTGGGACCTGTGCTAGACACAGCAACCCTAATGGTCTTCCTATCCCCAGAAAAGCAGAGTTTCCTGCCTCTCTACTTCACCCAGCTGGCTTCCAGAAATCACCTCAATGTGATGATGTTCCTGCAAGCCTGGGATACATGGCATCTTGCATCCTCCTCATCCCTCTCACCAGGCTTCGCATGAGAAAGATTCAGTGGTACTTAAAGAACCTTTTGGTGTCAGCACTCTTGGTCCCTAGAGACCACCTCCCACTGATCCCTAGCATAAGGGATGAATTTCTCTGGTGGGCAGAGACCTGTGCCATGAACAAGGGTCTTCCCTTCATCCTCCACCCGTCCATCCAGACAATGACCTCTGATGCCTCAGACATAGCTTGGGGAGCTCACCTAGTAGGCAGGTGTACCCAAGGCCTTTGGAATGCCCAGCAGCTCCACTTGCACATCAACCAGAAAAAAACTGATGGCAGTGCAAAATGCTCTGGCTTCCTTCCAACCCCATCTCAGGTCAGGGGTCCTCCTTATAAAAACAGACAACACCACAGTAATGTGGTATATCAACAAGCAAGGGGACACCCAATCTTACCCCCTGTGCAGGTTAGCCATGAGTTTGTGGCTTATGGCCACCTCCATGGGACTACACCTAATTGCCCAGTACTTACCAGGGATCAACAACACACTGACAGACCACCTAAGCAGAAACTTACTGGACCCCCATGAATGGCAGCTCCACAGAGAAATCTTTCTGCAAATCACCCAAGAGTGAGGGACCCCAGAGGTGGACCTCTTTGCCTCGCACATCAACCACCAGCTGCACAAGTTTTGCACCAGGGGAGTATCACCTCCTAGCATGGAAGGTGGATGCCTTGACCTTCACCTGGAGCTCCCTCTTTGTGTACACATACCCTCCTCTGCCCCTTCTTCCCAAGGTTCTGATCAAAATAAGAGAGGAGAGACCAAAGGCCATCCTCACTGCTCCAGATTGGCCCAGACAACATCGGTAGCCCTTACTATGCTGTCTGACCCTACAGCCCCCCAAGCTGCTTCCCATAAGGTTAGACCTCTTGACCCAGGAGAGGGGGAAGGTACTGCACCCAGACCTGCAGAGTCTCAAACTTTCAGCATGGCTCATACACTGAAAACTAACAAGACGTTACTGTTAAGCAAACAGGTCCTGGACATCATCACAGAGGCAAGAAGACCCAGCACAAGAAAATCTTATGTAGAAAAATGGAAATTCTGCTCTTGGAAGCAATCAAAAGGGGCTAGTACCTCCCAACCTCCCATCCCCCTCATCCTGGATTACTTAGCAGAGTTGCTGAATAGTGGCCTCTCTTTCTCCTCTATTAAAATCCATGCCTCGGCCATCTTTGCCCATTATGATTCAGACCCACCCCTCTTCTCTCATCCATTGGTTAAACAATTCCTCAGAGGAGCTTCTAATATCAGGCCTCCCAGAAGACCTCCTATTCCACCCCGGGACCTGAATTATGTGTTAGCTACCACTTCAACAGAATTGAAATACCTCTCCTGGAAGACTGCCTTCCTACTAGATATCACCTCTGCCAGAAGGGTCTCAGAGCTTCAAGCTCTCATGGCGGTCGAGCCCTTCATAATTTTTCATGCAGACAGAGTCTCCCTGAGGACTAATCACTTTTTTATGCCAAAGGTGGTATGTGATGTGACCCTTAACCAGGCAATACACCTGCCCAACTTCATTCTCAACCCCCAAAATAAGGGGGAAAGAATTCTACACTCACTAGATGTGCACAGACAACTCAGATACTATCTGAACTGCACTAAACCATTCAGAAAAACTGACTAGCTTCTTGTAAGCTTTGCCCTAGGGGCAGAGGGGAAGCCCATATCCAAACAAACCATTTCCAAATGGATTTCACACTGTATCCATTTCTGTAACAGACTACATGGGAAACCCATCCCTAGGTCAGTCTGTACCCACTCAAATAGGGCAACCTACACTTCCACTACCTTCTTTAGAGGAGTACCTACCAGGAACATATTTGAAGAGACCACCTGTACCTCTGTCCATACCTTTACAAAGCATTACCACCTACCTCTCTTTTTGAAGGCTAGGGCAGGGTTTGCCTCTGCAATTCTGCAGGGCCTCCTGACCCATACCTAGGACTCTATCTTTCCTTCCACCCTTTACCTCAGCTTTGGGAATCCTCCCACAGGTGATGACTGCAACAGTGAAACATGACGAACATAGTACAGTTGTGTACACTTGCCATAAATGTAGATGTTCGAGTGTATTCACTGTGCAGTCTTGGTTTTATCCCTCCAGCCCCATTTTCTCATCATCCCCTAGGGGAACACATGCTTCCCAGGGTGGCTTTTAGCCACCAGGACTACTACTCTCTTTTTCCTTGTGCTTCTGATGGGTTATGGCAAGAAAAACTGATGTAATGACATTGGCTGCCTTGCTTTATAGTACTGACGACCTGACATCAGACTACAGGCGACACTAGCTAGGGCACAAAAATATTGACTCTGGTATTCAGGCTGGCCAACAGCTACCACAGCAGGGATAATCCACAGGTAATGACTGCAACAGTGAATACACTCGAACATCTACATTTATGGTAAGTGTACACAACTGTACTTTTTACATGGTGGGCTCTAGAAATAAAACTTTACCATGGATTTCTGTGCAAGTAGATATATACAGAATTGTTTTTTTTTTAACATTATACAGTAAGAACATGAAGGGCAATTCCTTCAGCCAGTCAGAATTAAGCATTAAACCTTCCAAAGGGAAGTTATTTTTCCTTATAAAATGCGTGAGAAAAAGTGCTTTGCATGTCTTATGGAATAATAAAACACCAGCCAGAGCTGATTCTAAATCTCTAGGTCTAATCAAAACACATATCATTTAGCCAAAATTCAGCATAGTTCCTCCTTTATAAATACATGTCCCTAGTCATAAATGTTCATAACCAGTGCACCAGAACTGCCATGCAGTATACCTGTGTGCTAAAGTTCTAAGTGATTCATAAGGATTTACCCAAAATAGATAAGACCATATGCTTTTACTCCATTGTGTGGGGATTATCCATGCACAGAGTACATATACGAAAATGTCCTTCTCCTGATCATACATAAAGCAGCACCACTACAGTATTGGCTGATGCTAACATGGTAGCCTTTAGGACCACAGCGATCCGCAATACAAAACCGGTGTACTTTGCAGTGCAGTGATTCCCCCTTCCCTTCTAATGTGCTGCTCAGTATACAAAAGGTCAAAAAGACAACACTTCCATCCCACAGAAGTGAAATACATACTGGCAACAGAGTTGCCTACAGTAAAGCAAGCCTGCTACCTTAACCAAACCTGCCCAGCACAGTGATGATGGTGAGATGCCACCAGTAGAAGCCTGCAAAGAACCAGATCCTTTGACAGAATCCACAAGGCAGTATTCGAACCCAGAAAAATGACAAGATATTTTTTCTCAATTTTATATGTAAGGACAGCAAGCAATGATTCTTACTATATTACTCAATTAACCTAGTCCCACCATCATGCTTAATGACTGTGAGCCAGCAAAGTGCATCTGGTAAGCTGCCCCAACCTGGAGCATTCAAAGCACCAGATTCCCTCATTATCATATTATAGTAATGAATGTAGCTCTACCATTATGTGGAATGATTGCTAGGTTTATTATTCATAGTAATACATGATGGCAGAACACAGCATATAAAAGTAGGGTTTAGATCTTCTCTACTGTAATGTGCTGTGCATGATCCTGAACATCCAGTGAAGGTGGTTAATACCTTGAACTATTCTGTGTCACAACTGAAGGCTATTTGCACATGATTTTTCTAGTGCTAAGACTCTGTGGGATTTGTTGAGGTTACTGAGCTGTGGCTCACTTCCCTGTATTGTGTTGTACTGTAATGAGTTATACTGATTGTATTGTCTTATTTTTATTATACTGGCTGCTGTGTTATGTACTGTGTTCTGTTGTGCTGTGCTTTTGTGCTGCATTGCATTATATTATGCTGTATTATACTTTAAAGACTTTTTACAGTGTTCCTTAGTAGCCCTGCAGTATGGCAGAAAAAGTAGACAAGTAGTATTGTTATGTGCAATTCCCATTTCCCTAATCCACATTTTTAATGGGAATCTATCTCAGTAGTTTTGGAAAGTCCATATTCCAAACTGAGGAATGTGTATTGCGTTGAAAAAAAAATTTCTTCTGAATAATTTTTGAGTTTTAAAAACAAAATAGTTGTAAATATATTTTGCATAGGATCACAAAATTTGTGATTATGAATGATAAGGCATTAGCAGTTATGTTGGCTAAAGTCTGACAAAGTATGAAATGGGCAGAAGAAAAATAGATTTTTTTCATTTGCTATGCCACTTAAATGAAATTTTATCTGGCATGGCTTATGGCTATTACTGTGCACTGGAAAAATAATTAAACATAGTGGCATGTTTATTTATTATTAATGTAGATGTCATAATGAAAACTATTAAGTAAACTCTGCAGTTTAGCATTTAACAGTTTGCTCAACGTCCTAAAAGCATTACGTTGAGGCATTAATAATATGTTTTCAGTGGTTAATATTAGGTAATTTTTTGCCTTTGTATTTTTTATTCATATTTCATTTCTTTTTTCAGAATGCTAATTGAAGGTATTACTGGTTTTCATCAGTAACCATTTGTGCACCGATTAATGCATGTCTTCATTCAATGACGTCATAACCAATGTCCTGCTGTTTTAGTAGGAATTTTACAATGTGCAGAGTACAACATCAGATCATTGTATCTTCTTTCCAGTTCTGTTGTTTAGCTCCAGGTGATGTTACCTCACCTTCCACATTTTCTGTTTTTTTGCAGGTCTGACAGAACTTGCAGATAGCCCAGTATCTTTGGAGTTAGAACGCTGCAAATCCCCCACCTCAGGTAAACATCAACAGATTTTCTCAAAAAAAAAATCTGTCTTGTCCTAGTGTATCATCTATCGCCGTGTTTCATTAGTGTCATCTGTTAAACCTAGGAAAGAGAAAAAAAATGTATCTCTAAGGTGATAGTGGTTGTGATGAAACAGGTGAACTCATGTCAGTGGATAATGCAGAGAAAAATGCAAGTGTGGTGTTTCAAGCTCTAATCTGGAAGTAGTGAGTAGATATCGTAATGAAATGTATCTGTGACTGCACATGTTCATACTGGTTGGCAAAAATAAAGCTGCATTAATGCCATTTTGAAAAACAAAGAATTAATAAATATATAAAAAATGCTTATTCAATGTTCAAAAACACATTTTGTTTGAACTTTCTGAAAAATGGCTTAAAAAACAGACTACACATTTATTGAAACTTAAACTGTTGAAATAAAACATTAAGAAAGAAATATTTTAAATCACTCTGGTGACATATAGGGATAAAGCCCTGACTACAGCCCAGTCTGTCTGGGTTTGATTAGCATCTCTGGCAATTGATGGATCAGCAGGGAGAATGGGTGTGCCCATATTTGGGAGAGGGGGCTAGTGAGCAGGACAAGCAGAGCAATAGAAACTTCATGGCGAAAGCCAGGAAGCCAGTTACAATGTGCTTGGTAGAAGGGGTGGGGCAGCTCACCATTGGTAGCACCATGCGAAAGTGTGGAGGTATTGTCTCCCCATTGCACTTCCCCTAAGGCCAGTCTCAGAATGCACCCTGAGGAGAAATGGGATAGGATTAAATTAGACGCCCCCCCCCCCCGGCTGATGGCAGGACAGTGGCAACCACCCAGGATGCCCTTAGAATCTATGTTTACCCTGATGTCAAATTTGGTAATAGTCCAAGGGATAATTGGAGTGACCGGTAGATACCATGGATATGGGGCACTGTGACTGCTGTCAGGATGGTTCCAGGGGAGAAAAAAGAGTGCAAAAAAAGAAAGAAATGCTTAACTTTACTATCCTTGAAACATCACTAACCATGAGTAAACCCTACATTACACACACCCAAACATGGTATATCGCTTAATTACACATGTATGCACATATGTGTATTTGTATATGTATATGTATATATCTATATCTATTTATAACTCTACAATCAGTTAACTACTTAGTGAACACATTTCTTTCAGTGGTTCTGTAAAACAGCCTCAGACTTTATCAAGAAGTTCAGAGATAATTGAGCTCTGGGGCTACCTTTTTTCTAAATCTTTCCACTGTTAATATCCTTTACCACGTGGAAATTGCCTATCAAATTTGTGTGCATTCCAGGCTTCATAAGAACAGCACATCTGTATAACCTGCAAGCCAAGGCCAATTAAATGTTTGGAAGTGGTTATCTGTAATCATTGTTATGCTAAAAGAGGTATTTAAAACAAGTATCAATGCAAAGTGGATTTTGTTAGTTGTTCATACAATGCACTGCATTGTTAATTGCCTTATCAATATGCAAATGATAAGAAAATAAAAATTGAGTAATAATTTTCTTGTGTAAATACTGACCTTTTAATGCCTACAATATTTGTATTACTATGTACTGCTGTAGTCAGTACTGCAAATTATCATTTACTTCCTAGGTTTTGAATCACAATAAGAAACTGAAAAAAAATGATTTGACACTTCATTCCTACATTGTTTTTAAATGCCAAATTGAGGCTACTGCATTGCTTTACTCATGCATGTAAGTGATAGTTGTTTCTTTTTACACACCTGATTTGTGCATAAGAACATTTACATAAAGCACTGTATACTGTAATGCTACCTATCTAATGCTTTTAACATGTATTTTGATGAATACTAGCTTAAAAAAAGCCTGAAACTGCAAAGCAAAATGTCTGAAAGAAAGGGAATACTTTTGTTTATTATGTTTCCATTTGTTGCTTTGAATCCAGTGCAACTATAACATTGTATTTTAATACATTGAAACTTGTTTTTTTTTTTTTTTTTTACATATTATTATGCTGTGCAACTCAGAAAAGGGAACATTGAGCTTTTTAATATGTTTCTTTTTTCAATGAGTTTGTACATCTTCAGAGGTAATATATAGAGAGTTTGGGAAGTGTTGAAACATAGCCCCCCTCCCCTCACTATATCCAAAAATGATTAATATTGTTGAACTTTAAGTTACTAATTTTATAAGATATTTTATTATAATGCATTATTTCCCCAGTAAAGGAGATGTGATGTCATTATAGAGTCAAAAGACATTTCTGTAGAATTGCAATAAAAATAGTTTTTTTCTTTATCTATGGACAAGGGGCATTGACTCCTCTATTAATGCAGAAAGAGAGCTCATGTACTGCCCTTAATTATAATCATCACTGGGGGGGTCTTACATCTCAGAAAATCATTGGTGCAATGACTTTTGAGTATCATGTGCTTCCCAGTCAGCTGGAAGGTATTTTACCATCTAGTAATAAAACAAAAAATGGGTTCGAAATGGTAAACAGAAAACTGAAGTTAAAATTGATTTTTTTAACCAAAATTTTTAAATAAAAAAAATAATCATAAAATTGGAAAAGTGTGTTAGAGTATACCAATTTTAATGGGTACTTTTCTTTGGGAGCTGAGTTTCCATCTGTGGTTATTCTTACAAAACAGAAAAACATAGATACTTTCGAGTTATTAAATCATTGAGTTTCTAAACATTTTACCTACTGCAGCTAACATAAAATAAAAACCATGTCACAAGATCTTGAGTACATTTTATAGCCTAACAAAATACCCAAGCAACATGGATTAACTGTGATAATTCTAAATTGTACAAGTGATGATGTGATATGTCTCATGTGTGCTTTACCTGGGATAGCTCTGGTGAGCGAAAGCTGGATGTAAAACCAACCAACCTGCAAAACATGAACTGAGAATTGCTATGCTTAATGTAGGTTCACTGACAGGATGGAGGAGGCTGGACATCCTATGTATCCAGGAGACAAGATGGAAGGGGAGTGCAGCAAAGCCACTTGGGATCCAGAGTCTACTCTGGTGGAGCCAGGCTAGAAATTGTGTAGGAATTGTGGTGAGATAGAGGCTTCAGAAAGCAATAAGGGATATCATCAGAATTAATGACAGACTCATGGCAGTCAAACTCCAGTGTAATGATAGGGCAGTATTCATAATCTCAGCCGATGCCCCACAGCAGGGTTGTGATAGTGAGGAAAAGAGAGCATTCAGACAGCAGTTGCAGAACCTACTAGATAAAGCAGGACAACATGAATTGGTATTGATAATGGGTGACTTGAGCGCACATATCGGGACAGACATAACAGGATATGAGGACTGCCTTGGATCCACATGGGTGGGGCAACAGGAATAAAGAAGGAGAAGCCATTCTAGACTTCTGTCTGGGAAATGGCTTGATAGTAGCCAACACATGGTTCAGAAAGAGAGAGAGTCACAAGATCACATGCAAGAGCAGTCAACATGCAATTCAGGTAGACCTACTCCTAGTAAGGAAATGGCATTGCAGCAGAATCCATGATTCCAAAGTCATCCTCCAGTGAAACAGTCAGCCCACAGCATAAACCACTAGTTGCTACAATCAGCTGCAAGCAATGGTCAGAGAAGGCTCTAAGGTCAACAGAGACCAGGCTGAAGAACTGGAAGTTGACTGGAGAAACAATTACAACAATTCAAGGAATTACTCAGGCCTCTAGCACCCCAAGAAGATAAGGGAATAGGTGGAGTTGAAGAAGAATGGCAGTGCCTAAAAACAGCATGTGTTAGGACTACAGAAATAATATGTGGCCGAGCCAGGTATGGAAATAGGGTACATAAGGAAAGCTGATGGTGGAATGCAAAAGTCCAGGAAGTCATCAAAAGAAATAAGGAGTGCAGGAAGAAGTGGGAGACAGCAAAGACTGACCAGGCTAGGAAGAACTACTGGTTGGCTAACAAAGAAGCTAAGAAAGAAGTTGCAATATCAAAGAATTGGGCATCAGAGGCAATGTACCAACTTCTGGAAAGTGACTAAGTAAGGGGCACAAAGAAACTATATCAGGTTGCAAGGCAAAGACAGAAAGATAAAGAAGATATTCAGACACCCTTCATAAGGGATGCCAGCAACAACCTGCTCACCAGCTCAGAGGACATCAAAGGCAGATGGAAGAAATATTTCCAGCAGCTTCTGAATGAAGAAAAGCCCACAGAAGCTGTACTGTCACAGAAACAGCCTACAATGAGAGAAGAAGAGGAGCCCACCCTAGAAGAAGTATGAACAGCACTAAGGAAGATGAAGTCAGGGAAAGCAGCAGGCTCAGATGAGGTCACAGCAGATATGATAAAGATGCTGGGTGAGATAGGGGAGAAATGGCTCCTGAGGGTACTAATAGCAGTGTGGAGAGAAAGGCATATCTCAGATGACTGGAGAATAAGCATACTCATGCCAGTGTACAAGAACAAAGGGGACATCCACAATTGTGGGCAGTACAGAGGCATCAAACTCCTATCACATTGCATGAAAGTTCTGGAGAGGGTGATTGATAAATGGATATGCACAGCAGTAGAATGTTGGATTCAGATCTGGATGCAGCACAACTGACCCGATGTTTGCATTGAGACAGATACTTGAGAAGAAGCTAGAGATGAGGAGATAGTCCAACTGGGCATTCCTAGACTTGGAGAAAGCATATGACAACGTCCCAAGAAAGCTGATCTGGGCAGTACTGCGGTGGTTTGAAGTCCCAGAAACATTAATAGAATTAGTGCAGGCTATGTACAAGAATCCAATGACTCAAGTACGGACAGTGTTCGGCCTCACAGAGGGGTTCCCAGTGGGTGTGGGTGTACTTCAAGGTTCATCTCTGAGCCCACTGCTGTTCATACTGGTGATGGACTACATTAGCAAACAGGTTAGAGGGTACGGATCAACAAAGCTGCTGTATGCAGATGATGTGGCAGTACAGGCAGACTCTGAGCTAGAACTTCAACAAAGGATTGGAGAATGGAATGCAAACCTGATGGCACATGAGATGAAACTAAGCACAGATAAATCACAGGTAATGGCAGCAAATTGGGGAAATCAGAAGAAGCTGAGAATGGAGATAGAAGGGAAGATAGTGGAACAGGTAAACAGTTTCTCAAGTATCTGGGAGAAATAGTTCAGGAAGAAGATAGTCTGAATGAAGAAGTCAAAGCTAAAATCAGAGGGGTTGCAGTCAGCTGGCATAGAGTATCAGGTGTAGTCTATGACAGACAAATGCCAAAGAAGCTGAAAAGTAAGGTGTACAAGACAATGGTGCGACCAGTACTACTGTATGGTTCAGAAACCTGGGCAGTAAAGGCAGAACAGTTGAAGAAGCTAGAGGTGATGGAAATGAAGTGCCTGAGAAAGGTGACAGGATGCACACCATCAGACAGATGAAGAAATGAGGACATAAGAGCTGAACCCAAAGTAGCTCCAATTGCAGAAAAGATCAAAGAGAACAGATTACGGTGGTTTGGACACATGTAGAAAAGCAGAAGACAATCTGGTGAGGAAAATTTGGGACAGACAGGAAGAAGGTAAGAGGAAGCGAGGACGTCCAGCAAAAAGGTGAATGGATTGTGTGAAAGAAGATCTGTGACAGTCAGACATGACTGTTGAAAAAGGCAAGAGAGTGGCACTGAATCGAGAAAGTCGGCAACAGTTAACACGATACCCCGACCCCATGTAGAAAAATAGGAAAAAGGGGACTGATAATGATGATGATGTGTTCTTCCCTAAAGCGTCATATACACATAAGCATACACACACTCACACACATATATATTCGCATTGATCAATGACTAAAATGAAAACCACATTACACTGAAAAAATTAATTTTGGCCAGTACTATGCATGCGCTGCAAAACAATCTCTACAAATCTCGAAGTTGGTATATATTATTTGTGGGGGGGGCACAGGAGGGGCTTGCTTCCCTTGTCAAAATGTAAAAATGGTAGATTTTTTTTTTTTTTTTTTTGATGTTCGAGTTTTCGGAAACACAATCATGTGGTCTCTTCTATGTTTTTTTCGAGCTAGACCCATACATATATATATATATATATATATATATATATATATATATATATATATATATATATATATATTTATATATATATATATATATATATGTGTGTGTGTGTGTGTGTGTGTGTGTGTGTGTGTGTGTGTGTGTGTGGAGAGACAGAGAGTGGACACCCACAGCTTGTCCATTACCATACATTATTACAAGTAATGTGAATGTGTTTTGAGGCTGACCGAAGTTAGGCTAAGCCAGCAGTAGAGTAAGGTCAGCATAAATTTACAGTCAGAGATTCTTTGTTATCATATCAGTGAGGACTGTAATGAGGGTATCTCTACAGGTGGACAAGGCAAAATTCCTTGTGTCTTTCATGCAAAGCAAAAGATGCTGAGAAACATAATATTGCCAAAGGTAATTATAAATCATTCTTTAGCTGTGTTAGAATACTAAAAAAAACAATGCCTTACACTGCTGAGAATGTATTCATAATGGAACCCCCTAATGTTTATCATACTGATGACTGCTGTAGTAACCTTAGCTATATTGGTTATATCCTGCCAAGGATATAACATCCAGACAGTTTCTAGAGCTTCAGGTCCAAACTGTCAGATATTTTGAGGTGAGGTAACCAAAAAGACAAGCTTAGACACAAAAGCCTCCAGAGCTTTACTGCCACTGAAGAGTGCACTCCTCTGACGCTTTCAGGGATCAGCAGTCGGCTTGTGCCTTTGTTTGCTAAGCAGACAAGTTCCCTTTGTGTGAAAGAAAAAAAAGCTTCCATTTTTTGATTTTGTTGGGGATTTATTACTTTCCTCTTCAGGAAAGTTATTTCAAAAGTTAGCAGTGTTGTGTTTTAATGGACTTTCTCGAGACTATAACATACTTTTAATTGTCTGTTTAAAAATCGTGTAAAGTAACTGAAGACTTTTTTTTATTTTATTTTTTTTTACTATTCTAGGGCTGGCATAGTACTTTAAAGTGATTTTTTACTGTGTTTTTTTTTTTCTGTCAGAAAAGTCACTTTAGTGGACTGGTTGGATTTACTGGCAATTGTTGCTTGTCTTCCCTGGGAAAGAGGGACCATTTTGGTTTGACCACATAAGAGACTACTGATCCCACAGTCAGTCCTTCTTCCAGTCACAAGAAGGAAAAAAATAAGCAAACAGCCTTTGCCACCACAGCAGCTAGCAATTTGCCTCAGCCACAGATGGGTGACACAGCTGGGGCCATTTGTTGTACCTCAGACCACTCATCTTTTACCCAGGATCCCTCTGGTGTAGCAGCTGCAGCCACAATGGACTGGCAGCTAGCCATGTCCTGTGTGGCTGTTGGGGTCCGCCCAGCTGGCAAGGGGGAGCCACTCTTGTCAGGCTTGGGAGAGGGAAGAGGGAAGTTTTCCCTGTTATGTCAGAATGCTGTGCCTAACCCTGGGGTAGCCTGCCATTAGTAACATGGTTGGCTCCATTTTTCCTGTCAAAAATAAACAGAAAACCAAACATTTACCTACTTCTCTTCAACTTTCGTTGAATAGAAGTAGTTTACTGAGTCTTTCATAGGGTTTAATTTATGAAATTGATCCTTCTTGTAAAGTTATTTCTGGTAAAAGAAAGAGGGATTCCACTTTTCCTGATGAGCTTCAAGATGCTGAATCTGAACAGGAAGATGCAGGGGCAGATGCAGGGTTTTCCTCCTATGATTTTGGATTCAGGCACAGAGGAGAGTTCAGTTTCTCATTCTCTCTATGGGGGGATTCGCTGTCTCTAAGACTATTGCTAGAATGTGCCATTGTTTTCAGTGGGAGAAAACTGAGGGTTCTCAGCCCCTTAGAAAATAGAAGTTGTTAGAGAGGGATTTTCCAGAACTTACACCAGTTACTCCTGTTCTGGCTCATTTACAGGATGTGTATGTTTCTGCCTGCTGTCCTAAAAAGGCAGATAGGATGTATAAAATCCCTCAGTCTTTTGCATTTGTATACACTATTCCCAAACCTGATCAAGCAACTATAGCTTTAGTTGAATCCACTGCTGCTAAGCACTTAGTTAATTTCAATCCTTCTCCTTCTGCTAAATATGGGAAATTGTGAAAGTTTGAGGAATGTTTTTACAGCTTCTTGTGAGGAAAAAATAACTTAGTTTCTTCTATTGCACAGTTCACTACTGATTGTTTACAGTGTGTATATGACTCTGTTGATACTTCTACCAAGGCAGGGTTATGGCCAGTGGTACTGCTATGAGTAGGTTTCCATATTGGCATTCTCAGAATCTCCCAGATTATGTTAAAAATGAGATTTTAAATTCTCCCTTGGATAAACATTTAGTGTTTGACCCCTGTGCTGCAGAGGTGACAAAGAGTGATGAAAGGGTAAGCTGATCCAGAGAATAGATCTTTCAACCCTCCTTTTCTAAATATCCCAAGGGAATTTCTATTTCTCATCCAGTTCTGGCAAAAATTAGAATAAACAATCTCAACAAAATAAGGTAAACAGATTAAAAAAATGGCAACAGTCTCAACAAAATACAGTTAAATAAACATTTATGAAAAAATGGCGAGGGGTTTCAAAAAGAAGTCTCAAATCTTCCAAAATCAGGGACAGTCCAACAAGTCAAATGACTGTTCAAGAGATATCATGAACTCCTTCCATCCTAGCCCAATTTGTTTTTCTTCCAGAAAGTTTGAATTTCCATTTTCCTCTTTGGCAAAAGATAGTTTCAGGCAAATGAGTTCTGAAATCATTCATACAGAAGGCAGTGTGAGGAAATTCTTCCTTTTCATGTGGCCATTCCTCATTCTGTGGATCAAACTCCTTTGTTTCTACCAGTTCTTCATAGAATTCTGTGCCATGGAATGATAGAACAAGTTCTTCCTTCCCATGTGGGGAATGTTTTTTTTTTATTCAGGAATGTTCCTAGTGCTAAAGAAAGAAAATTCTTGGAAACCAGGTTTGGTTCTTTCTTTCCTAAACCTGTTTATGATCATGCTAAACTTCAAAATGATGTCACTTCACAACGTCTTTCAAGTTTCCTGGTAACACTAGATTTAAAAGATGCTTATCATCACATCTCTATTCATCCAGGCTTCAGATGTTTCTTAAGGTTTTGAGTGTCTGGATCACATTATCAGTCCTCTGCCTTACCCTTTGGACAATGCACTGCACCAAGAGTGTCACAAACTGCCTTACCTCTTGTTATAGATTATTTCAGGCTACAGGGTATCCACGTTTCCATATTTAGACAGATTGCTTATCTTTGTAGAGTCTTTTTCATAGTGTCAGGAATCTCTGTCTTGGGCGAGAAATATCTTACACAAGGTGGGATTCAAAAAGAACATTGAAAAGTGTTTCTTAACTCTTTCACAAGGATTGTGTTCCTCAGATGTCAACTAGACACCTAAGTTCAATGAGCTTTTCTTCCACAGGAAAAAATAGGTCTTTACATCTATTTCTGAGGTTTTTCACTCAGACTTTGGTCATTGCAAGGGAATGTCTCAGGATTTTGAGTCTCATGGCATCTATGATTCATGGACCCCTGGCAAGATACCACATGAGAAAGATATAGTGGTATCTGAAATCTCTTTAGACCCAGCAACACCACCCTTTAGCTTTTTAAATCCCAGTGTCAGGGTTGTCAGAAGAGGCATCTTTTGATTCAGACAAGAGATATTCTTCAACCCAGGTCTCCTCTTATCTTTACTTGCTCCAAAGCAGACAGTCACCACAGATGTTTTAGGCTTTGTTTGGGGAGCAGTTTCAGGAGGGATAAAAGTGCAGGAGGTGTGCGACACAAAAGACAGATGCAAGTGCATAAATATCAAGGAGATGCTTGCCATGATCAAGGCACTCAACTGTCTGAACCAGCTTTGGTACCCAGGACCTCTTCAAGTGGCTGCAGACAATACCACCATCATGTGGTACATCAATAAGTAAGAGGGGACCAGGCTGTACCCCCTTTGCAGACTAGCCATATTAGCTTGGGATATAGCTTCAAAGCACAATCTCACTCTACAAGCATCCTGTATTTCATCAGATCACAATTGTGTGGCAGACAAGCTGAGTGGGACAAGGGCAGACCCTCAGAAATAAAAACTAGATCAGTGGTCTTCCAAGATTTGATCCATCTGTTGGGAGTAACTCAAGTAGACCTTTCTGCTTCCTTTCTGAACAATCAACTGGCAAGATTCTGTTCCAGGACTCCATGCCAGAAAGCCCGGAAGACAGATGCCTTTTCTTTTCCTTGGATAGGCATGTTACTGTACTCTAAAGATTCAGAAGGAATCCCCCAAGATCATTGTGGTGACTCCCTTCTGGCCCAGGCAACAGTGGTTCTCCCTTATTTTGGAAATGGACAATAGTAATTACGATAAGTTTACTCACAGACTGGATCTACTCACACAAGAACAGGGGTGTTTTATACACCCCAACATCAGTCGATGAGGGGAAATCTTTGTCTTGCTTAGCATGCCACTAAAGACATCATTATCTTGGGCATCCTGTTTCTCCATAAGTCCAGTATCTCCACCAGTACTAGAATCAGGGACCTAAATCTTCACCAGCAGATAAATAAATAAGGGTGAAGGATCAGGGTTATAATACATTGCCTTCCAAATTTCTGGAATGAACTTCCACTGCTTGATAAGCAGCACAACTGGCTATCTTTCTTTAAACATCAACTAGATGACTGGATGGGTTTCCACAAATTTATTTCAGCTCTAACCAATTTGGCCCTCCTGAAGAAAACAAAAGTGGCTTGAGAGAGAGTACTGCCAAAGTGAGAGTGGTCATGAGACTCAGTGGCCTTGGAATATCTATAAATCTTAATGCTTGTGATGGTTTTCCATGGGAAATCATTACTGGTGTGATGTTTAGGTGTAGTCCAGTAATAATTCCTTTTTTGGAAAATGTATCCTTTCTTTAAGTTGGTGCAACCATGGAGTTAGTGTATATGTGTGTGTGTGTATATGTGTGTGTGTGTGTGTGTGTGTGTGTGTGTGTGTGTGTGTGTGTGTGTCTATATATATATATATATATATATATATATATATATATATATATATATATATATATAAAAGTTGGGGCTTGTCCTCCATATTAGTGGGTGCAGGGTAATTTTGTCCCTGGAAAAATGCTTGAAGTAAAAATGTCCACCCTTCTGTATTTCAGGCATATTTTTCAACCTTTCTGATGTTTGTAGTTTGCTGTTCAGTAGTAGAACTGTGAGCTATAGGTAAAAGAAAGGACTGCAAGATACTGATAATTCAGTAGAGCATATGGTCTGACAGGAGATGGTTTTATAGATATGATTAGATAAATCTGACAGGTTTGATTAGGTAACTAAAGCTGCGGGTTATGAGAAGCAGTACATGCTGTCACTCTGTGCATTATGAAACATTATCAACAAAACACATATTCTGAATGGGAGAAAAAACGATGAACTGGAGGTAACCATTTGGGGATTATGTAAATGTTTTTAGAAATTATTTCAGGTGTTCATCATTTACAGTACTTCAGTGGCATATGGGTTTTTTGCCTGCACTTATCCACATAGGCAGCTTTCCAGAGCTCAGAATCTTATCTCCTGACTCTCTGTGAAAGGGCTAAACTAAGCCCTCCCATCAGAAGAAGCCTAACCCCAGTCACAGAAAGTGAGTTATCTGGTCCTTTAGTGCAAGCTATAGCACTCACACAGTTGAATCTCCTCAGCAGCCTGCATTCATAGATTGTAGCTCCAGACTCAGATAAGATCCCTTTTGAAGCTTCCTTCCCTCTTTATTATTGTATAAAGTGTATGTGTGTGTGTGTGTGTGTGTGTGTGTGTGTGTGTGTGTGTGTGTGTGTGTGTGTGTGTGTGTGTTCATGTGTATATACGTGCTCACCCACAAATACACACACACACACACACACACACACACACACACACACACACATATATATATAAATATATATATATATAATATATAAAATATATATTTTTGTATGTGTGTGTGTGTGTGTGTATATGTATATATATATATATATATATATATATATATATATATATATATGTATATATATATATATATATATATATATATATATATATATATATATATCTATGGGAGCCCTTCATTTGTTCGAACTTTCAAATGTTCGAAACTCATATGGCCAACACCATATGAGCGAACATTTGAAAGGCCGACAAATTATAGCGGAGATCCCACTACAGTGCAGGACTGGGAGATTCCCCTTTCCTGCACTGTAGTGCAATCTTGGAGTGGGAATATTTAAGTAGCAGGGGGTGGGGGGGTGCAGGGGGGCTTGCTTGTTTTACAGGTAGGTAAATGGTGCTATTTCAAGGTGTCGGTCTTTCAGAATGTCGATCATATGGTGTCGGCCATATGAATGCCAGCATTTTGAATGGCTGACATTCTGAAGTCGACCCATATATATCTATATATATATATATATATATATATATATATATATATATATATATATATATATATATATATAGGTATAGATATATATGGAAGTACTGATTTACATTGACTCTTCCGTTAGTAAAACATCTGTTTAGTCGGCAAAATTTGGTTGACTACAGTGTGTGATATTGTATAGTTCTTGAGGTTAGGCAATATGTCTCACAGTTAGTCTGTATGATTTGCAGGGGACGGGGTGCAAGGGGTTTGCCCTCCTGCAAAAAAACTTTTTTCATTGATTTGTTTATTTTGAGTTTTGCTGCTTTAGATGATGTGAGTTTTGATCAGCTGTTTTTATTAATTTGTGTTTCGTTAATTTGTCTTTTAGATTATATGATAAGACACCCATAGATAGATAGATAGATAGATAGATAGATAGATAGATAGATAGACAGACAGACAGACAGCTCGCTCAATCCTGAGGCTCGTTAGGCCAGAACTTTGGAATGTAACAAGCACGGTTTTGAAGTGTTTAAATGAAATGTTAACTTTTCCTGAAGTGGAAATAAATACAGAGCAGAGCTTCTTCATTCCCAGTACCAGCAAGCATAAGAACAAATAATGTTCTTAACCTAACACTAGCAGGAATTTTGTTTGTTTCAGCATTATGTTAGCTCATGTGCAAGACATTGGCTCATTTCAGCTGTTCACAGCATGGTTTATTTAGAACAGAGAACTCCAGTGCAAAATACAATCTTTAAACAGTTCAGTCTTTCTTTGAGAAGGCAAAAGTAAGCATATATTTCCCAGTATATAGCAGGTTTAAGCATAAACTTTAGAAATAAAAGGCAGTGTTCCACTCACCAGTTATGCATTAATACATCTAAGCCTTTGCAGCATAGTAATACCAAAACAAGGCCCCCACCAAAACATGTACTTCTGCTTAAATCCTATCAAAACTGGAAAACAGGTAACTGAGTTGCATAGTTCATTAAAACATTTACTTTGAGTTAAATTTACTTTCAGTGACTTTGTAGATCTGGTGGCAAAGAATTATTCTTAGTATAACAAGCTTATGATTGTCATTATTCCTCATGTCTTAGCTTCCGGAATTAATCTTTTAATCTTTTCTATTACAACAGCCATACCAAGCAAGCCAAGATTTACTAAATTATATTTTTTCTATAGTCTAGACTTGTACTACTTTACAATCTATGCGCACACACACACACACACACACACACACACACACACACACACACACACACACACACACACACACACACACACAATGTGTATAGGCCTCTATGTCATTTTATAGAATGCTCATTTGACTAAATGACAAATGACTGGAAACACCTTTGAATTAAAACTAATTTGACTGAATCACAACTGATAAAAAAACAACCAGTTGACTATACATAAAGCTATACCAAAATTTTCAGTTTGTAAAAATGAGCCAATACACCTGATTCCAGCTTCAACTAAGTTATGGAAAAAAATATGTTTTTCAGTCAGAGTTTTTAAATACATTGCCTTGTACATAAGGTTTTTGGATGGTATTTTTATTTCATAGGAAGGGTCAGAAGAAAACATTGACCAGTTTATGGGCTATCTTAATAAAGCAACTTTTTGTTTTTGAAATTTGCTTTTTCCCACAATAAAAGGTCGGTTGATTATTAATACACCAGTATTAAAACTACTGATCAGGATTTTACATATAAGGTTTACAGAAAACCCACTTTTAGTAATTCCTACCTCGCCTACACTAGGTCACATCCTTTTGCTTACAAAAAAAAGTTTAATTAAAAGTCAGTGCATTAGGATTGCAAGGATGACATCTAGAAGAGACAAAGTTTGGCAGCAATTAGAAAAATTGCGAAAGATGTTTATTCACAGGGGATACCCCCCTGAACTTGTGAAAAGTATTACCCGTGGCTAGTGAATTGCGTAAAAGGTATAGCCCCTTTTTAGGAATTAGATTGCAGAGGAACAGCAGGGTTAATATAGTGGATATTAGCAACACTAAAAAAAACATTAAAAGGTTAAATAAGACCATGGTAGTTGAGTTTAATAATGCTTCAGGGAATGTAAAGGACATTATTAACAAAAATTGGAACATACTGAAGTTTTAACCTGGTACCTCAGCAATAGTGAGGGCAGAACCTAACTTTGTATACAAAACAGGTTGTAATCTGAAGAACATCTTTGAGAACAAATCAGTGTTGAACTTCTGATCTGGAATAAAGAGAAACACAACTAAATGTGGCCATTGTGCCCAATATAAATATATTTTTGAAGGGAAACTTTATGAAAACTACAATTATTTTCAAAAAAGGCAGTTATGAAAGTAATGGACTGGTTTATCTAGCTATGTGTACGAAATGTGATTGTTTCTACATAGGTAAGACAGGCCACTAAGAATAAGAATATACAAACACACTTGTAATATTAAAGTTAAAAACACTAGTAATGCTCTTTGTAAACATAGGTTGAAATAAAAGTCTCATGGCAAATTCAGATTTGCTATTACAGAACAAGTAGAGTTAAATCCCCAGGGTGGTGACTGGGAGAATAAACTTGAATACAGAGACCTACTTAGACAATCCACAGTCATTGCTTTTAGCTACCCTGAATTGAATGATTATGCCTCTATACAGCCTGTTCTAAAATTATGTGCAGCTAAACTATAGGTGGCACTTTAGTTCTAGGTGTAATTTCAAAGAAAATTTACTTTTATACTGTGTCAAACTGTTTTTAGTGGTTACATTTGTTTGATTGTTTTTAACCTTTAAGTTTTTGTAACAGCAGACGCATGAGAAGGGGTTGTTTAACTTTTAATCTTAATGATATTACTTGAGTAATTCATTATTTAAATATTTCAATTACTAATTGGATGATAGACTGGTCTTTATAAAATTTCTGTAGTGAAACATATTTTATTTCTGATGATGTCCTGAATGATATGAACGAAAGCGGTTAAATGCTTCATGTTTTTTTTTTAATATTAAAGGTATTTCAACAGCAAAAAAAAAGTGGCTCATTTTTACAAACTGAAAGCCACTGTATATCTTTATTTACAGTCACCTGGCTATTGGTTATCATTTTTTCTTTGTTGACTTTTAGCCTCTTTCTTTGTGTTTACTAGTGAATCACAATTGATAGGAAGTTTAGAAGTCATTAGTATGTAGTGGTGTGATTTCTGATCATAGGAGTTATTACGTCTGGAAGGTTATGTGTGAATTGGCAATGGCCATCCTCTTGTTGTAACCAAAGATTTGTAGATATCTGCATTTTTGAGGCAGCACTGGTTCACTATGTGATATATTTTTTTTCTTTTCTCTATATGTGACCAAGAAGTTAGTATATATATATATAAAAATGCGCCTAAGTATATATATATATATATATATATATATATATATATATATATATATATATATATATATATATATATATATATATATATATATATGTGTGTGTGTGTGTGTGTGTGTGTGTGTGTGTGTATGTATGTATGTATGTATGTATATGCATACAGTGGATATATACCCATGTTAAAATGCCAGGTTTTGTTATATAAAAACATGAGACCACAATAAATCATTTCAAAAGTTTTCCTACCTTTAGTGTAACCTATAACCTGTACAATTCAATTGAAAAACAAACAAATCTGTTAGGGGGAAGATATAAAAAATAAAAAGCATACAATAAGCTGGTTGCATAAGTGTACACACCCTTAAATGAATAATTTGTTGAAGCACCTTTTGATTTAATTACAGCATTCAGTCTTCTTGGGTACACACCTGCCATCAATTAAAGAGACTCTGATTAACCCCAAATAAAGTTCAGCTGTCCTTGTAGGATTTTTCTGACATTTACTCAGTTGCCTGCTACAGCAAAAGCCATGGTTCGCAGAGAGCTTACAAAGCATCAAAGGGATTTCATTGTTGAAAGGTATCAGTCAGGAGAAGGGTACAAAAAATTTCCACAGCATTGGATATACCATGGAACAAAGTGAAGACAGTCATTAAAAAAGTGGAGAAAATATGTGACAACAGTGATGATGCAAAAAACTGGATGTCCCTCTAAAATTGATGAAAAGACAGGACAGAAACTGGTTAGGGAGGCTACCAAGAGGCCTACAGCAACACTGAAGGAGCTGCAGAAATTTCTGGCAAGTACTGGTTTTGTACTACATGTGACAACAATGTCCTGTATTCTCCATATGACTGGACAATGGGGTTGGGTTGCAAGACGGAAGCCTTTTCTTATACAGAAAAACATCCAGGACTGGCTAAAAATTGCATAACAATACATCAAGTCTTCCAAAAGCATGTGGGAAAATGTGTTATTGTTTGATGAGACCAAGGTTGAACTTTTTGCCCACAATTCCAAAAGGTATGTTTGGTGCAAAAACAACACTTTGCATCACCAAAAGAACACCATCCTCACAGTGAAGCATGGTGGTGACGTATCATACTTTGGTGCTGCTTTTCTTCAGCTGGAACTGGAGCTTTCATCAAGGTTGAGGGAATTATGAACAGTTGCAAATACCCGTCACTATTAGCCAAAACCTTCAGGTGTCTGCTAGAAACCTGAAGATGAAGAGGAATTTCACCTTTCAACACGACAATAACCCCAAGCATACATCCAAATCAAGAAAAGAATGGCTTTACCAGAAGAAAATTAAAGTTTTGTAATGGCCCAGGCAGAGCCCAGACCTAAATCCAATAGAAAATGTGTGGGGTGACCTGAAGAGGGCTGTGCACAACAGATGTCCTTGCAATCTGACAGATTTGGAGAGCTTTTGCAAGGAAGAGTGGGCAAATATTGCCAAGTCAAGATGTGCCATGCGGATAGACTCCTACCCAAGAAGACTGAATGCTGTAATTAAATCAAAAGGTGCTTCAACAGAGTATTAATTTAAGGGTGTGCACACTTATGCAACCAGCTTATTGTACATTTTTTATTTTTTTATATTTTATCTCCTAACAGATTTGTTTGGTTTTCAATTGAATTGTACAGGTTATAGGTCACATTAAAGGTGGGAACAATTTTGAAATCATTTATTGTGGTCTCATTTTTTTTTATCACACAAACCTGGCATTTTAACAGGGGTGTGCACACTTTTTATATCCACTGTATATATAGACAACAAAGCCTACCATTTCATAGGATCATAGGATCATAGAACTTACTAGGCTCTATGCCCTGAGGCTCTTAATACAAGCCTAGCCAAGAATTTAGCCCATGTTCGGACAAGTCAGGACCCGATGCCCCTGTCTAGCAGTGACACAGGTGGAATCCCGGTGTATTTTCTGTTTCCCATCCAGTCATCAAGGTTACTCTTAGAAAGATTTAATGAGGTAATCTGCTTGATGTGGAGAGTGAATCTATTCCATAGAAAGGGGAGTTTCTGGGACACAAATCTGTCCTGCCAACAAATCCTATTGATGTCATAAACCAGGTTGAGGTTGTTTGTGTGGGTTAGTGGAGCTTGACTTGTAGATATGCAGCAGTCCCATTAGGGCAGATCTGAGATTGCTTTGTATGCCAGATAGAAGTCATCACTGAGGAGTTTGTATGTGACTGAGTAGAGGGACAGGGCTTCTGTGTAGGGTAGATGTTTGAGACCCTGGAATTTTCCTGGTGAGAAACCAATCCTGGTCTGTCCAGCTGCTGCATGTACTTTGTGAGGTACATGCCGAAAGGGGCATTGTACTCAATAATGGGTCTTATAAGGGAAGAATACAGGGATGTAATGACCTCCTTGCCTATGGGTAAGATACTCTTACTAATGAGGTGGCCATGTAGAAAGCTTTCTGTACAGCAGAAGCAATATGGTGGTCAAAAGTCAATTTGCTATTAACCTGGGTGCCCAAGCCCCTCATGACCAATTGCATGCCTAGGACCTTGTAATTAATGTGATAATTTGTGGGGGCATCACTCTCCCAAAAGGGGATGATGATGCATTTTTTGGCATTCAGTTTGAGGCCATGTTTCTGACAGCAGTCATTTGTTTGGGTGAGACCCTCTTGGAGGATGTCTATTTCACTAGGGTAATTTATGACAATGCCCATCTTGCAGTCATCTGTAAACTTGAGCACAGAAGAAGTTATCAGGGACCTGGGGACCCAGGTTGATAGTAGTCTGTCATTCGGCACCCATGTAGCTAAAGTAGTTAGGAAGACCTTCTACATTGCCCACCTTATCATGAAGGGATTCTCATCTAGATCAAGGGAGGTCATAGTCTCCCTATACTCATCACTCATCAGACCAATGATTGAGTACAATGCCCCATTAAAGTTCCTCACCAAAAGGATAAAGGGTCTCAAACATCCTGAAAGAACTCCAGCTCTATTCAGTCGCTACCGCTTGCTCAGAGGTGACCTTTGCCTAACATACAAGGCCATGTCAAACCCAGATTTGATGAATATGCTTCACCTCAAAAATCTAGATCCGATGTGCTGGAGGGATAGATTCATCACCCAAAGACTAACTAAGAATAAAATCCCGGTATATGTGAGGCAGAGCACCTCGCTGGCCTTGTTCAAGAGAAATCTTGACCAATGGATGGGAGATCGCAGATATACCCCAGGGATTACCTCAGTGTCACTGCTCGACAGAGGCACAGCAAAATAATGGGTATAGTTCCCCATACTAAAGGTGTGAACCTATGAACCTATGGTCAGTCGCAGCCCACTGGCTTTGGCCTGCATCTCAGAAAAGTATATCCCAAACAGCAGAGGCCCTAAGACTGATCCCTGGGGTACATCTTTCAGGGTCTATATTAGAACACCGAACTTTCAAAATTTCGAGTGTTCTAATATCGACCCATTTTCAGAAAACGCTGAAAATATTGAAGAAACAGAAAACCAAATTATTTCCTAGGGAAAGAATTCAGTTGTCCGTTTCTGTTGCTTTGCTATTTTCAGCATGGAAAGTTATGGGTTGGGTTCAGGTAAGTGTGCGATTGTGTGGATGTGAGGGTTAATGTGGGGTAGGTGAGTTAGGGTTAGGGCGCGGGTCAGGTAAGTGTGCGATTGTGTGGACTTGTGGATTAGGGCAGGGTAGGTGAGTTAGGGTTAGGGAGTGGATGAGGTGACTATGCGATAGTGACAGACCTTAGGGTTAGGGTTTGGGTTAAGGTAAGTGGATAGTTAGTGGTGTATGTATAGTTTAGTGTAGGGTTAGGAGTAAGAGTTTAGGTGTATGTGTGTAGATTGCTGTTTGTTTGGTTTGCTTGTGTTGTGTGTATGTGTTTTGGAACAGTAAATTTTTTTCCCTAGGAAAAAATTCGCTGTTCTGTATGTTCGATGTTTTAAATTTTAAATTAATAGGGTTCGATATTTTGAAAGTTTGGTGTTCTAATATAGACCCCATCTTTCATTATGGGTCTACTGCTTGAGGTGGCTTCCCCTACTTTGACTAGGTGGGTTCTATCAGTGAGCCAGTTTGCTACCCATCTGGTAACATACGGATTGATGCCTAGTTGAAAGAGTTTATCTATTATACCTGAGTGGGGAATAGTATAGAAGGCTTTGGCCAAGTCAGGGTAGATGATATGCACCGTCTTCCCCTTGCCCATGACTTTGGAGACTGTCTCAAAAAAGTCAACCATATTTAACAGGCATGACCTCCCCTTGACAAAACCAAACTGTGTGGGATTGAGTGTTTGGAGGTTGCCAATGTTCTTGTTAATAAGGTCCATGATAATCCTTTCCATGGCCTTGCAGATCAGGTTAGTTAGGCTGATGGGTCTATAATTTCCTGGATCAGTGGATGCTCCACCTTTGTGCAAAAGGATGACAGTGGCTGTCCTCCACTCAGCAGGATGATGCTGGTAACCAGGCATTGGTTAAACAGGGTGCCTAATGGTGCTGCAAGTTCCTGCCTGAGTTCATGTAGGATGCAGCCTGAGAAGTTATTGGGTCCCATGGAGGCTGTATTTTTTGCCTTTGAGAGGACAGTGATGACTTGCTCCCTAAATATAAGGGGAGGGGGACAGGTGCTGGGAATGTCCTGATTTACTCATGGGTGTGGGCAGATGGGTGAAGTTTTCGCTGAACCTGTGTGCCAGCAGGTTGGCTCTATCTATGGCATTTGTGTATGTGGTATCCTTGACCACCAGTTCTGAGCAGATCTGAGTGCTTCCTTTGAGATTGCGGACATATGTGAAGTAGGCCTTATGACTGTCTTTAGTAAATGTGGCCAGTTTGGACTCAAAGTTGGCACCCCACCTAAGTACCATGTTCAATCATAGCCTCACCTCAGGCTTTGTGCCCACTGAATGGCGCACAGCAATGGTTATCCCACTCCACAAAGGGGGAGCCACCACGGACCCTGGGAACTACTGCCCCATTAGCCTGATAAGCCTGGTCTGCAAGGCTATGGAATGTATCATCATGGAACTTATAAACAATGACATTGGTAATCTCCAAATGCTGGACCCTACCCAGTTTGGTTTTGTAAAATGTCTCCTAAACCTGATAGACTTCTTTGAAGCATCACCAAAGCCGTAGATGAGGGTATTGTGGTTCACACAGCCTATCTAGATCTCGCCAAGGCTTTCAACACCATCCCCCATGCTGGAATTATAGATAAACTCACTAAACTAGGAATAAATCCCTATGTCACAAGATGGGTTGCCAACTGGCTCACTGACAGAACCCACACTGTGAAAGTAGCAGACTCTAAATCCAAATTCAGACCAGTGACAAATGGACTATCACAGGGTTCGGTCCTAGGTCCTCTCCTGTTTGGTATCTACTTCTCTGAAGTACAGGCTAACATAGAAGGTCTTTGGCTAACAAAGTTTGCAGGTGACTGCAAACTAGGAGCCATAATCAAAACTCCTAACGATGTGAACATCCTACAGAAGAGCCTCACTGAGACAGATGCCTGGTGTCAAAGTCATGGTCTCGAGCTCAATGCCAAAAAGTGCATTGTCATCCCTTTTGGTAAAATCTCTGTACCCATGAACTACCACATAGGTGGTAGTCTACTTAACACCAAGAGTATAATAAGAGACCTTGGAACACAAGTGGACAGTACTCTCTCTTTTGATAATCACATCACCACAGTAGTCAGAAAATCCTTCTACGTGGCACACCTCATCACAAAAGGTTTCTAATCCAGGAAAAAAGAGGTCATTGTTCCCCTCTACTCATCACTCATTAGACCCATTATAGAGTACAATGTCACTTTTGGTATGTACCTCACAAGACATCTACAACAACAACTGGAAAGGCCATAGAAATACCTCACAAAGAGGATTACCGGCCTCAAACAGATGCCCTATGCCGACCGTCTCAAAAAACTCCAGCTTTACTCTGTCTCATATCGGCTACTCAGAGGCGATCTCTGCCTAACATACAAACCTATGTCAAACCCAGAGCTGTTGGATATGCTCCACTTAAATAAATCCTAATCCCTCCGAGCTACACGCTCTAGGGACCTAAATCTTGTCACCACAATAATCAGAACATGCTGGAGTGATAGATTCCTGTCCCAGAGACTTCCCATACTCTGGAACAAACTGCCTATCTACATCAAACAAAGCTCCTTATTAGCACTCTTCAAGAAAAATCT
Source organism: Protopterus annectens (assembly GCF_019279795.1). Taxonomy (NCBI): domain Eukaryota; kingdom Metazoa; phylum Chordata; order Ceratodontiformes; family Protopteridae; genus Protopterus; species Protopterus annectens. The sequence continues at coordinate 1,724,893,087 of NC_056735.1, forward strand.
TGATGACTGGATGGGAGATAGGAAATTCACCCCAGAGATCACTTCTGTGGCTCTGCTTGACAGAGGCACAGGAAAATATTTTTTTTGGGTGGCAAAAGCCAGGGTACTGTTTGGCTAGGCTTATATAGGCCTTATAGCCTACTACCTACCTATGAACCTATAAAGTTTGCTTTGGAAGATTTCACTAATGCTCTTATTCATTTGTTCAGGCTAAGGAGCAATTGCTTCCAGTTAGGCACCTGCTCCTTCTTGGTCCTGGAGAGCAATTTTTTTTTCCTTTTATTATAAACTTTATTTATTGCAGATGTCCACCAGACAGGTTTATTCTTTCTTGAGGAGGAGGATTTTGTCCTGTTGGGTATTCCTGATTCCATGCAGCTATATAAATGCTCATATAGTACATTAATGTAGGTTTGGACATATGTGCTAGTTCCTATGGAGGGGAGGGATCTGTGAAAAGGTTTATACCTTCCCTTAGGAGGTTGTAATCAGCTTTGGAAAAGTTTTTTTGTTTGACCCTAGCTAAAGGGGGGTCATGGGAGACGGTGACTTTGAAAGTGAACGCTTTGTGTTGGATCTTACCAGGGAGGATGACACTGTAGGGATGCTGCAGTGGTTACTCATGGTGGTTAATACCAAGTCCAAGATATTATCACCTATTGTGGGGATGTCAACCAGCTGGTCCAAGGCATTTCCAGCAACAAAATCAGGGAATCTCTGGGCATTTGTGTTTTGGCAAGAGTAGCTCTTCCAATCTATGGTTGGATAGTTAAAGTTGCCCAGGATCAAGGTAAAGGGTTGAATCTTGATAGATTCAAAGAAGTCCAGATAGGTGCAGTGGGCATCTTGAGTCAAAGTTGGGGGCTGGTTGCTAGCTATGATTTGAATAAGGGTCTTGTCAATGGTTAACTGTACCTAGAGTGTCTCTTGTGCATCATACTATTTGACCAGCCTGGAGGTGTGTGTGTCTTTAATATATATTGCAACTCCACCTCCTTTTGCTTTGCTGCCCATGGTTTGGGTTCTGAATGTATTATAGGATGAGTAACCTAGTTATCTGCAGCTTTGAACCAGGTTTATGTGATTGCACAAATGTTAACATCTTTCAGGGTTAAGAATGCTTGCAATGAGTGCAGTTTCATGTTTAGACTCCTGGTGTTTGGCAGCATGACCTTTAATTTGTGTCTGGATGAAATTTTAATGTTGATAATTTTGATGTTATGGAATTGCATAAAAAAGGCACTATGGGAGAGGAAAGAGCCTTTGCCAGAAGCCTGAAGCTGAAAGGTGACAGATGCAGGCCATCTCTGGCAAAGCACTGTGGTCTGTCGATTATGTCTTCCCAGGCTGTTACTGGATCCCCTTGGAATGACACCTGAAACTAAGCCAATTGTTAAAGTCAATCATTTTCTGTTTGTGGTGAGGCATCATTCTTAGTGATGTTAGAATGAAAAGTAAAAACTAGGCACTCTAGAAGGATGTCCGACACCCGGCACAGGTAGAAAAGTGGTTTATTCGTCCAAAAACACGGAAACAAAGTAAACAATATAAATCATTTAAATCACATAAATACCCAACAAACACTGTGTTTTTGTCCTCAAAGAAGACTTCATCATATGTATCCCAAAGTTCCAAACCACCATCGTTTTATACAACACTAATTAAAAACAATTATTCAATTAAAACAGAATTAGTTAATACAACCCTATCTCAAAAGCTATAATATTCAAACAAGCCTAAAATATATATATGAATAAATATATATGTGAATAAAAATGTTTCAATGAATGAATAAATATAATTTACATAAAAAACATGATAATATATCACAACATACCTCTCAACCTGGAAGCATCAAAAATCTGGAAAAGGCCCATGAAAAATAGCTACAAATCTGTATGCTGATTAACGTAAAAATTGCATGCATAATTATGTAACCCCACCCACTCCACTGGAATTGTGGAATGCTAACTTTCAAGCACAAATGGACAACCAAAATATAGCACCAGAGTCCCCCTGCAGTCATTTTAATGTCACATTACCTGGCTAATTCGCCCCATTTCCCATAAACACTAATGTGTGCATGCATACTGCTTTACTTCTACAATGATTATTTGGATTTTATTTTTACATTTTATAGCACAATGCACAAACACTAATAGGTGTTTGCTAAACAAAGTAATGCTGTCTTACAATGAAAATAGACTTGACATTAAAACTTCTCTGCCCTTGAAACTCACATTCATTGAAACAACATTGAAACCCACACCACATCAAAGGAAATGCATCTAGCCAGTGGTGGATGAAGATTACATTTGGGCTGTTTTCAAATCATAGGCCCCTTGTACACAAAACAAGAAACATACATGCATTCTTTGCTACACCTTCCTGACTTTAAATTATAATACAGCACACTTGTTAGACTTAAGTTAGAGCACATTTTAAATTTATTGTTTGAACATTTTTCCAGTAGGCAATGAAAAAAAATGCATGAACCAATAATGACAAAACTGCCCAATTCAGAACATTTCCATCATAAAAGTCAAAACCAGGGACACATTTTAAACATTGCTTGCATAATTTAAAGTTACATTGCTTGTAGAATTTAAAGTTGCTAGAATAAAATGTTATGTTACCACCATGCATTTCACTGCCAAGGCTTGAACCTAGGACTCTGTGCACTACAGTCAAAGCAACATACCACTATGCCAAATCAGCAGTTTCCTGCAAGAAGATAGGAAGACTGAAACATAAATGACTATCATTTAGTGAACTCCGTTCTCACCATAGCTCTCAACCTCTTAGCACAAAAAAATGGACAAAGCCAATAATAGGGGAATACAGAATTCAGTTCTTCTCACATAGCTCTCAACATCTTTGCACAAAAGATCTGGACAAAGGCAATAATGGGGGGAATACAGCGCCAAAATAGGAACACATTTCAAATACTGATCTTATAAACTTAGAAAATTGCTAGAATAAAAGGTTTTGTTAGCATTTATTTTTCTGAAGAATATGAAGTCTGAATTCAAATGCTTGGCATTTGCCACAAAAATCCTGAAAACCACAGATTTAATGAGGAACACAACAAAAATACAAGGCATAAATTCACAACTGGCTCACACACACATTGGAAAGTGAGAAGCAGGGCTTAGCTGAAAATACCTTGCTGTTCAGAAGCAGTAACTAGCTTAGAAACAAGTCTGTTCAGAAGCAGTAACAAGCTTAGCTAAAAATACTGTGCCATTCAGAAGCAGTAACTAGCTTAGAAATGAGTCCGTTCAGAAGCAGTAACAAGATTAGCTGAAAATACCTTGCCATTCAGAAGCAGTAACTAGCTCAGATGAAAATACCTTTACCTTGCCGTTCAGAAGCAGTAACTAGCTTAGATGAAAATACCTTGAAATGAGTCCATTCAGAAGCAGTAACTAGCTTCAGCTCGAAATAGCCCATAGCTTAGCTCTAACAGCAGTAACCACACACACACTTCTAACTCCAGAAAGTGAAAAACGAGTTCAGAAGCAGTAACTAGCTTATCTGAGCTCGAAATACCTTGAAATGAAACAAGTCCGTTGAGAAGCTCTAAATACCTTGAAACGAGTCCATAGCTCTAACAACAGTAACTGACATGGAAATAACTCAGCAGTCCAATTAGAAGATAAAAATACATGGCAGGATGTGCTGTTTTCTTTCCGTGCAGCATTCAAAGTAGCAGCCAGCCAGAAATGTGTGCACCTGAGTCCTTGAGCTCAATTCCGACAGGCTGGCGGAGCTGACGTTATCGCACACATGATGACGTCAGGTCGAAAAGCTAAAGGAAAAAAAAAGAAAAAAAAGGGAAAAAATTCAGAAATGAAGGGGTACCACTCGGGAATCATGGCACCCCATTATTTGGACCCCAAAACTCGGTAAAAAATGAGTAATTCGGTATAGGTGGGAGGTATGTATTACACCCATCAATATAACAATAAGAGTAAGATTAAAAAGAAAGAATTTTTATTCTTCATTAAACTCCTATCTAACCATTACTGTATAAAATAATAAAAGATCTCCATCTAGTGGCCAAAATGACAAATTAAAGTCTGGCAGACCTAAATTTTAAAACAGGGGCTATGGAAACTGTATCATTCAAACCATGGAATCTGTTGGCCTCCAAAATAATCTGCCAGTACAGTTCCCTGTACTCAATTTTTAGTTCCCATGTCCCCCCTCTTTTGTCCATAGGTATAATTTCTAGTTCTAAAAAAAAAAGTACCTGATAAACATATAGTACTATGCTTATATAAAGTATTATTAGAGTTCTTACTTTTAACGTCATATATATGTTCATAGATTCTCTTACGGAATTTCCTTTCCATTTTGCCCACATAAAATGCATTGCAGGCTCCACGTAAAGCTATGTAAGTGTTCTTACTGGTATTGCAAGAAGCATACCCTTCACAAGTAACACGCTTATCTCTTGCGGGTATATAAATACTCTCTCCATTTAAAATATATGAGCACTGGGAGCAGAACCCGCACCTATAAGTACCCCTCTTAGGTGAATAACTTACACCAACTACCTCGCGCTTCCTCTCAACTAAATTCTTAATGTTGAGACCTTTTCTAAAAATACACTTACAGGGCTCACCAAAAATGTCCAGGTCAGACAAAATGGCAATTATATTTCTGATAACCCCCGCATCTCCATTGAAACATGTCACAAAAGCTTGTTCATATAAATTTATTCTCTGGGAAGTGCTATTAAATTCAACCCTATCAATTTCATCCTTTCCTAATGGGGGGCAAACCTACCCTGTCTACCATGAATGACCCCTTCTTTAACCTCTTGTAGCAAATCCTCAGGGTAACCTCTCTCTTATAGGTTCATAGATGTGTACTAGGCTAAAGGCCCCGGAGCCTTTACAAGCCTAGCCCATACGATTACCCTGGCATCATGCCACCCAACCTTAGTTCCTAGTGCCTCTGTTGAGTAGAGCCACTGGAGAGATCCCAAGGGTGATTTTTCTACTTCCCAAACATTCATCAATATTTCTCTTGAAGAGGGCCAGTGAGGTGCTCTGCTTGACATGTATGGGAAGTCTGTTCCATAGCATGGGCAGTCTCTGGGTTATGAACCTGTCCATCCAGCATGTTCTATTGATTGTGGTAATGAGGTTGAGGTCTCTGGAATGCGTGTTGCAGAGGGATTGAGATTTCTTTAGATGTAGCATTTCTAACAGAGCTGGGTCAGACATGAATTTGTAAGTCAAGCAGAGATCACCTCTAAGTAGGCGATATGAGACAGGGATTAGTTGGAGATTTTTGAGTCTGTCCATGTAGGACAAGTGTTTAAGGCCTAGGATCCTCTTTGTGAGGTACTTTTGCGGCCTCTCCAGTTGTTCCAGGTGTTTAGTGAGGTACATGCCAAATGGGGCGTTATACTTGATGATTGGCCTAATGAGGGAAAAGTAGAGGGAGACAATGACCTCTTTCTTCCCGGATGCAAAACCCTTAGTAATGAAATGTGCCACATAGAAGGACTTTCTGACGACAGTGGCAACATGGTGGTCAAAAGAGAGGTTGCTGTCAACCTGTGTTCCCAGATCTCTTATAATGCCTTCTGTGTTCAGTGGACTACCATCAATGTAGTAATTCAAGGGAACCGGGTTTTTCCCAAAGGGGATGAAGACACATTTTTTTAACGTTGAGCTTAAGGCCATGGTTTTGACACTAGTCGTTGGTCTCATTGAGGGAGGCCTTTCTGTAGGATGCCAGCATCCCTTGGGGAATTAATAATAGCTCCCAACTTGCAATCATCTACAAACTTTGTCAGCCAGAGTCCCTTCATGTTGGCCTGGACTTCAGAGAAGCAGATACCAAACCGGAAAGGACCCAAGACTAAACCCTGTGGGACTCCACTCGTAACTGGTTGGCAGTCTGACATGGAGTCAGCTACTTTCACACTGTGGGTTCTATCTGTGAGCCTGTTTACAACCAATCTAGTGATATGGGGGTTGATGCCTAGCTTAGTAAGTTTTTTCTATGATTCCTAAGTCGAAATGGTATCAAAGGACTTGGCAGATCAAGGTAGGCTGTATGAACCACCTTACCTTCATCCACAGCTCTGGTGACTGACTCAGAGAAGTCAACCAAGTTGAGCAGGCATGATCTACCCTTCACAAAACCAAACTGTGTAGGATCCAGAGTTTGGAGATTCCCTATATCCTTGTTTATTAGGTCCATGATGATGCGTTCCATAGCTTTACATATCAGACTCATCAGGCTAATGGGTATAGTTCCCGGGATCTGTAATCGCTCCTCCTTTGCCTGAGATGAGGATGTGATTGAACAGGGCACACAAGTGAGGTGCCAGTTCACTCTGTAATTCATGTAGAACACAGCCAGGGATATTGTCAGGTCCCATAGATGCTGTATTCTTGGCCTTGGACAGTGCTGTTTTAACCTGTGCAGCAGTAATACTAGGTGCCTGGCAATCTACTGGTATTGCGATTGGTCCTTTGTGGGGAGGTAAAGTTAGCACTGAATCTGTTCGCAAGTATATTTGCAATATCTGTTGTCTCGGTATAGGAGATGCCATTGTGTAGTAGCTCAGAGCAAATCTAGGTATTGCCATGACGATTCTTTACATAACTATAGAAGGCCTTGTGGTTGTCTTTACTATCTGCTGCAATTCTTTTTTCATAGCTAGCTTTAGAGGATTTGATGAGGGATCTTAACCTTTTGCTGAGGCTGATAAGGGTTTTTTTCCAGTCTTGAGACTTCACCTTACTCCACATCAATTTCCTCCTTCTGTTGTAGAGTTTGTTTATGGCAGGGGACCACCAGACTGGCTTCCTTTTTTTGAGGAGAGCATCTTAGTTCTACTGGGTATGGCAAGATCCATGCATTTGTGTACGTGTTTGTACAGTGCATTGGTGTATGATATGGCGGTCATGTAACTATTCTTCATTTGCATGGCTACCGTGAAGTTAGCCACCTCTGTTTTTAGGAGCCCAAACTTAGCTTTGGAGAAGTTTTTCATGGTGGTTACCTTTGTTGGGGGGGGGTGGATTTCCAAGGTGATTAGCTTGTGATTGGCTCTAACCAGGGAAGTATTGACTATTGGTGTGGAACAACAGTTGCCCATGTTAGTAATGACCAGGTCAAGGATGTTGCTACCTCTAGTGGGGGTAAGACCGAGTTGGTCCAGGGCACTGGAATTAATGAATTCCAGAAAGCATTGGGCAAGTGTATTGGTACATGAGTAGTTTTCCCAGTTAATGGAGGGGTAGTTGAAGTTGCCCAGTTTGACAGTGCTAGGTTGGACCCTAATATTCTCCATGGTGTTTCGGAATGTGGAGTGTGAATCTTGGGACATGGCTGGGGACCTATAGCAGGCTACAACTATAATTGCTGTCTTACCCAATGTTAGCTGCACCTGAAGTATCCCAGATGCGTTATGTTGAGCTACCAGTCTGGTGGTGTGCGCATCCTTTATGAATATGGAAACACCAGTGCCTTTGGAGCTTCGGTCCAAGTTCTGGGGCCGAAAGGTGTGCAATGAGTTGTATCCTGGTAGTGCAGGGATGCTTTCTCCTGCCTTGAACCAGGTCTCTATTACAGCACAAATGTCGAAGTTCTCCATTTTATGGAGTACTTCGAGCGAGTACATTTTGAGATTTAGACTTCTAGCATTGAGCAGCATGACCCTCTAATTGCATTTGTTTGTAGCTGTTACAGTGGTAATTTGGTCTTTGGAACACAACCTAAAAAATGCACTATAGGGGTGGCAAGAGCCTTGGCCAGTGTCCGGAACCCCAAGAGTGACAGATGCGGGCCATCTCTGGCAAAGCATCGAGGTCTGTCAGTCATGTCATCCCAGGCAGACAGATACTGGATCCCCTTAGAATGACACCAGAAACTTAGTCAATTACTGAAATCAATAATTTTCTGCTTGTACTGTGGTATCATTCTGGGTGATAGTTGGATGCTGCTCAGGGCTAGGGTCATACCCTCCTGGGCAACATAATCCGAGAGCTCCTCCATGTCTCTTTTCATGTAGTCCAGGGAGGTACATCTCAGGTCATTCACACCCACATTTACAATGACAGAGTCATATTTGTACCTGTTGTTGAGGGACCTGAGTGCGTGCATTATGTGGTGGATCCTGTTGCCTGACAGGCAGCTGACTGTTACTTTCTCCTTATTCAACCTAGTGAGTGGGACATCAGTGTGCCTCACTACTGAGTCACCTATGACTAGTGTGTTGGGCATGCTGTTTTGCCTCAGGGGCTTTGGTTGAGTGGCACACTGTTTAGGAGAGTTATGTGTCTCATGATTAGTGTTGTGGTGGTCGAGTGTATTTCTGCCTTGGGGGTCTCTGCTGTTTGGTTAGATTTTTATTGAGAGCCTCCGTGAAGGTGGTTGTGCGGTTTGTGTTTTTATGTGAAGGCAATGCTGGTGTGTGTTCTGGAGGGCTGTGTGTTCCATGTGGTGTGGTGCAAGTGTTGACCTTCTCCTCTTGACCAGCTATTCTGGTCTTGGCTGAAGAGTGCATGGCTTCAAATTTGGATATATAAGTGCATCTCTCACAAGTCTGAGTGTTGGGGGATGAGAGGAGAGGGTTGTTATTGTACATGAAGCAGTTGCTACATTACCTCAGGATGCCCCAGTTCACCAGGTTAATAGGGGAAAGCACAGGGAACTGACCTTTAGACATCCCTGCAGGGGTGGGCATTAATAAGTACTGGAGCTGTTTCCTTGTAGAACGTTTAGTGCTGGTAGCACTTTTGTGTACTACAATAATTGCTACAAGAAGTCTGGTAAAGTGCTAAACTAGCAAGCTAGTAAAAGTGCAGGAGAGGAGAGAACTAGCAGATCTAAGGGAAAAATTGAAGAACAGACTTTGGCACTGCTCAGAAGCTTACAAACAGTCCTGGATACAGCAAATCTGTATCTGGACTAGATTAGTTTACTGGAAAGGTGGGAAATAAGCGCAGATGTGAGCTTTTAAACCAGAAAGTTGAAAGATATGGAGAAACTGCCCAAATGGTCACTAAACTACAATTTCTGGGCCAAGAACCACTCCTCTTGTGGTAGATAGGCCACCTAGTGCTTATCACTCCCACTAATAAGCTAGAAGGCTTCCCTCCAACACAGAAAGGTTGTGGCGCTCAGAAGCTTACCAACAGTCCTGGATGCAGCAACTCTGTATCTGGACTAGACTAGTTACAGGAAAGGTGGGAAACAAGTGCAAATGTGGGATTTTAAACCAGAAAGTTGAAAGAGATGGAAAAAAACTGCCCAAACAGCCAATAAGCTACAATTTCTGGACCAGGAACCATTCCTCTTGTGATAGATAGGCTACCTATTACTTAACACTCTCACTAACAAGCTATAAGGCTTCCCTCCAACACAGAAAGGCCTGGGGGCTCAGAAGCTTACACACAGTCCTGGATACAGCAAATCTATATCTGGACTAGACTAGTTACAGGAAAGGTGAGAAACAAGCATAAACACAGTCTTTTAAACCAGAAAGTTGAAAGAGATGGAAAACTACCCAAACGGCCAATAAACTAAAATTTCTGGGCCAGAAACCACTCTTCTTGTGGTAGATAGGCTACCTAATGCTTACCACTCCCACTGATAAGCTAGAAGGCTTCCCTCCAACACAGAAAGGCTTGAGGGGGTCAGAAACTTACCAACAGTCCTGGATAGAGCAAATCTGTATCTGGCCTAGACTAGTTACAGGAAAGGCAGGAAACAAGCGCAAATGCGGGCTTTTAGACCAGAACATTGAAAGAGATGGAAAAACTGCCCAAATGATCAATAAACTACAATTTCTGGGCCAAAAACCACTCCTCTTGTGGTAGATAGGCTACCTAGTAGTTACCACTCCCACTGATAACCTAGAAGGCTTCCTTCCAACACAGAAAGGCTTTGGAGGCTCAGAAGCTTACAAAGAGTCCTGGATACATCAAATCTGTACCTGGACTAAACTAGTTACAGGAAAGACAGGGAACAAATGCAAATGCGGGCTTTTAAACCAGAAAGTTGAAAGAGATAGAAAAACTGCCTAAACGGCCAATAAACTACAATTTCTGGGTCAAAACCCACTCCTCTTGTGGTAGATAGGCTACCTAGTGCTTACCACTCCCACTGATAAGCTAGAAGGCTTCCCTCCAACACAGAAAGGCTTGGGGGCTCAGAAGCTTAACAACAGTCCTGGATACAGCAAATCTATATCTGGACTAGACTAGTTACAGGAAAGGCAGGAAGCAAGCGCAAATGCAGGCTTTTAAACCAGAAAGTTGAAAGAGATGGAAGAACTTCCCAAATGGTCAATAAACTACAATTTCTGGGCCAAAAGCCACTCCTCTTGTGGTAGATAGGCTACCTAGTACTTACCACTCCCACTGATAAGCTAGAAGGCTTCCTTCCATCACAGAAAGGCTTTGAGGGCTTACAAAGAGTCCTGGATACAGTAAATCTGTACCTGGACTAGACTAGTTACAGGAAAGACAGCAAACAAGCTTAGAATTTATTATTTTTTACAGAAAAGCAGATAAAACAGCAGTAAATACAATTCAAATGCAGTGCAGGCTAGCACACCTGAGTTTGTAGCAATGTTACGGCAAATACAGTTTAAATAAATGCAATTAAATTAACAAATGCCTAAGAAAACAAGTGCATAAGGCAGTAAATCAGAAAGCTACTAACAAGCAGTAATAAGTGCAGAGTAAGAGCAACTGAACAGATAACACACAGAACAGCAAACTCAGACAGTTACAATAAGAACAGCTGAATAAAGTATATATATATATTTATCTATATATATATATATATATATATATCTATATATATCTATATATATATATATATATATATATATATACATATATATATATATATATATATATATATATATATATATATATATATATATATATATTTTTTTTTTAAATAACTTTTCTAAAAAACTACACTCAATTAAAAAATCTTTGTCCTCAGAGGACATTCTGCTACCTCTCACCAACTGTCCTTTTACAATTCCTCTTTTCTGGTAGAAAGGATGTGCACTGGGAAAATACAAATAAGAATTAGAGAAGGTGTCCTTTCTATACACAGTGGACTTAAACCTTCATTGGTACTTGTGAATAGTAAGGTTTAAATAATTCATACTTATATCATTAATATTATAGGTGAACTTTAAAAAATTAGTGGTGTTGGAAAAAATATTACAAAAATTCAAAACATTTTTCTTTAGTATCTATCCAGAACAAACAAATGTTGTCCAGGTACCGTCTGTACTAATTCCAGCAACCTACATACTGGGAATTAAAAATATATTTCTGTTCCCAGATAGATAAAATAAAATTGACATATGTAGGCGCAAACCTTACACCAATCGCTGTCCCTTTTATTTGTCGAGAAAATTCACCCTCAAAGTGTCTAAAGTAATTTTTAATACCATTTCTATCAATGTTAAGCAAGTACAAAATTCATTTCGAGAAAAGAACACCTTTTTCTACCATTAAATCTTCCAACCATTCCATACTTTCTTGTTGAGGGATAGAAGTAAGCAAATCAGTTAAATCTATGGTAATGAATAACATATTTTCAACATATAGATCTGATTTAATATGTTTTAATAGGTCCAAAGAGTCCTTTTAATTATCCCTACTAGTCATAGATAATGGTTTTAGTTTAATGTCCAAATATTTAGCCAGAGGGGCAGTAATGGAACCCTCGGAGCTCACTATGGGTCTCAAAGAGGGGTCCACTACATGTTTATGCACCTTGGGTATGCCAAATATGGTAGAAACTCAAGGCCTATCATTATGTAAAAATCTAAAAATTTTTACATCAGTTAAGCCTTCCAACATCATATCATTCAAAGTTAAAAAAATCTTTTTATAGGCAATATAAGTTTCAGTTAGGGAAACTCTGGTATACTTTGTTTCATCTTCCAAGATTTCCATCATTTTAGACTCATACAAGATTGTATCCATAAAAACAGTTCCTCCACTTTTGTCTGGCAACATAACCCTCAAGAATTTATTATTTTTTTATCTCTTTTAAAAGTGTCCTTTCTTCCCTATTCAAATTGGAAGACACCTTGTTGTGCACGATTCCTTCCCTTAATTCCTTTTCAACCATCATCTCAAAATGTTTGAGTTGTGGGTGGAGTGGGGGGTTATACGTACTTTTCCTAACCAATAACCCTTTTGTATTTTGCTCTTCTTCCTTGTCTTTAAACAGTAAATCTAAATTATTTTTTCTAATAAATAGCTTCAAATCAATAATAACCTTACTTATATCTGCCTTCCTTCTTGGAATAAACTTAAAACCTTTAGAAAAAAAGCTTAAAATGAAGTTCATTAATTTCTATATTACTATTGTTAAAAATACAATAACCCTTAAAAATACATTTTGAACCTTCCTTACTTACAGATAAATCATTTATCTCTGCTGTACATTCCCCCTATGTCCCCCCTTCCGGTTGGTGTAATTGTACCATGCAGGTTGTTGATTCCTGATTCTCTCCGACCTCTGGGGGAGGGGGGTACTGTAAAGGGTTATTAAAGTCCTGATGTTGTCCTCCATCATTAACATGATCATACCACTCTTGTTGTGTTTCATCTTGATTATAATGGTCATTAAAACCATGATGTTGTTCCCTATACTCCCCCCATTGATTACTTAGAACAGCCCTGGGTTTGTGATACATCCATTTTTCCTTATATTCACATTTGTCCCTATCTAATTTCTTCATTTTTCTATTGTTATACATTCTTACACTTTTTGTCTACTCCTTCTATTATCACATGATATTTTGCTTTCTCACTTTCGACAGTATACAATAAATCATTTAAAATACATAGGTTAATACACTCAATTTCCCCCAACATAGCTTCATGTTCCTCTCATTTTGTCTGATATTCACTTTCATAATATCGAAACCACATTTGTTGAATATACTCAATAATTCATTATGAAACTCCAACTCTCAATAACACCATTTGGGTATTTCCATACCCTAAGCCCCTTAGAAACTATGTTCAACAATAAGCATTCTTTTAAATATGAATTATCCAAATTTAGTAGTTTATGTTTGTACAACTGCTCTAATTTAAAAATTCTACTTTGGTAATTGTTGTGGGTATCAGCAATTACCAGTCTTTCTTGTCCATTAAACACAAACTTAGAATTTAGTAGAGAACTGACATTAAGGTCTCTATGTCCATTAGAAGTAAAATTACAGTCACCTTGTAAATTATTTGAGTTTGTCTGGTTCCCGTCATCATTCTGTTTACGCCCATTAGGTCCATGGATCAAAAAATGGTTGATGCTGCTTAAGACCAGGAACATACCAGCCTGGGACACATATTCAGTGAGCTTATAGATTCATAGGTTCATAGGTAGGTACTAGGCTATCGGCCCAAAGGCCTACGTATGCCTAGCCAACAAGGTTCCCTGGCTTACGCCACCTGAGAAAGTTATTTTCCTGTGCCACTGTCAAGCAGAGACACAGAAGTGTATTTCCTATTTCCCATCCACTCATCAAGATTTTTCTTGAAGACTGCTAATGAAGAACATTGCTTGATATAGATGGGTGCCTGTTCTAGAGTATGGGAAGTCTCTGGGACAGGAATCTGTCCCTCCAGCATGTCCTATTTATTGTGGTGACAAGGTTTTGGTCCCTAGAGCGTGTAGCTCGGAGGGATTGGGATTTCTTTAGGTGTAGCATGTCCAACAGCTTTGGGTTTGACATAGCTTTATATGTTAGGCAGAGATCACCTCAGTGTAGGCGATATGCTACAGAGTAAAGCTGAAGTTTTTTGTGACAGTCAGTGTAGGGCATTTGTTTGAGGCCAGTAATCCTCTTTGTGAAGTACTTCTGTGGCCTTTTCAGCTGCTGCAGATGTCTTGTGAGGTACATTCCAAAAGGGGCGTTGTACTCTATAATGGGTCTAATGAGTGTCGAGTAGAGGGGAACAATTGCCTCTTTTTTCCTGGATGGGAACTCTTTTATGATGAGGTGTGCCACATAGAAGGACTTCCTGACTACTGTGGCGATGTGACTATCAAAGGAGAGACTACTGTCCACCTGGGTCCCAAGGTCTCTTATCACACATTCAGTGTTAAGTAGATTGTTGCCTATGTGGTAGTTCATGGGTACAGAGGTTTTACCAAAGGGGATGACACTGCAATTTTTGGCATTGAGCTTGAGGCCATGGCTCTGAAACCAGGCATCTGTCTCAGCGAGGCCCTTCTGTAGGATGTCCACATCATTTGGAGACTTGACTATGGCTCCTAGTTTGCAGTCATCTGCGAACTTCCTTAGCTAGAGGTCTTCTGTGTTAGTCTGTACTTCAAAGAAGTAGATACCAAACAGGAGAGGTCCCAGGACTGAACCCTGAGGTACTCCACTTGTCACTGGTTTGAGGTCAGATTTGGAGTCTGCAACTTTTACAGTGTGGGTTCTATCAGTGAGCCAGTTGGCAACCCATCTTGTGACATAGGGATTTATACCTAGTTTAGTGAGTTTAGCTACAATTCCAGAATGGGGGATGGTGTCAAAAGCCTTGACGAGGTCAAGATAGGCTGTGTGAACCACCTTACCCTCATCTACAGCTTTGGTGACTGCCTCAAAGAAGTCGATCAGGTTCAGGAGGCATGATCTGCCTTTCACAAACCCGAACTGGGTGGGATCCAGAGTTCGGAGGTTACCAATGTCTTTGTTTGTGATGCTACGTTCCATGACCTTGTAGACCAGGCTCATCAGGCTAATAGGGCAATAGTTCCCAGGTTCAGTGGTGGCAAACCCCCTTTGTGGAGTGGGATAACTGTTTCTGTGCGCCATTCAGTGGGCACAAAGCCTGATGTGAGGCTATTATTGAACATGGTGCTTAGGTGGGGAGCCAGTTCGTTCTGAAGTTCATGTAAAACGCAGCCTGGGATGTTGTCCGGTACCATGGATGCTGTGTTTTTGGCTTTAGAGAGTGCAGCTTTTACCTGCGTAGTTGTGATTACAGGGATTCTGCATTCTTCTTGTATAGATATGGGCCCTTTGGTGGGTGAAGGGGGGTAAAGTTAGCACTGAACCTATCTGCCATATCAGTTGGTTCAGTAATTTCCATGCCGTTGTGCTGTAACTCAGAGCAGATCTGGGTGGTGCCATCAAGATTCTTGACATAGCTATAGAATGCTTTGTGGTTGTCCTTAGAATTAGTGGTGATTTTGTTTTCGTAGATAGCTTTGGAGGATCTTATAAGGAATCTCAGCTTCTTACTGAAGCTGACCAGGGAGCTCGTTCGCTCATGGGATTTTACTCTCTTTTGCAACAGTTTCTTCCTTCTGTTGTACAGTTTGTTTATGACAAGGGACCACCAGATTGGCTTCCTTTTTTTGGAGGATAGCGTCTTGGTTCTGTTTGGGATAGCATGATCCATGCACTCGTGTAAGTGCTTATAGAGTGAATTTGTGTAGGATTCAGCTGTTGTAACTGTATTGTCCATCTGCATGGGTGCCATGAAGTTCAGCACTTCTGTCTTAAGAAGCATGAAGTTGACTTTGGAGAAATGTTTTACTGTGGTTTCCTTAATGGGGGTTTTGGGTAGGATGTGGATATCAAGGGTGATTAGCATACGGTCAGTTCGGACCAACGAGGAGTTGACTTCAGGTGTGGAACACCGGTCACTCATATTGGTAATGACTAGGTCTAGGATATTGTTGCCCCCGGTGGGAGTGTGGATAAGTTGATCCAGGGCATTGGAGTTTATGAATTCCAGAAAGCGTTGAGCTCAGGAGTTGGTACATGAGTAGTTTTCCCAGTTAATAGTGGGATAGTAGAAGTCACTCATTATTAGGATGTTTGGTTGAACCCTATTATTTTCCAGTACATCAAGAAAAGAGGAGTGGGAATCCTGGGGCATGGTGGGGGATCTATAGCAAGCTACAATTTGGATTGCAGTTTTGCCCAGAGTTTGTTGCACTTGGATAACCTCGGATGCATTATGCTGAGCAACTAGCCTGCAGGTGTGGATATCCTTAATGAATATGGACACACCTCTGCCTTTGGTGTTTCGGTCCAGGTTACATGGCCGAAAAGTGTGGTATGAGTTATAACCTGGTACTGCAGGTGTGCTCTCTGAAGCCTTGAACCAGGTCTCAGTCACTGCACCGATATCGATGTTCTCCATTTTAAGGAGTGCTTCGAGTGAGTGCATTTTGAGATTTAGACTTCTAGCATTGAGTAGCATTACCCTCAGTTTTTGCTTGCCTGTTCCTGTTATGGTGATGAATTTGTCATTTGAACTTGCCTAAAAAAGGCACTATAGGGGCGGCGAGAGCCTTAGCCAGTATCCAGAATCCCAGTGGCGACAGGTGCAAGCCATCTCTGGCAAAGCATCATGGTCTGTCGACCATGTCATCCCAAGCAGACAGATACTGGATCCTCTTAGAATGACACCAGAAGCTTAGCCAATCGTGAAGTCAATCATTTTGTCCTTGTACTGCGGTATCATTCTGGGCGATGACAGGATGTTACTCAGGGCTAGGGTCATACCTGCCTGGGCTACAAGATCGGAGAGCTCTTCCATGTCTCTTTTCATGTAGTCCAGAGAGGTACGTCTCAGGTCATTCACACCAACATGGACAATGACAGAGTCATATTTGTACTTATTGTGGAGTGACCTGAGTGCTTGGGTTATGTGGCGGATCCTGGCACCCATCAGGCAGCTGAAAGTAGCCTTCACCTTGTTTAGCCTGGTGAGTGGGACATCAGTGTGCCCGACTATAGAGTCACCTATGACTAGTGTGTTGGGTATGTTGTTTTGCCTTATTGGCTGTGGTTGAGTGGCACACTGAGTCTGCGGTCTATGTCATGTGTCATTTGGGTTGTGTTGGGGGATGGAGGTTGCTTGCATTTCTGCTTTGGAGGTCTCTGTTGCTTAGACAGATTATTATTGAGAGCCTCTGCAAATGTTACTATGTGTGGATTTTGGTGGTTTTAGATTTAGTGAGACTATGTGATGAGTGTGGTGTGGTGCAAATGTTTACCTTCTCCTCTTGACTGTCAAGTTCAGTCTTGGTTGTAGAGAGCTTTACCTCCAGTTTGGCTAGATAAGTAGATCTCTCACAGGTTGTAGTGTTGGGTGGTAGGAGGAAAGGGTTGTCTGTGTACATGAGGCAATTTCTACATTGCCTCAAGATTTGAAGAGCTTGATCATGTCTCTCCTCATATAGTCCAGGGAGGTATGTCTCAAGTCATTCACTCCAACATGGACTATGACAGAGTCATAACAGTACCTGTTTTTGAGAGACTTGAGTGCTTATGTGTATGGCATATTCTGGCACCTGACAGACAACTAACTGTGACTTTATCCTTATCCAGCCTGGTGAGAGGCACATCTGTGTGTCTCACAATGGGGTCTCCTATGACTAATATGTTGGGTTTATGGTTAAGCCTTAGTGGCTGTGAGACACAGGTGTGTGAACTATGCATGGTATGTGTGTGGAAGGCTGTGGAGATCGCACGTGTTTTTGCCTTGGAGGTCTCCTTTGTTTTGGTATGAGGACCTCCGCATATGTGAGTGTGCGTTGTGTAGGTGCTGGTGGTGTTTGAGGTGTAGTGGTTGTGTTGACAGCCTTCTAAGTGCCAGATATACTGGCTTGTGATGGAGAGAGCATAAACTCTAGGTTCCTAATATAATTACATCTCTTGCAAATGTTCCTAGGTGGTAGTAGTAGAGGGTTGTCCGTGTACAAGAGGCAGTTGCTACACTGTCTCAGAATGCCTACATCAATCAGACTGGCAGGAGAAACTGTCGGAAATTGTCCACCCACACTTATCAGAATCTGAGGGTTAAAGGCCAGGGAGAGCAAAGGGTAGGCCTAAAGCCCAAGTGTTTAAACCAAAGTGACAAAATAACTGTCATAGTCCATGTTGGTGTGAATGACTTCAGACGTACCTCCCTAGACTATATGAAGAGAGACATGATTGAACCTGGTGAATATGTGTCCAAGGCAGGTATGTCCCTAGCCTTAAGCAACATTCTACTATCACACAGAATGATGCCTCAATTCAAATAGAAAATGATTGACTTTAACAACTGGCTTAGATTTTGGTGTCATTCCAGGGAGATCCACTACCTGACATCATAGGAAGATATGATCTACAGACCACGATGCTTTGCCAGACTTGGCTTGCATCTGTTTCACTTGAGCTTCAGGCTTCTGGCAAAGGCTCTAGCCTCCCCCATAGTGCCTTTTTTAGAAAAAGTGATGAGGTTAAAACTACCAGCATAAAAATTTCAACAAAATGCAAATTGAATGTCATGCTGCTAAATGCCAAGAGTCTAAACATGAAACTGCACTCATTACAAGCATTCTTAACCCTGGAAAATGCTGACATCTGCACAGTCACAGTAACCTGGTTCAAAGCTGCATAGAGCACCCCAGCCTTACCTGGTTACTCATCCTATCATACATTCAGACCCCAAACTGTGGGTAATAAAGCTGAAGGAGGTGGAGTTTCAATATATATTAAAGACATACACACCTCCAGGCTGGTCATACAGTATAATGCACAGGAGACACTCCAAGTGCAGTTAACCATTGACAAGACCCCTATAAAAATCTTAGCTAGCTACTGGCCCCCAAATCTGATGTAAGATGCTGAATCCGCCTATCTGGACCTCTTCAAATCTATTAAGATTCAAGCCTTTACCTTGTTCCTGGGTAACTTTAACTACCCAAACATAGACTGGAAGAACCTCTCATGCCAGAACACAAATGCCCAGATGTTCCTTGGATGTTCCTTGATTTTTCACTGCAAATGCTTTGGGACAGCTAGACGATACCCCCACAAGAGGTGATAATATCTTGGACTTGGTATTAACCAACATGAGTAGCATCCTCCCTGGTAAGATCCCACCATAAAGCTGTCACTTTCAAAGTCACCTTCTCCCCGACCTCCCCTCTAGCTAGGGTCAAACAAAAAAATCTCCAAAGCTGATTACAGCCTCCTGAAGGATGGTATAAACAGCTTGAATGGCCCCTCCCCTTCTCTAGGATTACCAGTACCTGCCCCATTCCCCTTATATCTAGGGAACAGGTCATCACTGCTCTCAGAAAGGCAAAAAATACAGCCTCAATGGGACCTGATAGCATCCCAGGCTGCATCCTACATGAACTCAGGCAGGCAGGCACTAGCAGCACCATGAGGCACCTTATTCAACCAAAGCTTGAGTACTGGCTATGTTCCAGCTGAGTGGAGGACAGCCACTGTCATCCCTTTGCACAAAAGTGGAGTGTCCACCAATCTGGGAAATTATATTGTACGGATTATCATGGACTTCATTAACAAGGACATTGGCAACCTCCAACCACTAGATCTCACACAGTTTGGCTTCAAGGGGAGGTTATGTCTGTTAAATTTTCTCGATTCTTTGAGACAGTCACCAAAGCCATGGACAAGGGGAAGAAGGTGCACACTGCCTACCTTGACCTGGCCAAAGCCTTTGACACTATTCCTCACTCGGGCATAATGGATAAACTCTCTCATCTAGGCATCAACTCATATGTTATCAGATGAGTAGCTAACTGGCTCAGTGATAGAACCCACCTAGTCAAAATAGGGAAAGTCACCTCAAGCAGTAGACCCATAATGAGTGGCGTACTCCAGGGTTTGGTCTTGGGACCTCTGTTATATGTGATATACTTTTCTGATGTCCAGGCCAAAATCAGTGGGCTATGGCTGACCAAGTTTGCAGATGACTGCAAGCTGGCCATTGTCATCAATTCCCCTAGTGATGTGGACATCCTCCAAGAGGGTCTCTCACCCAAACAAATGACTAGTGTCAGAAACATGACCTCAAGCTGAATACCAAAAAATGCGTCATCATCCACTCTAGGGAGAGTGACGTTCCCACATATTATCATATAATAACAACGTCCTAAGCATGCAATCAGTCATGAGGGATTTGGGCACCCAGGTTGATAGCAACTTGACTTTTGACCAACATGTTGCTACCGTTGTATGGAAAGCTTTCTACATGGCCCTCCTCATAAGTAAGGGTATCTCATCCAGGGACAAGGAGGTCATAACATCCCTGTATTCTTCCCTTATAAAGCCCATTATTGAGTTCAATGCCCCGTTTGGCATGTACCTCATAAAGCACATGCAGCAGCTGGAGAGACCACAGAGGCTCCTCACCAACAGAATCCAGGGCCTCAAAAATGTACCATACACAGATAGGCTAAAAGCCCTATTTCTCTACTCAGTTTCATACAGACTCCTCAGAGGTGACCTCTCTCTGGCATACAAGGTGATCTTGGACCCTCCCTTGATGTGACTGCTACATATCTGCAAGTCAATCTCTACTCGAGTAACCCACACCTGAGGCCTCAACCTTGTCTGTGACATTATTAGGACTTTTTGACAGGACAGATTTGTGTCCCAGGGACTCCCCCATCTGTGGAATAGACGCCCTCTCCACATCAAGCAGAGTACCTCTTTATCCCTTTTTAAGCGCAACCTGGGTAACTGGATGGGAAACAGAAAATATATCCCTGGGATTTCACCTGTGTCCCTGCTGGACAAGGGCATCGGGTACTGACTTGTCTAAACATGGGCTAAACTCTCGGCTAGGCTTATAAGGACCTCATGACCAGTAGCCTAGCAACTTCCTATGATCCTAAATCATGAATAAACAACCTGTTAAGTTTCTTTTAACAGCATATTTTAAAAATAGATTTCCTAATATGGATAACAAACAGACATATAAGTAGTAATAACTATTTCATAGTTTTCAAAGTGTGATTTTCAAGACTTTATAGTGTGATATGTTCTAGGTGTCAAAAGAACTGGTGTAGCTGTCTAAAAGGGCACAGAATCTGCTAAGAAATACATTGTCGCTATTGCATTACTAATGCTTTATTTTAGTAAAGTTTATAAACAGAAATTGTGTATTAAACAAATGGAAAAGTATTAAAGTGATACCTAAGGTTATAGATGGGGGACTAGTATGTAGAATCATATGCAACAGTATAAAATAGCATAAAAAGATTGCAAAAAAGTAAGGAAAACCTTTTTGAGTCTGTGGTATAAGATTACTGGAAATCTGTATTGATGAAGACTGTTGTATCATTTAAAGTTTGTAGCATATTTTTCTAGCTGTATTCTCTTTAGGTACATGAACAAGTGAATTCAATTACAAACATTTTAAAGTTTTTTTTCAGTATATCCAGATAATATTAGATTTGTCAACATTTTTTATGGAAACAAAATGGATAAACCTACAGTCTGTGTGAAATAAAACATTACTAAGTGTATTTAGAAAAGTAAGCTTCTTATGTTGATGAAAATGTGTAACCATATCATTAATGCATAGGCACCATCCTCAGTGACTTATATGGCTGAATAAAAAATAGGTTTCAGTTATGCCTCATTGGAGAAAAGCTGTGGTGTACCACTGAAGAGAAATGCAGATTCTAACACTTTAAATGCACATAAGGTTAGCCTGAATTCAGAAAACCAGTACCAACAAAGATGAAGTTTTACATAGTAGTGCATGGTAGGGCAAAAGCATAGAATAGGACAGAACATTATGATCTGATGTCTTTTCCATCCGTTCCTCAGTGTATGGGTTTTGGACCCACCCATTTATCTGACTTCAGTCACTTCTTAGCTTTGGAGTGGATGCTCAGGTTTCTCCCCTTACTCATAATCCCCGTGTCAAGAGCGAGCTTCCTCAGATCTCTTTTACCACCATAAGCGATGAATGGATCTTTGGGTGCTCAGGCAGAAATTATAAAATGAGTTTTAAAAGATAAGTATTCCTTCTATCATCAATCCCCTTTTTCTGGCACTTTGTGTGTATTGCTATCCTCCCCTCTTTTCTTTTTCTTTTGTTTTCTTATCTCTTGCTTTTGGTACGGGACAGAGTTTTTAAATACTTTACATATTTAGTCAAAAAAAAAGTGGGGGTCTGTGATTTTGTTTTTTCTTTTTCTTCAGAAGGGTGGCAAAAAACCTTCAGGTTTTAAAAATAGTTTGTACAAGCTTCCAAACTTAGATGAGAACTATAAGTGCATTAATTTAGGGCCATCGTACCTTGAAATCTCCTGCTCCATTTGTGAGGATTTCAGCCAGTGGGCTATTATTTATAAGGAGGAATAAGCTTATTTTGAAGAGACTCTTTAATCTTCAGTAGGAGATAAAAATACTTCTGGATTGGGGAAGTCTGCTGCTGCCTCTTCTTCTGACAAAAAGTTATCTGATAAATCTTAAAAAAACAGAAAGATTCAGGCAAAAACAAAGAAAAATCTAAAACTTCTAAGAAATGGTACCCAGACCAGACACTGTTGTCAGCTCTAGCACTTAAAACATCCAGTTCATAGCCAATGCTGTTTTTGGATCCTATAATCATAGGATCCCATATATCCTCTTAGATTCTTTCTGGACCCTGTCTCACACAAGCTTTGAGCTTCAGTTTTGCAACACACACCACATTATTATTCTTGGCTACTCTTGCCTACTTCTTCTCTAAGGTCAACTAGATTTACTAACAGCCTCATTGAAGCTGACAAGGGCAAGATGATGAGGAGATTTCTTTGTACCCAGAAACAATTGGTGGTCCTCCTGACTATGGCAACATAGGACATGGAGGAATTACTTCTTCCCCTCATTCTTTATTGGCTCCTTCTCCAATCTGATGTCTCAGATCAGAGCCCCTTAATCTGATTTTTGCCCAGAGCAGATATGTGTCTGAACCAGGAGTCCGCATATCCTTGACTCAGATGAGTTCTTTGATGAGCTAAGCCCTGATCCCATGTCATCCATCTGAATATCGTAGCTGAACCATCAGCGTTGACTACATCAGCTAGGATCAGATTGGGAGCACTTAATTACATGGCACATATCACTTGTTTCTGAAGGGATTTTACCAAGGAAATCACCAACTCTTGACCCTGTCAGCACATCAAAGAAAATCTATTGATTCACAGATGGCTATCCTACAGCTCTTATCCAATATCTATATGTGGCTTATCTCCAATGTCAAAGAGGGTGCGTCTAGAGCAGCCAGCACAACCATTTTCATAAGGAAGCATGCTTGGATGGATCTAGGACTGTTGAATGAAATGTCAACAGTCCAAATCCACTATCACCGAACACACTTTAACAAAAGCGCTTTCACCGAAAAAGAGATTTTGCTAAAGTGTGTTAAAAAACAAACAAACATGAAATCTACTTTTATGCAGGGGAGCAAGACCTCCTGCACCCCCCCACACCCATCCTACTTTAATATTCTCACCTGAGATCGCACTATGGTGGGGAAAAGGGAATTGTCCCTTATCCGCACCATAGTACGACTGGCACAACAGGCATACTTACACAAAAATGCTGCTTTGGTGAAAAGCATTTTCATGTAAGTATGCCCGCCCATTAGCAATTTGGTGAAAAGTGCATTCGTGCAAGAGTCCTAGACCCATCTGGATGTGGTTATGCAGCTTTTCAGAACATTTCAAAATGTCCTTCATCAATGCCCCCTACGATGGCTCGATCCTTTTTGGTCCCAAACGTAAAGAGACTTAAGAAGTAAGAAAGATAGTAAATCCTTGTCTGTCATAGGGCTCAAATTCTCTACCCCAGAAGTCCTTCTCCAGAAGTCAGAAGGAAGCCAAGATCATTTGGTTTTGCAAGTCTCAGGGATTTACACCTGATACTTTTGGAGAAAGATTCCCCCTAGGCAGAGGGAGAAACTCTTATAATGGACAATGCCCAAGGGGCAGAGGTGGCCTGCAAAATTAAGGCTTCAGAGGTCTTTTCCTAGAGAAGCTTTTAAAGCACTTCTGAATGGCTGCCCGACTGTTGCACTATAGAGGCTGTCTAGGGCAAGTCTGCCTGCATCCAATAATCTGGACGCCTGTCACGCTTGACAAATGGGTGCAAAGGATCATTACCAGAGGCCATTTCATTCCCTTTCATATCCTTCCTATACCCCCCCCCAAAAAAATTCCCAGTGTCCCACCCTCACAAAGGGAAGAAGACACTTCATAAAAAAGCTTTTAAGAAATCAAGTCATCCAAGAGGTCCCTGCACATCAGAGGGGATCCAGAATTTACTCAGGGTTCTTTTTAATGCCAAAGAAAAACAGGGACCTAATGCCAATTCTGGACCTAAGCTACTTGAACAAGTTTGTGAAGCAAACAAAATTCTGGATGGTCACAGTTCAGTCCATTTTTCATATAGTTAAGAAGAATGACTGGATGTGCTTGATAGATCTTCAGAATGCTTACTACCACATAAAAATTGACAGACTCTTCAGGAAGTATCTTCGTTTCTGGCTGGGAGCCATTCATTTCCAAATCAGAGCTCTTTCCTTTGGTCTCACAACAGCTCCCGCTCCCCCCAGGAGTTTACCAAGTATATAGCAGTGGTGGCAGCTCATCTATAACTTCAGGGCTTCTGAGTATTCTCATATTTGGACAACTGACTCATCACCATGCTTACCAGGAATCTCCTCGTTCATGTAAGAGACGTCGTGCTCCTGTTGTGCACAGGCTTGGGATTACAGTGACCCTAACAAAATCCAAGCCACAACCAATTCAGTCACTGTAATTTATTGGAGCACTTTTGGACACAAAATTTCAGATAGCAAGGATCACACAGAAAAGAGTTGCATCACTTTACCAAAAAGCTCAAGACATTTTATCCCATCAGAAGCCATCAGCAAAAATAATTCTTCACCTTCTGGGCTCCAATCCAGCTTCTGTCACATTAATTCCCCTGGCCAGATTCTATATACAGGTATGTCAATGGTCTGTGGCAGTTCATTGTCAATCAGAAAACATGTCATGTCTTTTCAAGTGTCACTAATAAAAATTTGCAAACTACACACAGTGGTTATTGGAATCTGTACATGTTCTGCAAATCAAGCCACTGTGACCACTGATACTTCCCAGTTAGGGGGGGGGGCATTAGTTGAGAAAGACAGTCCATGCACAAAGTCCCAAACCGAAGCTAGTCTATACATCAGTTAATGGGGAAGAGAGCAGTTCTTGAACTGCAGAATTTTCAGGACTCTCTTCCCCTGGGTGTGATATATATCCATCAAAAAAAAACACAAGTTGAAAAACACGAGCCAAAGCACAATTCCAGTGGGTTTTATTGTAGCTCCACAAACTTAGCGCTTTCACCATCCACTAATGGCATCATCAGAGATGGCTGATGGCTTTGGCTCGTGTTTTTCAACTTGTGTTTTTTTTACTAGTTTATTCACCCTTTGGGCAATTTGTTTTGTGTTCATGATATCTATCCAGACAGACAACATGGCAGTTGTTTAGTACATTAGCAAACAGGGAGAAAACAGATCTTATCTTTTGTATCAAGAGACCATGAAAATGTGGAAATTAGTGATATCATCTCTCCATTTTCTAATAGCAATGCACATTATGGGAAATCTAGTATTCTTGTGGACAGGTTGAGCAGATCAGTCCTGTTACCTTACAAGTGGCCCCTCAGTTCATTAGTAATGGATCAAATTTTCAGACGTTGAGGCCGACCTTGCTGTGATCTCTTCTCCTCTCCCCACAACACCAAATGCAAAAAGTTCTTTGCTCTAATTCCCCGAGGAGAAGAATCACCCAGGGGCTCCCTAATCCTCTCTTGACCCCCCAGGAATCCTTTCTGCCTTTTCTTCAATGTCCCTTATTCCAAAGTTTCTACAGAAAGCATCCACAGTGAAGATTGCAGCTATTCTTATAGCCCCTTATTGGTCTTGATGAGTGTGGTTTCCCTTCCGATGGCCTCATCTAGATCACCCTTCCTTGGTGCTGGGCTCTGATCTAGATTGACTATCTCCCCCATCAGGGTTGTCTCACCTGAATAGTCAGTCCCTCAAATTGATTGCATGGTTTCTCCAATTCCAGTAATGGTTTGAAAGGCCATATTTTCATTTTGACTTGTTCATATTTTGTTTTCTTCCCAAAAGCATTCTACTAGAAAGATCTACTTAAGAAAATGGAAAAGGTTTTCTATATGTGCAGTTGAAAATAATATTGATCCCTCCCTGGCTCCTCTTCCAGCAATTTTGGACTTTCTCACCTATCTTGCCATGTTAGCGAAAATCACACTCCCATATCCATTATCCAAGGCTTTCCTTAGAGGAAAATTTATTTTATGTTATCTGCTTAAAGCTCCACCTCCTTCTTGGAACATTACTGTTTTGCTGCAAGCATTAACTGGTCCCTTAGTTGAACCTGCTTCTAGGGTTGCCCTAATTTTTTTTATCATCGAAGACCTAATTTGTTATTGCTATCACTTCTGCCAGGAGAATTTCTGAGCTTCATGCCTTGTCCTCAAAACCTCCTTACCAGATATTCCACAAACAAAGTGTATCTAAAAATCAACCCCCGTTATCCCCTTAAAGTGGCTTCTGAATTGTATATCACCCAGTCCATACATCTTCCAGTGTTCTTTCTGAAACTTTCAAACAGGAAATATATGTTTCATATGCCAGATGTCCACAGTCAGTCTTTTTTTTACTTACATAGGACAAAACCTTTCAGAAAATGTGAACAATTATTTGTATATTTTCTACTGCTAACTTGGGAAAAAGAAATTCCAAAGTTGCCTTTTCACATTGGCTGTCTCAGTGCATATTTTATGTCTATCAAGAAGTACATATTTTATATCTCTCAAGAAAGAGGTCTGCCACTTCCTACAATTCCAAAAGCTTATTCCATAAGTCTGGGGCTTCATGTGCAGCCTTTTTTTCTAGTGTACCAATTGATAACATCTGTGCTGCAGCTACCTGGTCCAAGGTCTGTACTTTCATCTCACATTACAAATTGGACATACAGTCCAGGTCAAGGGTCTCTTTTGGGTCAGCTGTGCTCCAGAATATCTTTCCATTAGATCGCCCAAGTAATGAAGGAGATGGGGCCTCTTATCCATATGTTGAGGAATGCACAGAAAAGACAACATCAGATATGAAAGTTATGGACTCACCATAATGATAGATCTGTGTTGTCTGTCCTGCTTCAACTACCCTCCCACCACCCCTGTTCCTTTTGTTTTATAGATCCTCACATTGTCATATGTGGGTGACTGTAGCTGACCTAGCATTGGCTCCTGGAAGTCTTCTCCCTCTCCCTCTCTCTCTGTCTCTATAAGTTGGCAATGCTTAAGTCAGATGTTTTTTTTTTTTTGCTATTACTCTCTTTGTATTCCTAATATTCTGCTTCTGGCATGCATACTCAATCTGAGGAAGCTTGTTCTTTACACAGGGATTACAGGTAAGGTGAGGAGCCTGAACACTGGATCCAAAGCTTAAAAGAGGCTGAAGCCAGATCTGAGGTCAAATCCAAAACCCATACATTGAGGAAGGATGGAAAGAGACAACACTGATCTGTCTTTATGGTGAATACATAACTTCTGTTTATATTTACTATATTTAATTTAAAAACAGTAGTAATTTTATTATATGATGTCTGCTGCAGAAATATACACACACTCTGTTAAGAAATAGTGATAAGCAATACCTGCATTTGCATTTTGCTGTTGCCCACACCTAAGTCACACAGTGCTGTTATCTTTTGTAGCTTGCATATTTCTTTTGGTATCTAGTGTTACTGTACAGTATGACAAGTCTCTGGCAAGACTGTTAAAGTTTGTTTCTTCACTCAGTCTGAATCATTGGTTTGTTCACCCTCAGAAATTCCTAATCTCATTTTTTATATAAATATCAAATATGACATTCCAACATTGTAACTGTTTATGACTTTTTTTCTACAGTCAGGCAGCATTTTGTAGGTGTTGGACTAATAACTTGAAATATGTTTGGTAGACGTGGTATGTGTGATTCCTGCTGTCTTTATTTATATTCTTGTCAGATAAAAGTGCCTGAGTTGGCCCTAATTACAGAAATGTGTACACTGTAGGCTTTATGGGAACCGAAGAACTTGTGAGATTAAGTTTAGTCAACTCTCAAATCATTGCCACAAAGCAGTTGTGAAGTAGTTTTTTTCTTAAAGGTGTTTCTTTTTGACCTCAAAGGACACACATACAGAAAGTTCAAGATCACACAATCTTAAAGGTAAGGGAGTACTTGGTTTTCTTTGAAAGTTGAGTATCTCCTTTCTTCTGAGCTGCATGGCCTATAAAGGTTTATACATTTAAGTGGTAGGTGTTCTGAAGTTTGTCTCTATAATAATATTTTTCCTGGAGTATGTTTTAACACATAGGTCATAATATAATTAAATTTCTGTAATGAAATTTATCAGTGTGTTTTTATCAATGATTTAGGAGTCGGTGAATGTGTTCCTGAAAAGATGCTACATAATCTGTCTTTGTCTGCTTCTTCCCCCTAAGTGAATGAGAAATGCAGATACAAATTATTTTATTACTAAATAAAATTGGTATTTTTTGGACTACAGTGCATTTTTCAAGCAGACGTTAAGTATTTGGCTTCACTCAGAATTTGCCATCCTACTTTTATTTCTGAGGAGCTATATTAATGGAGCTTCATTAGAATTCTTAAACTTTTATTTCAGCTAGCAAAACAGAGTATAATAAGGACAGTTTTATATATATTGTTAAATTGTACAGGACTGCTGCCCATTAAAGACTAACTCTGTATTTTGGTTCACAGGGCAAACTTTATATAAGATGGCTTTGGGTAGGCATTAATACTGTCCATGTGAATGAGTTGTTCAGTGTCCTGTCTATTAACACAAGAGAATTACATGAAAGCAGCTCACTTTTACTAAGTGCATGTCATTCTGAATCCCAGCTTTAGGCAACAGAACATTTACTTCTCATATAGTCCAGGCATTTAGCCACACCCAAAGCAGTCAATAAAATAAATGTCTCTAGTTTGTTTGCCACTTTAGAGGAAAATATCAGATGTAGTACTTGTCCACATTGCCAGTTCAGAAATGCCTATAATCTAAAAAACAGCTGTGCAGTTTAATTAGTATGACACAGTGCTTACCTCATTGTTGTGCTAAAATTGCCTTGCCATAAATGCAGGAGGCTGAATTGTGTTTAGCATGCAGACACACAGCCAGCAATGCTTCTGCTTCAGCAACCACCTTCAAACTGTTATCAGCTTGTTTGAAATCCATTTATGCATACAACATATAACACACCTCATTGCATTCATTTTTACATTTTATTTTTTAATTAACTACTT
The DNA here is from genome assembly GCF_019279795.1 of Protopterus annectens. Taxonomy (NCBI): domain Eukaryota; kingdom Metazoa; phylum Chordata; order Ceratodontiformes; family Protopteridae; genus Protopterus; species Protopterus annectens. Next base: position 1,724,922,273 of record NC_056735.1, read on the forward strand.
CCTTTTTCTGTTGTTTCAGTTAAAGGACCAAGAAAGTTAAGTCTGCCAACAGATCTTAAGACTGATCTTGGTACGGTAGGCGAAAGCCGACTGTTTTAAGTTTCTTGATATCCTTTTCTTAAAAATGGCACTGCACAACATAACATCATATTGTTCTTTAATGGCTACAGCTGTAAAATATTTGCATACATTCTCTCTGTAGCCCTTGCACAACTGTTGGCAAAACTATTCATTCCTAGTTGTACAACATTAATTTTGATATTAAGTTTACATATTTGCCTGAAGAGGAGATTAATAACTATGGCAGGCATTAGCATGCATTCTTTTCCTTCTTTCTGAGATCAAAGGCAGTTATTTTTCTTTGCATGTAAATGTGTATTGCTTCTGCTTTTACATGGCTAGAAGAAATCAAAAATCAGGAGTATATATTGCAAGTAATGATGAAACACAGCTGCTGTGTAGCTAAGCTATGTATTTATCTATAATATGCTATTTTGTGTGAACATATTTTACAAATATCGTTGGTTGTACTTCCTCATACCTAATTATTTTACTGCTTCACTAGTGAATGTTTGATTGTAATGGTTTTAAATTTAAATGAATTAGTGAGAAGACGATTCTGTTATACACTAGAAAACTGTATAACACTACTACAGTTAACAGTAGTATGGCAACTGAATGCTCTAGCATATGATATTTTGATCTGATGTTATTCAAGTTTTATGGTGTTCGGTTCTGAATTGCTGTAGTTCAGGTTTCTAGACTTAATAAGTAGCACAAACTTGTCATCTTTGAAATCCTGACATACTCTGATATAAAAAGGAATAATGTTTATCACTTTCATATTCCTATATTGGTTTTTGTTTGCTAGATGTTTCACTCACATTCCAAATACTCTTTTGAGGTGTTATGCTTCAAACTGTTAGTTAGCTGACTGCAAAGATGCCGAAGTATACATCACTGTAAACCAAATGTAGTAAATCTCATTATTTCGAACTTTGGAAAGTTTGGGTTTAATATAGGATCAGTGTGTCTCTGTAAATAATGCTTCAAGCTAAAGATAATTGCTGTTTAAAATGATATGTTCTAGAAAGAGTTATGATCCCCAAATAAGTCAGAAAACAGAACCAAAAGAGATGTTTTCTTTTGCCTAACAAAAAATATCCAACAGTCTGATAGGGAAGTAGCTGCTGGATTTAATGTAGAATACTTCTAAAATACTGAAGTGCTTACAACAGTAGAAAATGCACAGTAATGCATATTAATTCAAATAATAATAATAACTACCTCAACATATTGAATAATGACATTATTTGTATTTGTGCTGATTTTAAAGATCTTAGAATATTGTCAGTAAATAAATTAGATTGCAGCTGTTATATTAATCAGTTGAGCAGCAAGTGTTTCTGTACAGTAAAATTAGTACCATAAGCAATCTCCTAAAGGGGTAGGTTTGTTTTAGTTACTTTGCTTAAACGTTTGGTAAATTTGATCATTGACTATGGCTGTGTTTCTATCCACACAGTTACAATGACATCAAGACATTAAATTGGATTCAAAAATATTATGCAAGACAGATTTTGTGTTTACATTAGCTGAGTAATGTGACACACTTAAAACATCTAAATTTGTGAAATGTCAATTATAGTCTGCTAAGGAATGATTTAATTTGGGCCTACTAGTGTCTAAATGATAATGAAATTTGGGTGGCTTTGGGGTTCAGTTTGTAAATCATCTATAAACAGCTCATAATAATAATAATTCATTAATACACCTGGATAGAAGGGTAGGCTCAATGGAAAATAACTTTTTCTAGTATAAAATAGTGAGGTGTTAGAACAAACTCCCATTAAGTATTAGACAGGCTATCTCTTTGTACAGCTTCAAAATTAAATCTGATCCATTATTAAAGGAGCAGAGGGGATCTGGATGCAAAAATTATGGGGATGGCATGCTCTGTGGTTGACATGCAGGTGTAACGGGCTGTTCAACGATGGGCAGACTATCAAGTGAAGAGGAAAAAAGTGAGTGATGCATGAGGTGAATATGCAGTTGTAGTGGGGTATGAATGGTAGTGCTAAGTACATCCACAGGAATTGCCAGAGATAAAATACACTGTGCCTTAATGGGTGTAACCTTCCAAACAGTGGGTGATGAGGAAGCAGAATAGCCCAAATTCTGCAAATAGGGATTAATACTGAGTAGCATGTGCAAGGGGAAGAATTTTGGAGAAATCATGATACGACTCAAATTATGAAAGGGTATTATGGTAAGCAACTGTGAAACAAATATATATATATATATATATATATATA
>NC_056735.1:1724929587-1725084587 GCF_019279795.1 Protopterus annectens
TTGGCAGCTGGTTTTGCTTTCTAGTTGTTTCTCTAACGATATCAGCTATTGGTCAGTTTCAAGTCTTTGGTTCTATAAATCTTTACAGTAATTCCTCCATGGCTAGGCTCACCAAAAAACCATGGCAGGAAACCAACAGTGGGAGTGCTGTTGGGAGACAGCAGTCCAAATATGGTTTGCATTTAACAGCAGAGGCATTATGAGAATCTGAAAGTGCTAAAACTCTAACCAAATGTCCATGCCTACATCTTCTAGCAGTGTAAAATTCAAGGAAACACCGGAGGCAGGACTTCCATAAAACACAGGTTTGTTTTCCATAAAGTCGCAGAAAAAGTAAAAATTAATAGCTCACTTAGTTCAAAACAAAAGCAAAAAAGTGCATTTTTCCATCCAATATTATTAACGTCTCTTACAGTCTTTTCAACTACAAGCTGTCTTTTGGGTTCAAATGTATATACTACGCTGTTGACCAGATAGATCACTTGTAGCCTATCCTCAACATCCCATTTTGTCACTTCCCTGCAACCTGTAGTAACCACTAAATAATTTCTTCCACTTTTAATGAGGGTTTGAGAGGCAAAATCATGGGTAAAATCACAGTTTCTCATTCATTTGTCCAGGTTGCATTTGCAGATGGTCAGGGCAACATTGTTATTCACCATATTGAGCACTACTGCAGTAGCCTTAGCTGTATGGGTTTTATCTTGATAGAGATATAACGGTCAGCCAGTTTCCAATACTTCAGGGCACCTTGCATGTGCCCGAACTGTCAGGTAGCTTGAAATGAGCTGACTTAAAGGCATGCTTGGGGGTAAAACCCATCAGTGCTTTACTGTCATTGAAGAGTACAAGTCTCTGAGACATTCAAGTATCAACAGTCAGCTTTTGTTTCCTTTGCTGGGCAGATAAGTTCCCTTTGGGAAAAAAAAAAACTTCCATTTTCTTAATTTTGTTGCTATTTTATTACTTTCCACTTCAGGAAAGTTATTTTAAAACTAGGAATGTTCTGTTTTCACAGCCTGCCTTCAGGACTGTAACATACTTTACATGTCAGAATGAATGGGGTATAAAGTGCCTGAAAATATGTTTTTCTGTGGAGAAATTATGTTTATTTTGTGGTGCTATCGCAGTGTTTTAAAGTGCTTTTTACTGTGTTTTTTTTCTCAGTAAAGTATCTTTTGTAGATTGATTCTGTTACTGGCAATTGTTGCTTGTCTTCCCCAGGAAAGAGGCACCATTTTTGGCTTGAGCATGGGACAGACTACCAGTTCTGGAGTTGGCTTTCTCCCAGCCATAAAAAGAAAAAATTAAGCAAAGAACTTTTGTCACCACAGCTGGCTAGCAGTTTGCCTCAGCTGCAGGTGGGTGACTCTGCTGTGGCCATTTGTTTTACTTCAGAACACTCATCTTTTACCCCAGATCCCTTTGGTGTACCACCTACCGCCGCTATGGCCCAGAGGTTAGCCACTTCCTCTACCACTGTTGGGGTCCCCTGAGTGGCAAGGGACAACCACTCTTGTTGTGTGATAATGCTTTGTCTATCACTGGGGAGGCTGCTGCCACTGCCATTAGTAATACAATTGGTCCCATTTTGTTTCTGTCAAATAGAAACAGAAGACCAAGCATTTATCTACTCTCCTCAATTTTCTTTGGGTAGGAGTGATTTACTGGGACTGGCTCAGGGTTTGATTCAGGCTATTGATCCTTTTTGTATAGTAGTTTCTGGTAAATGAGAGGGATTTCTCTTTTCTTGAAGATATTCAAGATTTCAAATCTGAGCAGGAATATACAGGGATGGATATATTTTTTTTCTTCAGCTTTCTGATCAAGACCCAGATGAGAGCTCAGTTTTTATTCTCCTTGTAGGGAATTCTCTTTTTCAGAGATTATTGCTAAAATGTACCGGTGTTTTCAGTGGGAGAGGACTGAAGTTTCTCAGACCCTCTGAAAATATGATGAAATGTTACAGAAGGATTATTCAGATCCTACACCCATTCCTCCTATTCAGTCTGCTTTAGAGGATGTGTGTATTATCGCCTACAAATTTCCTGATAGTTCGTTGTTCCTAAAAAAGTCAGATCAAATTTATGAAGTTCCTCAGTCTTTTAAATTTTTGTACACTATTACCAAATCTGACCCAGCCAAAATAGCTTTACTTGATATCAGTGATGTTAAACACCTAGTCAGTTCCAGTCATACTCCTTCTGATCTAATAAGGATGGGAAAATTATTGATGGGTAAGAGAAAAAGTGCTTGCTTTGCATCTTTGATTTTCAGAATTTTGAATTGTCAGGCTCATATGTTAAACAGATTGTGAACGCATGAGGAATATTTTCTCTGCAGTGTCTTTTTGAGGAAAAGTCTGCTTTAAATAACTTAATTTCTTCTATTGTACAGGTCACTACTCATTGTTTACTGTGTTATTCATTTTATTTTATTTTATTTATTGCCATTTATTTACTGTAAAAAGGTACCCATTTTCTGCAGTAGCCTGGGGATCAAAGCTACAAGACATACAATGACATGAAATAATTTACACACTAGCTTAAGTTGCTTAATTTTTAATCTCCAGGATATACACTAGCTTGACAGAGAGTAGTGAATAGTGTAAGTTTAACACAATAAATAAGCAGGTAAGAGAAAGTTAAACATTTCAATCATATTCTTTTAGCCATATCTTCTGAGAAGTCAAGAGTATAGAAAGGAGTAGCTAAGAGATAGAGTGTAGCACTGAGTAAGTAAGATGATTAAAGGAAAAAGTTATAAGAAAAATAACAAAAATCTTATGAATCTGGAGAAAAGAAGTGATAGTATGTAAAGAGGTGGACGGTGTTTGGGAAATTATAGTAGTAAAGGTGTTTATGAAAGAAGTAGAGAAATAAGAATTGTCTGTGGTAAGCAGTAAGAGAGGAGTACTATAGAAGGAAAAGAAAGGACAGGTAGTGTGGGGAATACAGGTTATAAATGTGGGTGTGGTTTGATGGGAGATTTTTAATCAGGCTTAGAGCAGGTACAGGTCCATGATTTTGGTAGATATTTCTTTAGAGCTTAGAGCTTGATTTGATTGGTAGGGTGTTTCATGCTTTGGCAACAGAGCAGGCATAAAGGCGTTGACTGGCTGATTTATTTATTTATTTATTTTTTTTTTATGCAAATATAGGAGTTGTTTGTCTTCTAATCTTAGAGGTTGATATCCATGGAGTATATTGCTGAGGGCTGGGCAGGCAGTGAGATTGTGAGTTATATTATTGTCAGTTGTAAGTTGTGAACAGCTAAGATGGTGTGGTAGTTCAAGACATTTGAGTGAATTCAGGGCAGTACAGTGATAGGTATGGTAAGTCACACCATTTTCAAATTTGGCAATTTTGTTGTAGCATGATTCAGGATTGGAATTTAGAGAGGTATGGAAATTGGTGGAAAGAGGAGCTCCATAAAGTAGTGAGGATAATAAGTAGGTAGTGTCAAGGGTGGTTTGGTAGATGTATTTAGAAATTGTTTATGCTTATAGAGCATTCCTAGTTTCTGATGAGTTGTTTAATGTTGTTCTGGACGTGAAGGTCAAATCTGAGATTTTCTAAGTTCCACCAAGAAATTTTGTATGTTAGACAACTTCAATGTCAGTACTATTATTATTGGAGAGGATCTTAAAATTGGTTTTATCTAGGGAAAGTATTTGGGGGTGAGTAGAAGGAGTTTTTTTGGGGGTGTTGAGTAATAGTTGGGAATTGCTAAGGCAATATTCAAGGGAATTGAGAGCTTCTTGGGTTATTTGTTGAAGGTGCAGCAGATTACCTGAGGAGCAGATAATAGTTGGTATGATGAAAGAGTTCCTTGCCATTTTACTGATTGCTGTCTGTTGGATAGACAGCAGTCAGTAAACCATTTGATAGAGGAGGTGGAATGACCAAGGGTAAACAGTTAGTGAAGAAGTTTAGGATGGGAAACTGTGTCAAAAGCCTTTGATAGGTCAAGAAATAGTGTAAATACAAGTTTTCCAGAGTCTCTGGCATTACTGACAATGTTCATGAAACAATATAAAGCTGTTGTAGTACTGTGGGATGGCCTAAAGCAGTGCTGAGTTGAGACTAGCAGTTGGTTTTGCAGAAGTAATTGTAGACGTTTCTAAAATTCTAGAGGAGGGGGGACAGTGTAGCTATGGGGCGAAAATTAAATATTTTGGTTGATGCACCTCCTTTATGGAGAGGAATGATGAATATCTTTTTCCATAGTGTTGGAACATATGATTCTCTATTAGAACTGTTAATAAGTATGCTAACAGAGTAGACTGTAACCTCTATAATAAGTTTTAGATATTCTGCTGGGAGATTAGCAGCAGAGGTAGAGCTGGGTTTAAGATTGTGTAAAAGTTTTTATGAGGTTTGTGGGAAGTGGTCATACTTTGAAATTAAGGGTCAATGGTGAGCTTCAATGGACTCAGGTAAGACAGAAGAAAGGTGAGAACTTTGAGTAATGTTGTTAGAAGACAGTGTAGTAGTAGTGTGCAGGGAGTGCAGTGAGGACTACAAGGAGTTTGGTTGAGTAAGGGTAGGAGTTACTTTGGTAATCCTATCAGTAAAGTAAGTGTTGAATGTCATAGCAGTTTGAAGTGGAGGGGTTTTAGGACATGCATTGAGGATATTTTTAGGCCCAGGATTGAATACCAAATTTATAGATTATCATAATTTTTGGGGGTAGTTCTTATGATTAGTTTGAGGATGGGAGTAAAAGGTTTTTTGTCAATAGTTATTTGTTTTTTGGTCTGATTTCAGAATAGCCTAAAATGTTGCAGTAGTGAATTAGTTTTGTGGATGAAGCATTTTTCCCATGCCTTGTCTTTATCATTCATTCATATATCTCATTAAGGGTGAGTGAGATGAGGATAAATTATAAATTACTTCTGATGTTGTTTTTTGAGTTGAAATTTTGAAGTTTGAGGATATAGCTTTTTTGGTGTGTTTTTACTAATTTAAGTTTTGAGAAGTTTAAGAGAGTAATATTATAGAGGCTAGGAGAGATTTCAGAGTACCTTGTGGCCAGGTCATGGTTTTAAATGTAGTATTTAAATGTGCTTATGTGAATATTAGTTATTGTTGAATGCAGTGATGTCATGTGTGACAGGAAAATGAGGGACACTGCAAGGAATAGAGGAAACAACAGTGTTAAAGGGAAATTATTCATAATGTTATTAGATGTTTATAAGGGTTAGAGAAGAAGAGTGCAGAAGTAGTGGGAGAGAATTTGGAGGATGTAGGATAAGGAGAATGGGGAGAAAAATATGTTAATGAGGTGTGAAGGGGATAGGAGGGAAAGATAGAATAGGGGTTGAACAGGGGAAGTATAAAATTAGATGGTTTGGAGGTGGTTGGAAATTGGGGTTAGGATCAGGAAGCATATTAAGCATGAGTGAAGTGAGTGTAAACAGAGCAGGTTGCAGCAGGTCATAAAGTTTGTTTTGTGGTAGAAGAAAAAAAAATCAGTAAAGAATACCTTCAGTGAGTTAGGACTCCTTTGCTTATAATTTGTAGTGAGGTATGGCACTTTTTTAACATACCTAAATGTTTTGCTGATGCTGAAAGCTAAACTGTAAGGGCTGTAAAGAAAATATAATAGGATATAGGCTGAAATTACTTGTTTACAAAGATTCTAGAATACTATGACCAAGTTCCATGTGCATGCCAAATAAAGTATCCTTACTAGAAATTTCTGATTCACTGACCATGCATTATCTTACTGCTGAGCAACAGGTGCTAATACAAGAAAATTGCAGGTTAAACATACACATAGAAAATATAAAACTGCTGTGTCTGTCCCTAGTCAGAGGGATGTTGGAGGTCAGATTCTTTCCTGCTTCATGGTTTGTTGCATTGCTGGTGGAAAGGCATGCATGCTTATGGGACACTTCATCTGGGACAACTAGCTTTTGTTTGTTAATTTTATTTTGAAATATACACATGGCATTCAGAATTAATGAGTGATTCACTCATGTACCAGTGTACTACATATAGTTACAAGTTACATGCTTAATTCAAGTACCACCTTAACCAAGCAAGAAACATCATAAAGCAAAAGTGTTTGTAAGACTCTGTTGATACTTCTTCCAGGGCTGTGGTTACTGGCATTGCTTTGAGGAGGTTTCCATGCTGTATTCTCAGAACTTCCCAAATGATATTAAAAATTAGATTTTAAATGTTTCTTCTGCAGAAGTGATCAAAAAGTATAATGAAAGGGGTAAGCTGATCCAGGGAATTTCTAAGGTTTTAGCCCTTCTTTTTCCAAATTTTCCAAGAGACTTTCTTCCTCCTAACCCAATTTTGGGAAAAATCAGAATAAACATTCCAGAAAAATACAGGTAAACATAAGAAAAAATGGCAATGGGGGTCCCAAAAAGAAGTTTCAAACCTTCCAAAACCACAGACAGTCCAACAAGTCTGAATGACTGTTCAAGAAACCTTGTGACGCCTCCCATCTTGGCCCTCCATTTTTCTCTTTGGCAACAGATAGTTTCAGACAGATGGGTTCTGAAAATCATTCATCAAAGTTATAGATGGTAGTGAGAGGAAATTCCTCCTTTCCAGAGGGTCATTCCTCATCCGCAAGATCCAACTCTTTCATTTCCACTGGTTCTTCATCACATGCTTATAGTATTATAATAGTTTGAATCATTATTGCTCAATGTGCTGTACTTCCTAAGTCATTTGTTACATTAGAATTGTTATATTACATTTCTTATAAATGTTAGTAGTTCAGCCATAATTTACTGTGTGAGTGTGTGTTTTTTGTGCATTCATTATGGCTGATGGCCAAGGCTTCAAGAAGTGCACAGATATGGGCACAAGCTGCCACTCCAAGACCCACATTCTCTCTGTGTTTATTGTTTAGGCATCGCTCACTATGACACTTCGTGTCAGGCTTGTTTCTCATTTAGTGCCTGCACTTTGCAGACTAGAAGAGAGAAACTTATTGTGAAAATGACTCCTCCCTCCCCAGACAGGGTCTGCCATTCCTTCTACTTCCTCTACTGTCTCTTCATCCCACACCAAGGATAAGAAGTCCAACTAGAAGGCTGAAAGGGAAAAAGAAAAAATAGTTTGAGAAGACCAAACAAGACAGTGTTGCAGAGAGGGTAAAAGTAATTGGAAAAATTGGACTCTAAGAAGCCTCACAAGCAATTCCCATATCCAATATTAGTTTTGGCATCAGATACTTTTGGAAGTATACATCTCCTGCCCAGTATGGATTCTTCCAGGATCCAGTAACACATGGGCTGCATTCTCCTGTTCTTCACCATCAGTGGTGTTGTCGTCCCACTCATCGAGAAGTCTGACCAAGCAAGACATCAACAGAATGATGAGAAAGTTTCTCCGGATGCAGATGCAACTTGGAATTCTCTCAGTACCATCTTCTGGAAAAGTACCAAGTGCTAGACCATCTAGCCCCCCTTGTGTCTTTTCCAGAATCAATCTGACATTAGGAGCCAGTTTTCTCAGGGCCAGTCTGTCCTGGAGCCAATAACTTCATGAGCTATTCTCTGACAGGAGCCCTTCCTCTTTTGGGTGTGACAGGTATGGATTTTGAGGAGTCTCTGAAGTTCTGGCTCTGGAGTATAGTTTGACTCCAAAGTTTTCAGAGCCATCTCTTCCTTATTTAGCTTTGACACTTGATAACACAGCACCAAAATCCTCCTCTGGGTTGAGGCTCATTGGTTCCAAGATTTCCTTTCTCTCTCTGTGGACATGAGGGTTCTGACAGAGACAATTGCATCCTTGGCTTTCAAACAGGTCCCTTTTATGCCAAGGGAAAAGATTCTTTCTTTCAGACTGGAGCCATCCAATCCCCAACTGTAATCAGCATCTGCTTCTCATCTTTCTGTCAGGGAATGTCAGTTGCACAGGCTTCCAAGACAACCTGCTATATAAGGTCCCAGTCTGATTCTGAATCCTCTGATCCTGTTCCACATATGGTTTATGGAAAACAGATGTGCAAATGGAAGCACTCAGACTCTTCCTCAGAATCCATTACCAAAGACACAGACATGGATGAAGGCAAAGGCTCCCCAAGATCCCCTTCTGAGGGCAATGCTTCTGGCGACATCTTGGAATTGATGAAACAGAGGTTGATGGTCCACAGATAGTCCTTCTCTAGACAAGTCTGTGATCCTGGAAGCCTTTGGCATGGAAAGACCCAGACATGGTGGAGCCCATTCCCCAAAAAACATATAGGATTCTATCATCTCCCATAGACAGGAAACACCGGATCAAAGGTTCTGCGTTAGACACAATGATTGTAGCAGCAGTCACTAAGAAGGAATTGTCTGAAGAAAGTTTCTCTGGACCATTGTTGGGAAATGGATGTATGCTGCCACATCCTTTGCACTCAGAGCACTGAACTACATAGCTCATGTCACCAAATTTCAGAGAGACTTGACCAAGGAGATTTCCAACTCTCTGTCAGGGGTTCTACTTGTAGATGTTCAAAAAACAGTGGACACCCTTCAATCTGCCTGCAATGTGGCTATGCAACTGCTATCAAATGCAGCTGCTGGCACAACAAGGGCAGCAGGCACAAACATTACCATTCACTGACATGTCTGGATGCTCTTATGTGACTTTTTGGAAGGCCTCAGTTTATCCTTCATCAATGCCCATTTTTATGGTCCACCCTTTTTGGACCCAAAGTGAAAGGAACACTGACCAGGAGTCACCAGGATGGTAAGGCTCTCTCTGCAGTCCACATCAGATTTTTCATGCCCCAGAGATCTTACTCCAGGAATCAGCAGGCTGGGAAGAAGATGTAGTTTAGGAAGTCACAGAGCTCTTACCTGGAAATTCCTAATCATAGACCCCCTTGTAGCAGAGTAGAAATTAACAATAACTGGCATTGCCCAAGAGGCAGAGGTGGACTGCATAACCAGGGTTTTTGCAGACCATTTACTGAAAATCCCTTTAGCACCCCTGAAGGATTGCCCAACTGCTGCACTCTGGTAGCAGTTGGTGGGAAGCCTATCTCTGCACCCACACACCTGACACAACATATCCACAGATTTCTGTGCACTTAAAATAATTTCCAGAGGTTATTCTCTACCATTTTCTCTTCCCTGTCAGAACGAAGAAAGTTCCAGATGTTCTACCCAGTCAGTGGGAACATGCAGCTGTAGAAGTTTCCAAACTGCTAGAAAAATGAGTCATCCGACTGGTCCCTGAAGACCAGTTAAACTTCAGAGTCCACTAAAGAATGTTTTTAGTACCAAAGAAAACAGGGGAGCTCAAACCTATTCCAGACCTGAGCCATTTGAATCAATATGTCAAGCAGGCAAAATTTTGGATGGTCATACTTCAGTCAGTTTTGCCTCTAATGAGCAAGGACATCTGGATGTTCTCCATAAATCTCAAGCATGCATACTGTCATGTGAAGGTCCGAGGAGATTTCTGGATTTCCAGCTGGGAGCCAGTCATTATCATTTCAGAGCCCTGCCATTCAGTTTCACCCCAGACCCTAGGGTGTTCATCAAGTTTATGGCGGCAGTCGCAGCACATCTACTCCTATTAGGGATCAAGGATTTCCCTTATTTCAACAATTGGCATCTAACCTCTTCGAATGAGAATCTGTTATTGCACCATCAAGACCTTCTGCTCAGACTAATACAGGAACTAGGCATTACAGTTAATCTGACAAATATCCATCTTATGCCATCTCAACAGATAGAGTTTATCAGATGTCACCTGAACACAAGCTTACAGATTGCCCAATTTCCAATACCCAGGGTGCTTTCTCTCCGCTTCATGGCAGCTCAAGTTCTTCATCACCCCTGTCCACCAGCAAGGCTGGTATTTTGCCTATTGCACCTAATGGCCTCCACAATCCTCATGGTTCCATTTGCAAGATTTTACATGAGCTTACGTCAGTGAACTTTAGTGGTACATTGGTACTAAAGGTTTCACCTACTTCACACCAAGATATGGCTCAAATTTGCAGGCAGCACATATCCTGGTGGATAACATCTCATTCTGTGGTAGATGGACACCCATTCCTAATAGACTTCCCTGTAGAAGTAGTAGCAACAGACACTTCCCAGCTAAGTTGGGGGGGGCATTTGAAACGGAGGATGATCCAGAGCACTTAGCCATATACAGAGGTCAACCTTCACTTCAGTGTTCTGGAGATGAGAGTGGTCCTACTAGAATTGCAGGCCTTTCAGGATGCTCTCATTAGATGTCTGGTCCAAGTGCAGATAGACAATATGTCGGTAGTCTGGTACTCCTATCTCCTGTGTCGAGAAGCTATGAGAGTCTGCAAATTGGAAATGTCTTCTCACTGCTTTCTGATAGCAAAGCATATCCTGTGGTCATCCAGTGATCTGGCAGACAAGTTGAGCAGATCTTTCTTGCTGCCGTATGTGTGGTCCCACAGTACAACAGTGACAACTTTGATCTACAGTCACTGGGGCCAAGCTTGCTGCAGCCTGTTTGCATCTTACCTAAACAACAAGTGCAACAGTTACTTTGCTCTAATCCCTCTGCAGGGTCAATGACCAAGAGGTGCTGTAGAGCACAGTTAGCCCCCAAGTTTCCTCTATACTTTTCTTCTATTACCCTTAATAAACAAGTTCATACAGAAAGCAAGAATGTACAAGGCTAAATTGATTCTCATTGCCCACTTCTGGCCTTATCAAACATAGGTTCCCTTCCAGTGGCCTCTTCTTGTGTATCCTCCATGGAAACTGGATCACTTCCGAGATTGGGTAAAACACCTGACCAGGCTTTCTCCTCTGCACAAGAAAGCCACTTGGTTCCTCTAATTCTAGCATTTGCCAAAGATGCCAGGCTTTCTTCATCAATTGTTCAGACCTTTTATTGAAAAAAGAGCAACAAAACCACACGGAATCCAAATATAGTGTTAGCACTTTCGTTTACTAATTGAGCAAACTTCTTCAGACAGTTCAAAAGACAAAAATACACAGCTTAAATAAATTTACAAGGTGTGACATCACACTACAATTAGCTACCAAGCCTCCATTTAAAGGGCTAAAACATTACATACTTCAATATTACTAAGCCCATACATAAAAATCAAACATAAAATAAAACCTACACATCTTAAAGAGTATAAGCATAAAACCAACATTAAATATAAAAACCACATAGGTATAAATATATGTAAATATGCATAAATATGTAACATATGTTAATAATATTTAAAATATATAAATACAATTCATGTTTTTCATCTGGTCAAAGCCTTCAATTTCAATATACTTCTAAAAGACAAGGTGTCATTCAACCCTGGGGGAATTAATGCATTCAGTTTTAATTGCCAAATCAATTCTTTTTCATCCAATTTCAAATTGATTGGCCCACCTCTAATATTGTCCATTACCTTTTCAATAATTAGAAATTTAAATTCACGGGTAGGGTAACAACTAATATGTCTAGCTAGGGCATTATTCAAATTTAACTTTTCAGTTGCATACATATGTTCATAAATTCTGTTTTTCAGTGGTCTTTCAGTTCTGCCTACATAGAAGGCTGAACAATAACTACATAAACTCAAATAAACAACCCCTTTCATATTACAGTTAAATTTACCCCTGATAGGAAATTTTCTATCACTGATATGAAAATAATTTGTTACTTTAATGTGTTTACACCACTGACATGCCTCACATTTGAACATCCCACAATGAGGCAAATATTGTTTTGAGGTTCCCCCTTCAAGAATCATTTTCAAATTCCCACTTCTCCTAAAAAACACACAAGGTGAATCACCCACATTCTTTTTAATAAGGTTATCATCCAATAGGAAACACCAATTCTTTACAATAATTGATTTAAGAAAAGGTGCATCCACAGAAAAAGTGGTAATAAAACTCATTTTCGTTAATTCAGTGTCTGAAGGGGCATACATTTGATTGATTTCTTATCCGTCATGATTACAGCCCATAATCCATCCAAATGTTCTATCCTGTAAAGAGTCCACATTAACACTGAGATGACCACCATCGACTACATCCACACCATACCTCTCATCAGAAGACATCAATGGTTTAAATAAACCTCTCAGTCTTTTACTGTAGACTTCCTCAATGAGGTCATCCACTAATTTCCTAGGGTACCCACGTTTAATAAACATCCCCCTCAAAAGATTACATTTATCCAAAAAGTCCAATTCCAAAGAGACCATCCTAACTGCCCGAACTAATTGACCCTTTACCACACTTCTTTTTTGGGCAAAAGGATGACAACTAGAAAAGTGCAAAAATGCATTAGAATAAGTTGTTTTCCTAAAAAATTTTGAAATATATTTTTTCTGAGAAAAAACTTTTATCAGTTCTACATACAAAAAATAAATATTTTCTATATGAAATTCTCAAGTAAAATCTAAAAAAATTAGTAAATTTGGTAATATGCTCAATAAATGTCCTAGCTGAAGATTCATCACCTTTCCAGAGGATAAAAATATCATCCAGATATCGGGTGTACCATGCTGTTCTTTCTTGGAAAATAGCATCCTTAAATAGGAAATGCCACTCCCAATAAGCCATTACAGTGTTTGCAAACGTGGCTTCACAGGGAGAGCCCATGGCAACACTCATTTTCTGTAAGGAGAATTCCTTATTAAACAAAAAATAATTGTTTTTAAGTATAAGTTCCAGTAAATAAATAATAAGATCAATATTGGAACCCTCCACATGATGTTCTAAAAGGAAATCTCTTACCCATTCACAACCTATGTCCTGGGGGATGACTGTGTAAAGATCACGGACATTAATTGTAAGAAAATTCAAATCCTCAGAAAAGGGAAGTTTATTCATTGCTTTTAAAAAGGACCATGAGTCTTTGCAAATCTGACTCTCATTTTTCAAGACTTCTTTAAGTTTAATATCTACAAATTTGGCACAAGCATAGGTAATAGATTATCTCCCGTCAATAATAGGGCGAAAAGGGGGGTTAATAAGATTTTTATGGATTTTGGGTAGTCCAAACAACATAGGAGTAAGAGGATGTGAAATGGAGAGATAATTAAATAAATCCAAATCAATTCTCCCATCCAAAAATAAATCTTTAATAAATCCCTTAATGCGTTGATATGCACCATTAATTTCATTTAAAGAAACTTTGACATAAGCTTCATTATTCAAAAGTATGCACATATGGTGATAATAATCATTATTATCCATGAAAATCAAACCACCCCCTTTATCTGGTTTAATAATACGTATATCAACAAAATTCAAGTCCTTCAAAACTTCCCTTTCTGCCCGAGACAAGTTAAATGATTCAGATTTGTAAAACCCTTTGTTATTTAAGACATTCCTAAAGTCATTCTCACAATTTTTTTCAAAAAGGAGGATAGAAGGATGTAAAACAGGGTTAAATATACTAGCAACTCTAAAGTCTTTAATCAAACTAGGATTTGTACCCAAAAGGACATTTAAGTTCAATTTCCTAGTAAAAGACTTGAGATCAATGATGGTTCTAGCTAAATCTCCCCTAGAGGAAGGAACAAACTGATTTTGTAAGTTACCCGAATCCTGTTGATATTCATGAGAAGACTGTGAAAATATTATTTAACAGTACCCAAGATTTTAAGATTTATAATTATTCTACATTAACACTTGCCGCTTTACTTATTGGTGTTCTGGCTTAGGGTTTAACATTTGTTCCTTCCTCTAGGGGAGATTTAGCTAGAACCATCATTGATCTCAAGTCTTTTACTAGGAAATTGAACTTAAATGTCCTTTTGGGTACAAATCCTAGTTTGATTAAAGACTTTAGAGTTGCTAGTATATTTAACCCTGTTTTACATCCTTCTATCCTCCTTTTTGAAAAAATTTGTGAGAATGACTTTAGGAATGTCTTAAATAACAAAGGGTTTTACAAATCTGAATCTTTTAACTTGTCTCGGGCAGAAAGGGAAGTTTTGAAGGACTTGAAATTTGTTAATATACATATTATTAAACCAGATAAAGGGGGCGGTTTGATTTTCATGGATAATGATGATTATTATCACCATATGTGCATACTTTTGAATAATGAAGCTTATGTCAAAGTTTCTTTAAATGAAATTAATGGTGCATATCAACGCATTAAGGGATTTATTAAAGATTTATTTTTGGATGGGAGAATTGATTTGGATATATTTAATTATCTCTCCATTTCACATCCTCTTACTCCTATGTTGTTTGGACTACCCAAAATTCATAAAAATCTTATTAACCCCCCTTTTTGCCCTATTATTGATGGGAGACAATCTATTACCTATGCTTGTGCCAAATTTGTAGATATTAAACTTAAAGAAGTCTTGAAAAATGAGAGATTTGTAAAGACTCATGGACCTTTTTAAAAGCAATGAATAAACTTCCCTTTTCTGAGGATTTGAATTTTCTCACAATCGATGTCCATGATCTTTACAGTCATCCCCCAGGACATAGGTTGTGAATGGGTAAGAGATTTCCTTTTAGAACATCATGTGGAGGGTTCCAATATTGATCTTATTATTTATTTATTGGAACTTATACTTAAAAACAATTATTTTTTGTTTAATAAGGAATTCTCCTTACAGAAAATGAGTGTTGCCATGGGCTCTCCCTGTGGAGCCACGTTTGCAAACACTGTAATGGCTTATTGGGAGAGGCATTTCCTATTTAAAGATGCTATTTTCCAAGAAAGAACAGCATGGTACACCCGATATCTGGATGATATTTTTATCCTCTGGAAAGGTGATGAATCTTCAGCTAGGACATTTATTGAGCATATTACCAAATTTACTAATTTTATTTAGATTTTACTTGAGAATTTCATATAGAAAATATTTCTTTTTTGGATGTAGAACTGATAAAAGTTTTTTCTCAGAAAAAATATATTTCAAAATTTTTTAGGAAAACAACTTATTCGAATGCATTTTTGCACTTTTCTAGTTGTCATCCTTTTGCCTAAAAAAGAAGTGTGGTAAAGGGTCAATTAGTTCAGGCAGTTAGGATGGTCTCTTTGGAATTGGACTTTTTGGATGAATGTAATCTTTTGAGGGGGATGTTTATTAAACGTGGGTACCCTAGGAAATTAGTGGATGACCTCATTGAGGAAGTCTACAGTAAAAGACTGAGAGGTTTATTTAAACCATTGATGTCTTCTGATGAGGGGTATGGTGTGGATGTAGTCGATGGTGGTCATCTCAGTGTTAATATGGACTCTTTACAGGATAGAACATTTGAATGGATTATGGGCTCTAATCATGACGGATAAGAAATCAATCAAATGTATGCCCCTTCGGACACTGAATTAACGAAAATGAGTTTTATTACCACTTTTTCTGTGGATGCACCTTTTCTTAAATCAATTATTGTAAAGAATTGGTGTTTTCTATTGGATGATAACCTTATTAAAAAGAATGTGGGTGATTCACCTTGTGTGTTTTTTAGGAGAGGTAGGAATTTGAAAATGATTCTTGAAGGGGGAACCCCAAAACAATATTTGCCTCATTGTGGGATGTTCAAATGTGAGGCGTGTCGGTGGTGTAAACACATTAAAGTAACAAATTCTTTTCATATCGGGGATAGAAAATTTCCTATTAGGGGTAAATTTAACTGTAATATGAAAGGGGTTGTTTATTTGAGTTTATGTAGTTATTGATCGGCCTTCTATGTAGGCAGAACTGAAAGACCACTGAAAAACAGAATTCATGAACATATGTATGCAATTGAAAAGTTAAATTTGAATAATGCCCTAGCTAGACATATTAGTTGTTACCCTACCCATGAATTTAAATTTCTAATCATTGAAAAGGTAATGGACAATATTAGAGGTGGGCCAATCAATTTGAAATTGGATGAAAAAGAATTGATTTGGCAATTAAAACTGAATGCATTAATTCTCCCAGGGTTGAATGACACCTTGTCTTTTAGAAGTATATTGAAATTGAAGGCTTTGACCAGATGAAAAACATGAATTGTATTTATATATTTTAAATATTATTAACATATGTTACATATTTATGCATATTTACATATATTTATACCTATATGGTTTTTATATTCAATGTTGGTTTTATGCTTATACTATTTAAGAAGTGTAGGTTTTATTTTATGTTTGATTTTTATGTATGGGCTTAGTAATATTGAAGTATGTAGTGTTTTGGCCCATTAAATGGAGGCTTGGTAGTTAATTGTAGTGTGATGTCACACCTTGTAAATTTATTTAAGCTGTGTATTTTTGTGTTTTGAATTGTCTGAAGAAGTTTGCTCAATTAGTAAACAAAAGCGCTAACACTATATTTGGATTCCGTGTGGTTTTGTTGCTCTTTTTTCAATAGTTTCTTAGCGTTTGTTTTAGGTTTAGTTCAATAATTGTTCAGATCTTGTCAGTGTTCCAAAAATGAACTGCAGGAAATGGATGAGGTTTTCTATTTGGGTTGCTTCCAGCAGGTTAGATCCAGTTTCAGTTCCCGTTCCTTCCATTCTATAGTTTCTATCATAACTTTTTCACAATGGGTCCAGTTACTCAACTATCAAAGTACAAGCCAACATCTCTAGCTTCCATATAGGCCAGAATGACAGCTTTATAGCCTCTTTGAGAATTTCTAAAGCTTTCTTAAAAGGAACATTCATCATCCAGAAAAATGCCCTGTGCTACAAAACTTTTTACTACCCTACTGTCCAGCGAGGGACTTCCATTCTAGTAACAAATTCTTATTACATGCAAGTAGGTCAAGTAATGCTGCAGGAGACTTGCTCTACTCCCAATGCATTACAAAACTCTGGAATAGTATCCCCATGCAAATAAAACTCTCTGACAAACTCAGTAATTTAAACCACTGCTTAAAAAACATTTTACTCGAGCCTGGTCCTGTACATGCTCACCACAGGGTTAAAACTTTTTCATTGTACAAAACTATCCAAATACTCTCCTTAAACATAATATTCCCAATCTCTTACTGAAATAACAAAACAAGTTTTATACATAACTGCTGCCTGTTCAATCCACTAAGTTGCACATGTGCTTTCACTGTAGTAACTTCCATCTCTGTAAAATCTTAGAATGTATATGTATAAATTTAACTACTGTTTGTGTATAAATGTAAATAGAATTGTAACTACTCTGTGTTTGACTAGAACTGAGTATAATGCAATGTAAGCAAATTCAGCTGTTCTCCCTGGTCCTACACTGAAAATGGATATTACCCAGTTTGGCTTTCCTGGTAAACAAAGACAAATAAATAAATAAATAAACATGGCTTCTTTGGCCCCTGATTAGAGACCCAGCACCTCCTTGGGATATTACCATCATGCTACAAGCATTTACTCAGCCACCATTTGAGCCAGCATTATCAGCAGATTTTTAGTTCCTCTATAGGAAAACAATTTTTGTCATGGCAGTCACTTCAGCCAAATGGATTTCAGAGATGCAATCACTTAACTGCAAACCATCATATTTGATATTTCATAAGAGGGTTTCCTTAAGAATTAATGCATTCTTCCTTCCTAAGATGGCATCTGGAGCTAATATAAATCCGTCACTAAACCTGCAAGTTTTTTCCAAGATTTTCAAACAAAGATGAATACATGCTAGATGTGCTGAATCATCAGCTTAGATTTTGTCCAAATAAAACTAAACCTTTCAGATAGTCAGATCAGTTGTTCATGGCATTCTCTTGGCTAAAATTATCCTGTCCAGATAGTTATCTGAATGCATTTTCTCTGTGTACAATAAAAAAGGCTTGCCTCTACAATGTAAACCTAGGGCTCATTCCACAAGGGCAGTGGCCACTTCAACAGCCTTCGCAAGTGGATTTCTTGTTGATGTTATGTGTGAAGCAGCTACTTGGTCACCAGTTCATACATTTGCATCTCATTATAGACTGGATGAATAATATAGATCACATTCTTCCTTTGGCTCCACCATTCTCAGGAATGTCCTTTTTTGATCTGTGCTTAGGAATCTGTCCTAACGTTGAAATGGATTAAAACAGACAACACTGGATATGAAAATTATGTACTTACCATAACAATAGATCCATGTTGTCTGATTTTCATTCAGTTCAACATCCTTCCCACCTGCCCCCTGACAAACTGTCACAAATAGGACTTTGATGAGTGGGTCAAGTTTGGCATTCCCTGTCTGTGAGCAGTCATCACTGCCAGTGTCCTATACTCCAGCCATTTTTTTCTGTCATGTTTTCTGGAATTGGTTCTGAATGGGAGTTATTTTATTAGTTTGTATTTACATTGATCTACTTATGGATATAATATTTCAGGGGGAAAACTTGATCTGAAGTGGAGTTTACGGCATAATAGGTAGGGGAGGAGTAAGAGCCCTGGAATCAAAAAACTTCATATTCAGTGCCAAGTTTGAATCCAGTAACCCATAGCTGAACCAGATGAAAACAAGACAGCATGGATATATCATAATGGTAAGTACATGACTTTCATTTATATCACTTTGGAAGCTACATGATATCCACATTTTTCCTTACTTAGACAACTTGCTAATTGTTACAGAGTATTTTTCAAAGTGTCAGGAATCTCTCTCTTAGGTGAGAGATCTCTTACACAAGCTGGGATTCCAAAAAAATATTCAAAAGTCTTTCTTGACTCCTTTACAAAGGATTGTGTTCATGAGATGTCACTAAACACCTCAGTTCAAAGAGCTTTTCTCCACAGGGAAAAAAATGGATCTTTATCTGGAGCTATTTCTAAGGTGTTCCACTCAGACTTTGGTCACTGTGAGGGACTACATTACAATTTTAGGTATCATGGCATCTGTGATTCTTATGATTCCACTGGTTAGACTCCACATAAGAAAGATACAGTGATATTTGAAATTTCTTTGGTCCTATCATCAACACCCTTTATATTTTCAAATTCCTCTGCTTGTATTTGTCAGAAGAGAAATCTATTGGTGGCGACAACAGATATCCTTAAATCCGGGTCTCACTTTCTCCCTTTCTCCTTGTTTCAGCACAATCAGTAACCACAGGCACCTCAGACTTTGTTTGGGTAGTAGTTTCAGGAGGGATACAAGTGCAGGGGGTGGGAAACCTGGATAGCCGCAAGCATATAAATATCAAGGAAATGCTTGTCCTGATCAAGGCATTCAACTCTCCGAACCATCTTTGGCCCTCTGGACTCCTTTATGTAGTTACAGCCAATACCAAAGTTGTGGTATATCAGCATGAAAGGAGGGACTAGGTTGTACCCCCCTTTTGCAAACTAGCCATGTTAGCTTGGGATATAGCGTAACAGTACGATCTCACTCTACAGGCATCCTACATTCCATTAGAGCAAAACTGTATGGCAAACAAGCTGAGCAGAACCAGGACAGACCCTTATGAATGGAAACTAGATCAGGGGTCTTCCAAGATTTGATAGATCTGTTGGGAGTTCCTCTAGTAGACCTCTTTGCCTCCTCTCTGAACAATCAACTTGCAAGATTCTGTTCCAGGACTCCATGCCAGAAGGCCTGAAAGACAGATGCCTTTTCTATTCCTTGGACTGGACTGTTCCTGTATGTTTTACCACTCTTTCCACTAATATCCAGGGTACTTCTGAAAATTCTGAAGGAATCCCCCAATATCATTGAGGTGATTATCTTCAGGCCTAAGCAACCGTGGTTCTTGTTTCTTTTAGAAATGGCTAGAGGCAGTTACCACAAACTTCCTCACAGACTGGATCTACTCACACAAGAACAGGGGTGTCAGATTCATCCCGACATCAGTTAACTTTATTTGACTGCCTGGATGAAAACATCATAATTCCTTTTAGGAGCCTGTTTATTGAGGATGTGCAGTAGGTGCTAATGGAGACAAGAAAGCCTGCTACTAGAAAATCATATATTAGCAAATGGAAAAGGTTTTCTAGTTGGTGCAAACCACATAACCATCACACCTTCAGGGCTTGTTGTTCTACAATGTTTTGTGTTTGTTACTATCCTATGGCCTTTATTTCTTTATCAAGGTTCATTTATCAGCCATTCCAGCATGTCCACCCATAGATCCTCATCTTTCAATGCAGTATCATGTCAAAATGCTTTTGAAAGGGGTTTGCATAAGAGGCCTCCAAGAAAACTGGTGTCCCATCCTTGGGATCTTAATTTTGTGCTAGAGAAACTAACACTTGCTTCATTTGAACCAGCTATTCTCATTGACTTGAGATTCTTAACAAGGAAGAATGTTTTACTGATTAATCTGACCTCTGCAAGAAGGGTATCTGAATTGCAAACTCTTATGGTGAGTCAACCCTACCTTATTTACTATAGGGACAAGATTTCTTTGACAACTAATCATTTTTTATGCCTAAAGTGATATCTGATTTTACTATAAGCCAAACTGTTTATCTCCCCATTTTCTTTCCTGAAACTAAAAATGAATTCAAAGGGATACTCCATACCTTGAAGGTCCACAAACAACTCTGGTACTATGTTGATAGAACTAAAGCTTAAAGATCTTTGGATCAATTTTTCATTTCTTGTGAAGGCACAACCTGTGCCAAAACAGACTAGTTCCAAATGGATGTCTATGGCTATTACCTTTTGATCTGATGTTGTCTTTTTCATCCATTCCATTACATATGGATCTTGGATCTGACATTGGATCCAACTTCAGCCATCTCAAAGCTAAGGAACCAGTGCTCCCCCTTCCCAAAATCCCTATGCACAATGCAACTTACCTCAGATCTCATTTGCTGCCATCAAATGCTGATCAATCTATCATGTTTGGATGAGTGTTCTGCAAAAAATGTATATCCTTTTTTCAGATAAATGCTTTTATTGATCTTTTTTTTATCTCTCTCTTTCTCCTTTTTTCTCGTCTATCCCTGCTAAAAAAAATGAAACTCATTTTTTGCCCTGATAGGTATTAGGATTAGGTATTAGTAATAAATAAAGGGCTATTTTTGAGGTTATTATAGAATGTGTTATTGATTGCTATTCTTATTGTTATTGTTGTCGTCGTGGCTGTTCTCACTGTGGTAGTTTTTTTCCCCTGGGTTTGCTATTATGTCAAAGAAACCTTCTGGTTTTAAAAAAGTGCATTTCATGCTCTCACAAGTTACCTAACTATGACACACACAAGGAGTGTCTTTATTGTCTTGGCCCCTCGCATCTTGATGCAGTTTGTTCTGTTTCTGAGGCCTTTGGCCAGAGAGCTATTGTGGAGAGACAGAACAAGCTAATTTTGAATGGTTTTATCTAACCTTCCAGTGGTGTAAAGACCTCTTCAAAATTGGTGCAGCCAGGGGTATCTTCTCCTCCCTCTGCTTTCTTCTCACGAAAATCTAAAGAAAAGGTTATGGTTTAAAGTTCTGAGAAGGAGAAATCCAAATCCTTGAGGAAACACTCCCTGGACCTGATTTTCATCTTTGCCTCCAGCTCCCAAAATGGCTTAGCCTTTTGGGGCAACACCTCCCTCTGATCCTGTTGTTATAGGCACTCTGTCACCACCTAGATATTCCCTGGAGCCTATCTCTCCAAGTCTTAGGTTTCCCATTTCACAGGACCCAACCCTCTTATTCTTTGAGGCCTCCTTCCTCAGCTTTGTCACTTTGGTCATTTAGATCTTCCAGGAGTCTCACAGAAGCAGATGTGGACAGGATGATAATGAATTTTGTATGTACCCAGATTCACATGGTGGTACTCCCTGCTCTAGAATCAGTTGTATCCGGTAGGGCTGTTCCTCCCCTTTATGGCTCCTTAACCCATCCTGTCAGACTGGAGGCTATGGATCTGACTCTAGTCCAGATAGGTCTGTATCATAACTAGGATTTCATGCCTGTTCGACTCTCGTTAGATCTCTTTCAATGTTGAGTCCAATGCAACATCGGTATTGACTCTGAAAGGTTGGGATCAGATCCAAGGTCTTCAGATTCTTTCTTTCCTTTAAGGGCTTTAATGCTAGACAGTTTGGCACCAGCAACTGCCTTGGATGCTAGCTGAATGGGAACTAGTGCTGAGCTGCCTCCTAGGGTTCATGCTGCAGAGGACAAGCTCCCCAGATTCATTGCAGGCTCGGCATTCATGGAATTTGAGAAAGTGCTCTCTAAACCTAGAAATAGATCTTCCCTTGCAAAGTTGGATTCAACCCTCTCCCCAAAGTCCAAACCCTGCTGATGTTGTTCTATCAGACCAGTTCTCAAAAGCCTTGAATCTGTTCTCCCTAGTGAGATCTTGTCTTTTTCTGAGTCTTCTTCTGAGCAGCCCACAAAGGAGATTCCTAGGAAACACAAGGGTAAGAGGAGGCACTTTGATTTTCCAAAGGAATCTCAGTCAACTGATACTTACTTTGGTGAGGGAGGAGAAGGTTTCCCAACCCCCCCCCCCCCCTTGAAGACATCTTGCTTGGAGTGATCCTTGAACTAGACAGAAAGGAAGTTGGTCTTCCCACACTCCTCCTTCTGAGGAATTTGTTTTCCTCATGGCTTTTGATTTTGGCCCATCTACTTCTTGAGTAGTCCCATCAGCAGATGAGATGGTCGAGCTCATCTCATCCTCGGCCTGGAAGGAACTTAACACTGTTGAACCCATTCCTGATAAGACAGATATGTTTTTAGAGGCCACAAAAGATCATTTGCACTGGAGCAAGGGTCTGACAGTAGATTCTGTGGTTGTGGCACTAAAAAGTAACTTACTGAGGAAAGCTTCTGTGTCCAACAACCTATTAGGGAATCGCACACCTTTGGCAGATTTGGGAACCGGGTCTATGCCTAGTCAACCTTTTTTATGAAAGTGCTTAATTATCTTGCACAGTTTACTGGCTGTCAAGGAAGATTTGGTTAAGAAGATCTCCAGTGATTATTGAGGAACCTTGAATGTGTATCAGAAAAAGACTCTTGATTCTGAGCTGGCAACCCTTCATTCTCTTTCTTATACCTCTATGTTCCTCATCTCTAATGCTGCACAGGATGCATCTAGAGCTGCTGGCACAGGTATTTCCATCAGAAGGTATGCCTGGATGCAGCTATGTGATTTCAGAGAGCACATCAAGATGTCCTTTGTCAATGCCCCTTATGACAGATTAACCCTATTTGGTCCAAAAGAAAGAAACCATTTCTAGAAGCAAGCTGGATGGTAAATCATTACCTGCTGTAGGGATTAAATTCTGAACCTCCTAAGGGACCTTCTCCAGGAACCAGAAGGTGGCAAGAAGATGTTGCTCCTGAAATCTTAGGATTTTTCATCCAATACTTCTGGAGAGAGAACTCCCCATGTCAGCGGTGGAAATTCTTACAACAGACATTGCTCCAGGAACAAAGCTGGTACTCAGAATCAAAGGCTTCAGAGTTCCTTTCTCTGAAAAGCCTTGCCAGTGCAACTGAAGGATTGCCAGATTGGTGCATTCTGGAGGCAGTTGGTGGGTGCTTATCTCTGCACCCAACAGCCTGGATATCCATCACTCAAAACAAAGTGGGTACAGAGAATCATTACCAAAGGCTATGTCATTCCCTTTCACATCCCACCATCACTTCAAAAGAGAATTGAAGATGATCCACCCTCACAAAGGGAACATGCAGCTTTAGAAATAGAGAAGCTTCTAAGAAATTTAGTCATCCAAACTGTCCCATCAGACCAGAGAGGATATGGAATTTACATGAGGTTCTTTTTAGTGCCAAAGAAAATAAATGGGACCTAACACCAGTTTTGGAACTAAGACACAGTTCAGTCTATTCTTCCATTATTAAGGGAGAACAACTGGGTGTGCTCAATAAATCTTCAAGATGGACAGATGCTCCAGGAAGTATCAAAAGATCTGATGTTGTCGTTTTTCATCTGACTCAACATGGGGTTGTCAGAACATCTGACGCCTTATACCAAAGCTTTGGATCTGACAGATCTGACTCCTCCCCTACCCACAATTCCCCTCTCCTATCTGAATTACCTCAGATCTCATTTGCCACCTGCCTCACCAGACTTGTAGACCAAGAACTCTATTACTTTTCATGATAAGTGAAACTGTTTTCCTCCCTTTTCGAATTTTTGGCTATAGTGATTAGGTTATAGTACTGTTAGGTTCTTTGTAATAAATATTAATGTGTTTTTTCAGGTTTCTGCTTTGTGTGTGTTCTTATGATTATCATTAGGATAGTTACATAGTTAAATACTGTATTTGCATTTAGGTACCTTGTGGTTTGAATTTATATATGTGAGTGTGTGTGTGTGTGTGTGTGTGTGTGTGTGTGTGTGTGTGTGTGTGTGCGTGTGTGTGTGTGTGTGTGTGTGTGTGTGTGTGTGTGTGTGTGTGTGTGTGTGTGTGTGTGTGTGTGTGTGTGTGTGTGTGTGTGTATAAATATATGGGTTCACTTTATAATCCCAAAATCCTGAAATATCGAATTTCAGAATCTCGAGATCATAAAGCTGAAACCTTAAAATCCCAAAACCCGAGAAGTGTGAATTTCAAAATCGCAACTCTTACACTAACCATACAGCACACACAAACACATACACAAACCTTCCCCCCACATACAAACCTACACTACATACAAGCAGGGGGGCAAGCCCTCCTGCACCCCCCTACTTAAATATACTAACTCCAAGGTCACACCACACAGACAAACACATGAAAACACCATCATATAAGCTACATTCCCCTCGCACACACACACATCACAGTAACAAAACACACTGACACACACTAAAGCCCCTAACCAAAACCCTTCAACATAAATACTTACCTGAATCTTCAACTATCCATTCACACATCGTAACACCAGAAGCTCTAATTCAACATCTCCGGACTTTGGGATTTTGAAATTTGTGCTTCTGGGGTTGTTTTGAGCTTTCGGCTTTATAATCTTGGGATTCTGAAATTTGATATTTCAGAATTTTGGGATTATAAAGTGTTCATATATATATATATATATATATATATATATATATATATATATATATATATATACACACACACACACACACACACACACACACACACACACACATATATATGCATATATATGTATATAAAATCTATACATATATTACATTTATCTTGTAATAAAAATCTGTAAAAACACAGAAACAAGAGCAGAAGTAAGGAAATAAGCCAAAGTACAAGAGTATGAGAAGACAAATTGTCCAAGTAATGTGGTCCAAGAATAAATCCAACAGATAAAATCCACAAGCGTTTATTTGATTATAACGGATGAGCGCTTTCACTATATTAGCTTCATCAGATCCAAGTGAAAAATACAACAATTAACCCTGTTTATAGACAGAAGTCAATGACTAATTAGCTAACTAAACAATCATAATGAATACATTAATTGAATTAAAAACTGCCTATCTATTTAAAGAAACAACACTTATAGAGCTTTGATATATAACTTTCATAAGACCTAAAAAACAAGTACTAATAAATATCAAATTGATATAAGCATTTACATGAATATAAAAATGTAAATACATAAATATACATAAAGTATAAGAACAAATACAAAATATAAAAATAAATGAACATAAATAAACATAAGAACAATATGTCAAATGACATCCATAAATGCACAGAATATATAAATTATTTTATATATTATTTTATATGTATACGCTGTCTCAAATTGGGTTTAATTGATGCCCTTTCATTTAGCCCCGATCCTCTGTCAGCTCTCAATAAAATAATCCAACCACTTTCTTTTCCTTCGGTATATGACATGATATTGCCACCCCTTTTGTCTGGTATGATAACTTCTAACACCCTGAATAAAAATTCATGGTCAATGCCATGCTGAATAACGTGTTTAGCCAGGGCATTATGCATAGTACCCTTCCTGATATGATATCTATGTTCTCTCATCCTATCTCGAAGTGGGCGGTTGGTCTTGCCCACAGAGAAAGAGGAACAGATCTTACAGACAGCCAGGTACACTACATGTGCAGTCATGCATTTCGCTTCAGCTTTCTTATAGAATGTCTTACGTAAATCTGGATGAAAAAATTGTGTACTACTATCAATAAATGAGCAAAAATTACAATGACCACAAGGTTTAGTACACCCTGCCAATTTCAAACATCTGTCAGATTTAGGGTAACATAGTAGCCTTTTTAAGTTACTTTTATTCCTAAACAAAAAATGTGGTACATTCCCAACAATCCATTTAAGATCTTCATCAACTTGTAGAACGCTCCAATATTTATTAACAATCTCCCTGACCTCCAAGTGGTCAGATGAGAAGAACGTAGAAAACCTTACATGAGGCTCAACCCTTCTTTCTATAACTTCACTACTGATATGAGCCGGTCCAAAATATGGCATTGCTGTTGTTGAACGCAACATATGTGCTTCTTCCAGATAATGGTTAACCTCTCCTATTTCATACCCTCTAACTAATAATCTATTATTTAGACTTTCCAAATCATTCATGAACCCACTATCCATGGGATTTAATCTAGAGGACCTAATGGCCTGTCCTTTCATGATATTTCTAAATATAAAAGGTGGGTGCATACTAGATCTCAAAAGTAACATATTACAGTGACAAGGCTTTCGATAAACACCTGTATTTATGAGGCCACTTGGTAACCTCTCAATATAAAGATCTAAGAATTCAATTTTGTGTTTAGAGTATTGCATAGTAAATTTAAGACAAGTAGTTAGCCCATTCATAATGATATGCATGGATTCCAACTCTACTCGAGACCCCTTCCATAAAAGGAAAAGGTCATCCACAAACCGTCGGTAAAAAATTACATGTTTCTTAAACAACACCTCATGAAATAGTACATGCTCCTCCCATTATGCTAGAAACATATTGGTGTAGCTGTTCGCACATGGTGTGCCCATAGCTACGCCTTCACATTGTCTATAAATAACATCTTTAAACATCAAGATGTTATTTTCTAGAACCAATTCTAGAAAATGAACAATTAAATCTATCATGATTTCTGAGTGGTCACTATGTTGTCTGAGATATGCAGAGATATACGTAAGTCCAAGTCCATTCGGAATGACTGTAAAAAGGGATTGAACATCAAGTGTAACAAATAGACCATCATTAATGGACCCATGCTGCTTAATACACTCATAAAGTTCAATCAAGAATTGTTTGGAGTCACATAGCACAAAAGTGTTATTATTCAAAACGTGCCTGAGATGCTTTTCAATAAAGACCAATAAATGCTCAATCACCCGACCTCTACCAGAGACAATTGGTCTCATTGGTGGGTCAGTTAGGTCCTTATGTAACTTAAGTAGTCCATGTATAATAGGAATTACAGGTGCCCGAATGGAAAGATAGTCAAACAAATCTTTCTCTATTAAGTTACTTTTAAAAATATAGAATAAGACAGAACCTACATAACTAATTGTTTCTTGCACAGCAGTAATAGTAATGATTTTATAAAACTTATCTTGTAACATAGTTACCATAGAGGTATCATAATGTATTGAAGCCATGACCACAACTCACTGCCCTTGTCAGCAGGTCTGATAGTAATAGTCGTGTCATCCTGTAATTTCTTAAGGCTAGATCTCTCCTTAAAGGTGAGGTTATCATGCTTCTTAAACTTACTATTTTTCTTGTTACTATAGTAGTTATGTAATTCATCCTCAGTTAATTTCAAAAAAGCCTCAACTAGAGGGTGATTTACAGGAACATACTCACTCAAGTTCTTAAATACAAATCCATTATTCCCATTTACATCATTATGACATCCTTTATACATATACTTAAGCATCACACTCCTACAGAATAATTTAAGATCAGTTATAGTATCTATCAACCTACTCTGATTTTTAGGGATAAAATGTAACCCTTTACTTAGTAAACTAATATCTTCTTGTGTTAACATCACACTAGATAGATTGTATACTAATACTTGTTTGTCCACATTTTCTTCAGGGTTTGATGCTGCAAAGATTCCCCTGACAATTTTCTTTAATGTCTGCCCCGACTCATGGAGCGTGATCTCCGTGGACCTTTCTCCATTCGTACGGGCAAAGGAAAAGATAAATTAGCATCTATATTAGGTTCAGTAAGATTATTCTTAGTCCTGGGTCTAACTACAGGCTCAGATTTATCAGTTGTCATAGGCTTGTTCTTAACTACATGCACATCTGGATACAGATTAATATCTGAACGCATGCTAGGATGCATAATGTGTATAACATCTGTTGAATCATTACAGTTATCAGCAACAGTTCCATTAGTTAAGACTTTTTCACTGATCAACCCTGCCACACTTGTTGTAACATTTTCAAGAGATTTCTGTGGTTGAATGGGTTCTACAATGACAGCATTTTCATATTCATTACCCACAACAATGGGATCAGACATAGCTATCTTATTAGCTCTTCGTTGTTCAGTATAATTCTGAATACAGTTCTGTCCAAACTCATTAATATTGTGTATTCCTTCCTTATTTATGTTATCATTGACAATAACATTATTATGACCATATCTGGGCCAAGTAAAGACATGGCCCAATTTAAAATCATTTAAATCCCGAGTGACTTTATGTTTCTTTTGTTGTAGCAATTTACGCTCATAAGCAGATACACAATCAAGCAAATTCTCAAAAAGTGGTTGAACAACACTATCCGGAAAGTCTTTAAACAGCAATTGCTGTTTAACATTAATACTGTCAATAAGTCTTGCTTCTTCTGGACCGAAAAAGTCAATAAGAAGTTGTAAATACTTACGACTTATTTCTATATTGATGCGCTGCCACTGTGCTAATAACTCAGGATATTCGCGACCCTGGCTGGGCATAGTAAACACTCTAAGTCCACGTGGTATGATATTGTGGTCTAAACAAAATTGGAAGTGCAATCTCTGCATTTGGAAATGCTTGAGCTTCACAAAATCCTTCTCCGTTTCGTCTAGTAGCTGGTGTAATCTTTCCATGTCGATAGTCGCTCCTGTGGCGTCACAAAAAGATGTATCATTCGCAAAATACCAAGAAGAGTTCAATGTTCCTTTTAAATATTGGCGGAACCTCAATTGGAGCGCCTCCTTCCCCCCGTTGTAGTTGTGGTCATGGATTCAATACATTATGATACCTCTATGGTAACTATGTTACAAGATAAGTTTTATAAAATCATTGCTATTACTGCTGTGCAAGAAACAGTTATGTAGGTTCTGTCTTATTGGATATTTTTAAAAGTAACTTAATAGAGAAAGATTTGACTATCTTTCCATTCGGACACCTGTAATTCCTATTATACATGGACTACCTAAGTTACATAAGGACCTAACTGACCCAACAATGAGACCAATTGTCTCTGGTAGAGGCTGGGTGACTGAGCATTTATCGGTCTTTATTGAAAAGCATCTCAGGCACGTTTTGAATAATAACACTTTTGTGCTACGTGACTCCAAACAATTCTTGATTGAACTTTATGAGTGTATTAAGCAGCATGGGTCCATCAATGATTGTTTATTTGTTACACTTGATGTTCAATCCCTTTTTACAGTCATTCCGAATGGACTTGGACTTACGTATATCTCTGCATATCTCAGACAACATAGTGACCACTCAGAAATCATGATAGATTTAATTGTTCATTTTCTAGAATTGGTTCTAGAAAATAACATCTTTATGTTTAAAGATGTTATTTATAGACAATGTGAAGGTGTAGCTATGGGCACACCATGTGCGAACAGCTACGCCAATATGTTTCTAGCATATTGGGAGGAGCATGTACTATTTCATGAGTTGTTGTTTAAAAAACATGTAATTTTTTACCGACGGTTTGTGGATGACCTTTTCCTTTTATGGAAGGGGTCTCGAGTAGAGTTGGAATCCATGCATGTCATTATGAATGGGCTAACTACTTGTCTTAAATTTACTATGCAATACTCTAAACACAAAATTGAATTCTTAGATCTTTATATTGAGAGGTTACCGAGTGGCCTCATAAATACAGGTGTTTATCGAAAGCCTTGTCACTGTAATATGTTACTTTTGAGATCTAGTATGCACCCACCTTTTATATTTAAAAATATCATGAAAGGACAGGCCATTAGGGCCTCTAGATTAAATCCCATGGATAGTGGGTTCATGAATGATTTGGAAAGTCTAAGGAATAGATTATTAGTTAGAGGGTATGAAATAGGAGAGGTTAACCATTATCTGGAAGAAGCACATATGTTGCGTTCAACAACAGCAATGCCATATTTGGGACCGGCTCATATCAGTAGTGAAGTTATAGAAAGAAGGGTTGAGCCTCATGTAAGGTTTTCTACATTCTTCTCATCTGACCACTTGGAGGTCAGGGAGATTGTTAATAAATATTGGAGCATTCTACAAGTTGATGAAGATCTTAAACGGATTGTTGGGGATGTACCACATTTTTTGTTTAGGAATAAAAGTAACTTAAAAAGGCTACTATGTTACCCTAAATCTGATAGACGTTTGAATATGGCAGGGTGTACTAAACCTTGTGGTCATTGTAATTTTTGCTCATTTATTGATAGTAGTACACAATTTTTTCATCCAGATTTACGTAAGACATTCTATATGAAAGCTGAAGCGAATTGCAAGACTGCACATGTAGTGTACCTGGCTGTCTGTAAGATCTGTTTCTCTTTCTCTGTGGGCAAGACCAACCGCCCACTTCGAGATAGGATGAGAGAACATAGATATCATATCAGGAAGGGTACTATGCATAATGCCCTGGCTAAACACGTTATTCAGCATGGCATTGACCATGAATTTTTATTCAGGGTGTTAGAAGTTATCATACCAGACAAAAGGGGTGGCAATATCATGTCATATACCGAAGGAAAAGAAAGTGGTTGGATTATTTTATTGAGAGCTGACAGAGGATCGGGGCTAAATGAAAGGGCATCAATTAAACCCAATTTGAGACAGCGTATACATATAAAATAATATATAAAATAATTTATATATTCTGTGCATTTATGGATGTCATTTGACATATTGTTCTTATGTTTATTTATGTTCATTTATTTTTATATTTTGTATTTGTTCTTATACTTTATATATATTTATATATTTATGTATTTACATTTTTATATTCATGTAAATGCTTATATCAATTTGATATTTATTAGTACTTGTTTTTTAGGTCTTATGAAAGTTATATATCAAGGCTCTATAAGTGTTGTTTCTATAAATAGATAGGCAGTTTTTAATTCAATTAATGTATTCATTATGATTGTTTAGTTAGCTAATTAGTCCTTGACTTCTGTCTATAAACAGGGTTAATTGTTGTATTTTTCACTTGGATCTGATGAAGCTAATATAGTGAAAGCGCTCATCCGTTATAATCAAATAAACGCTTGTGGATTTTATCTGTTGGATTTATTCTTGGACCACATTACTTGGACAATTTGTCTTCTCATGCTGTTGTACTTTGGCTTATTTCCTTACTTCTGCTCTTGTTTCCATGTTTTTACAGATTTTTATTGCTTTACGTTTGTTGGAGAACAAGAGCGTTTACCTGCGCAGCAGCTAGTCTGATTTGTATTTATCTTGTAATGTTGGAAAGGTCAATAGACATCAAAATGTGCTCCTCCTGTTGGCATAAAATACCACCTCAAGATCAACACAGTGCGTTTACTGTTTGGAGCCTTCCCACTTGCAGCTTTATAGCTCAGTTTGTGTTGCATTATCACCAAAGCCCTTCAAGGGAGAGAGGAAAAACTAATTTTACAAGGTCTTCTTCCCATGCAAACCAGGTCCAAACGCACCCTCTACTTCCCCTTCCACCAACAGAAAATGAGACAAGAAAAGGGAAAAGTCAAAAATAAAAAGTGAGAGCAAAAAACAGAGACAAATCAATAGACAAGTTTAAAGAAAAGACACCTGAAGACCTCGCTGACAAATCTAAGAAAAGATCTCTGAACCCCAAAGTGATCTTGGGTCTGGTGACTAAGTTTTCGAGGCAGTGGGATTCTACTCTCTGTAGGATCCATACTCCTCCCCAAAAACTTTACTTTCTCTGGGGCCAAGCAGCCCAAGTCTTCACTCACCTATCTTACATAAAATACTTTCAAAGTCTGCTTTGTTAGCCTCATCCTTGAGTTCTGGTTGATCCCATAGGAGTCTTTCTAAATTCGGCATCGTCCGAATGATAACAGATTTTTAAGACTCAGATTCAGCTGGGAATCCTTCCAGCTGTGTCCCTGAGGAAAGGCCTGGGATCAGCCACTTCCACCTTGGCTGTACTGCTTCCAATACCATCTCCATTTTTGGAGCCTGTGTATGTTGGGTCCAACCTACCCATGGTAGCAGCTTCAGAGCCAATAGCCCTGGAGACATTGGCTTCAACATCTTCTCTCACTCACTTGACACTAATGCACATGGGTCAAGTGTCCTGGAGCCAGAGTGTCAGGGTCAGAGCTCCAACTCTGGAGTCAATTCCAAGGTTTTTGGAGACGCTCTTTCTACTCAGAGGTAAGGCACTGGAAAGCTTGGTTCTGAGGTCCTGTTCATGGCTGTCAACCCTTTGAGTCAAGAGGGCTACTGATTCTGTTAATTTTGGTGGCTCTTTCTTGATTGCATTGGCTGAATTGCATTTTGAGGCAGTATATAGGGTCTAGGCAGGACCAAGATGACTGGTACATGCTCAGAGTTCAGACCCATCTGGACTCCATATGTAGACTGCTCCTACTTCTTCTTATTCTGGCAGACAGGGACAGACAGATCCTCAAGGCTTTAATACCACCCAGTATTTGAGCCCCAAGTCTGATTCTGATATGTCTCCCTCAGAAGTCCAATGCACATCCCCTGAAAGAGGACTTGTAAGAAGAAGCATAATGACGCCTGTCCTCAGTCTGTCACTGAAAATACTGATTTAGATGAGGGTGAAGGCTCCCCAATACCCCTTCTGAAGATGTCTTCTTTGGAGACATCCTCAAATTGATAAAATGGGGGGAGGGGATTCACCAAAACTCCTTCTTCAGATGAGTTGGTGTTTCTTGCAGATTTTGTTTCTTGCCCTTCAATGTCCTGGGTGGTCCCACCTCCTGATGCCTTAGTTGACCTCTTTGCTGAAAAAGCCTGGAAGGAACCTGATAATGCATAGCCCATCCTAAAGAAACTGGACAAAATTCTAGCTGCTCTCAAGGAAAGAAAGCATTGGGCTAAGGGTCCCCCTGTAGCAGCCACAAAAAAGGAACGGTCTAAAGAAAGTTCCTCCATCTATCCCCCTAATAGGGAGTTGAGGGAATTGGACAGATTGGGGAAATGGACTTATGCTTCAACCATTTTCTCTGTTTGTGAACTAAACTAAATGACACACCTGACACATTTCCAGTGGGAAAAAAAAACTTTCAAATTCTCTGATGGGTAACTTACCGTCAGATATCCAAAAATCTTTGGATACCCAGTTGTCTACCCTACAGTCATTATAGAATGTTGCCATGAGACTGCTATCTAATCCAGCAGATGGTGCAGCCTGAGAAACTTGCACAGGTATTACTAGGTGATGTCATGCCTGGATGCTGCTCTGTGACTGTGAGGAAAGCTTTGACATCCTTCATAAAATCCCCCTATCATGGCTGCACTTTATTTGAACCAAAAGTCAAAGATACGCTTACTACGAGTGAGCAGGATGGTAAGAACTTGTCT
Source organism: Protopterus annectens (assembly GCF_019279795.1). Classification (NCBI taxonomy): domain Eukaryota; kingdom Metazoa; phylum Chordata; order Ceratodontiformes; family Protopteridae; genus Protopterus; species Protopterus annectens. The sequence continues at coordinate 1,724,963,097 of NC_056735.1, forward strand.
GCCACTAAGTCCATTTTGAACCTCTCACAGATTCTTCTCCAGAAATCAAAGAGGAGGAAAAAAAATGTGGTTCACAAAATCTCAAGGTTTTCACCAATTCACAACTGAGGATAGAGTTCCTAGAGATATAGGAGGAGGTAGTTCCATGGGACATCGTGGTCTGAAAAATGAAGGTTTCCATGGACCTTTCACAGAGAACCTCCCTGAATGCTTGCCTCACCGCTTCACTCTGGAGGCAGTTAGAGGACGCTTCTCCTTACACCCCCTTGCCTGGTAGAATACTACTTCCGATTCTTGGGTGCTAAAGATCATTACCACAGGTTACACAATACGCTTTTTAGAATCCCCAGAGATGAAACAAAAAATTGCCAGTACTCCATCCAATCAATTGGAATCTTCAGCAACAGAAGTTTCAAGGTTGCTGGATAAAAGAGTCATCAAATGTATCCCCCAAGATGATCTAGGATCCAGAGTATATTCAAGGTTCATTTTAGTTAAAAAAAAAGACAAGGGACCTTAGACCAGTACTGGATCTCAGCAATCTGAATCAGTTTGTAAAGCAACAATATTCCAGATGGTCACAGTACAGTCCATTCTAGATCTGCTGAGGAAGGACTGTTAGATATGCTCTACCCAATCTCCAGGACACCTATTATCATATCGATATCCAGAGACTAGCCAGGAAATTAATCTATTTCTGGCTAGGAACCAATCATTATCAGTTCAAAGCACTGCCATTCAATCTCAACACAATCCCCCAGGTGTTGGTAGCAGTAACAGCCTGTCTCAGGCTACAGGGGATCCATGTACTCCTGTATCTAGACAATTGGCTTCTAACTGCTACCTCTAGGGATCTACTTCTGACACAGTAGTCATTCATGTTACAACTGACAACTCACCTGGGCATTTCAATAAACATCGACAAGATCAAGCTGTCTCCTACTCAATCCATAGAATTCATAGTTTGCCACATAGACACTGTACATCAGATAGCAAAACTTCCCTCAGCATTAGTAAAATTAATCAGCTCTGTAAATCTCCAAGTGATAAAACATCCCAGACCCCAGACTCAACTCATCTTATGCCTCGAAGGTCTGATGGCTTCCTCTACAGTGATGGTTCCTTTAGACAGATATCACATGAGAGTTCTACAGTGGACGGTAGCTGTACAGTGGCCACAAAACCTGCATTCCCTTCACTACAGAGTAGACTCACTCAGGCCTGCAGAGATTTCAGCTGATTCAGTACTCAGGACAGACTTCATTCTTTCGATACTCAGAGCTACAGTCACCATGGATGCTTCCCTTTTCAGTTGGGGGGACATTTTGAAGAGGAGATAATCCAGGGAGCATAGTCTATGATAGAGGCCAAACTTCACATTAGTGGGTTGGAGTTAATAGCAGTGCTTATGTTGCTGGCATTTCAGGACCATCTACCCAAGGGTGTGATTACTATACACTCAAGAAATATGTCAGTGGTTTGGTACATCAACATGCAGGGTGGAACCCGATGATGCACTCTTTGCCAAGAATCCATGATAATTTTATGCCTGTTTTTATCTCTAACTGTGCCATTTTTTTGTTAAATTTGTTAATTTGTTAATTATTTGCTATTTAGTGTTATATAACTAATTTCTTTACTGACTTGTTCTATACATTGTTGAGTAATGCATGTCCAATTTGATTGTTTAATACTGTCTATTTGTATGTATGGAGCTTTTCTTCCCGGGCCTCCACTGAAAATGGGCCTCATGCCCAGTCGGACATTACTCGGTACACAAACAAAATAAATAAATAATTTTGGCAGGATTATGTCTACGAACCTCTTTCTTGTATAACACACAAACCTGGGACATCCAACATCCTAGCAGACAACACTGAGCAGAACTATAATGTTGCCAAGCAAGTGGTTTCTCAACAAAATGACAACAATGGAGATTTTCAGCCTCTGGGGCCAACCTTACTAATGTTTTTGGTTCGTATCTAAACAACTGCAGAAGTTACTTTGCCCTCCTCATTCCATAAGGACAGTCACTGAGAGATTCTCTAGTTCATCCTTGGCCCCCAGGTCTCTTTCATGCCTTTCCACCAATTCCCCTTATCACCAAGTTCATTCAGGAAGTTATAGAGAGCAAGACCAAGGTAATCCTCATTGCTCTGTTCTGACCTTGGCAGATATGTTTCCTTCATTTTTTGGTCTCAACTAGTTTACCTACCATGAGTTCTGGATCCATTTCTGGACCTCCTCAGTCACCCATCCAAGTTTCCTGCACCAGATCTCAAGATCCTAAAGCTAATTGCATGGTTTCCCCAATTCTATCATTTGCCAGAGATGCAAGGCTTTCTTCCCCAGTAGTCCATATCATATATCAGATCTTATCTTCCTCTCAAAGAAACTCAACCAAAAGTCTTGCAAGAGTAAATGAAAGTGTTTTCCATCTGGGCCTCTCCTAAGGGACTAGACTCATTTTCAGCAGCTCTACCAAAAATGTTAGATTTTCTTTCAGAACGTTTCATGGCTGGGTCAAGTTGCTCTACAATTAAAGTACAGTTAGCAGCCATTTCAAACTTTCTGATAGGGCTCAACAGTTTTTTTTCTACTGCTTCCATCTAAGTGACCAAATCCTTCCTTTGGGGAACCTTATTTACTGAGATCCTCAGTTCATGATCCAGTCCCTCCCTGGCATGTCACCATCTTACTCCAGTCTCTAACCTAGAAACCCTTCAAACCAGCAGCATATGTAGATATGAAGTTTATTTCATGGAAAACTATTATTGTGGTTGCCATTACATCTTCAAAATGTGTATCAGAACTACAGGCACTCTTGTGCAAACCTCCCATCCTTACCTTTCATAAAGACAAAATATCATGGAGAACAAACCCTGCTTCCTAAAGTAGCTTCAGAATCTAACTTGAACCAGCAGATAATAAAGGATAATCTACATTACATATCTTAGATGTGCATAGACAACTCAGGTTCTATCTTCATTGTACTGAGAATATCAGAAAATCAGAACAGATGTTTATATCCTTCTCCAAGAAAAAGCTAGGACAATGCCTGTGATTCATGAAATATGTCTTTACAATCAAAGCATAAGGAGCACTGTACCAGAGCAATGGCAACTTCAGTGGCATTTGCAGAAATAGTGCCTATCAGTTACAGATTTGCTGTAGCAACTTGGTCCTTAGTTCATACCTTTGTATCTCACTACAGGTTAGCTGTGCAGTCCAGACTTCTTTCAGCTTTGCCATACTCAGGAATATACTTCCTTGAGACCACCCAGGTCCCTATCCCTTAGCTTGGGAATCTGTCCCGCATGTTGAATCAGATGAAAAAAAGACAACATCAGATGCAAAAGTTATGTACTTCCCATAACGATAGAGATGTGCTGTCTTCTTTTCATCTGGTTAAACTCCCCTCCATCCTTCCTCCTATCAAATTGTCATTGTTTATGGCTAAAGATCTGCCAGGCCACCTTTAGACCCTGTCTGATGCCTTTGTATCTCTAATACTACATAGTGTTTATTGCATTTTTCCTCCTTGTCATTTTCTACATAGTGTGGCATCTTTTGGTCAGTCAGAAAACTCAGTCTGAGGTAATTAAGACAGGAGGGGGAATCATGGTTAAGGGACAGGGCAAGGTTCTCTGATCCAAAGCTTTTGTATAAAGTGTCGAGGATGGATTTGACCGGATCTGACAACCCACATGTTTAACTAGGCAAAAAGAAGACAACATTATTCTGTTGTTAAGATAAGTAGATAGCTTTCATTTCGTAGGTGTATACTAGTATAATGACCACTAGAACCCTTAAAAGCCTAGCCATGCAACTCAAATATGACCCACAAATTTGATTTATATTTAATTTGTAGGGGGTGATTTACTGACTGCATCTGTCCATCAGAGACATAGGAGCCAAAGCAGGGGTGAATTCCAGATTACCCATCCATTGGTCCAAGTTGCAATTAAATAGGGATAGAGAGGAACTCTGCTTTACACAGATAAGGAGCCTATTCCAGAGAATGGGAATTCACTGAGAAACATATCTGTCTCTCCAAAAGCTCCTGTTTATGTTGCAAGGAAAATGTAGGTATTTTAATCTAGTAGTTCTGATGCTGATTGTTTTGCAGATAAGCAACAAAAGATTCATCAAAACAGGGCCCAGAAATACCTTGTATACCAGGCAAAGAACACGTTTTAGAAGTCTTTGTGACATTGAGTAAAGAAACAGGGCTTTGAGGCAATCAACATAGGACAGTGTATTTACTCCCCGTATTCTTTTTGTAAGCAACCTTTGTGAACGTTCCAGTTACAGCATGTCTGGTCACCATTCATACTCACCGTAACAAAATTATTCCAGGCAGGGTCATGGCCTACTCTGCTTGGCTTAATGCATGGCTTTTTGGAAAAGTTTGTATTCTAGAGGGCTTCTAGAAGCTGCTACTTGGTCCTTTGTGCAGATTTTTACAAAGCACTATAAGCTCGATTCCTTCTCTAGGTCCAGATCATGCTTTGTTAGGACTATTCTGCAGGGGCTTTTGTACTCTTCTTTTTCTACCTTGTAAATGTAGCTGGCTAAGCTAATATACCTGTATAGATAAAGGTTACTGCAGGAGTAATCAATATAACGTACATAGTACAGCTGTGTAAGTAAACTTACCGTGACAGTAGATGTTTGAATGATCACTGCTGCTGTTGCTGCTTCCTCCCCCAATCGCCCTTGTTGTTTGGTACTCTTTTTATTACAGGGTTTGGACATTTACTTTTTGTTGTTCGTAGCATTGATGTTTCAGGGTTCAGCCTCCCTCTCTGTGCTGGGAGGAAAGCTCTGAAGGGCATCATGCCCAAACTTGTCTTTTAGTCAGCTGTAGCTTTGGAAGCTGGACGCATGTTATATCCTTGGCAGGGTATAACCCGTATAGCTAAGGCTAATGCAGCAGTAAACATCTGAACTTCTACTGCTATGGTAAGTTTACTTACACAACTGTACTTTTTACTTATAAGGGAAGTATGTTTCATAAAAGAAGGATTCTTGGAAAGAGAGATAGCTATCTTACCAGTAGGTCCTGTTTATACTGTGTTTGAGGTGTAGTTCCTTCAAGTGGGTGTGTAAGGTGTTGTTTTTCTGGATGTGTATAAGGTGTCAGTAGGACTGGATTATTTGAGGTGTTTTAGATGAGGCATAGGTCCACCCTCAGAAATCTGTAAGAAACCGAGAAGAGAGAAAGTGCTTTAATGCTTCAAGGCAGTCTCTGTAGCACATGGAATACATACTGTTGATTTTCTTTATGAAGAAAGACTGCGTTTTTTTATTTGAATCCCATGTTTAAGTAATTATAAACTAAAAGGGATATTATACTCTGTCATGGAGCTGATAAGGAAATAGAGAGAGATAAGATATTTCCTTGACATAGAACATATACCAATGACAATCATTTTGACAAGATAAAGAATTTCCTAATGACAATAGATACAAAGTCGTCAAAAGATAGTTCATTGTCATTGAAGGTGCCCAAGTCCATAATAACTGAGTCAGTTTTCAAAGAGTTGTCATCTATATGGTAGGTTCATAAGTGGCCATGGTTGCCAAAGCACACTATACTATACTATATTCCTGACATTGAGCTTAAGGCTATGGTCCTGGCATCATTTATTTGTAGATATTAGACCATCCTGAACAATTTGGGAATCAGCCAGGCAGTTAATGATAGCCCCATTTATGTAGTCTTATGCAGTCTTAATCAACCCCAGGCCCGTAACACTGTCCTTGACATCAGATAAATAAATACTAAAGAGAAGTCACCTAAGGACTGATCCCCGAGGGACATCACTAGTAACAACCTTTTCTGACAGCAGCATACCCCTACACTAATAAGACCAGATTCTGCCAATGGATCATTTTAGTATCCAGCAGGTATCATAGGGGTTTACATTTACTTTGATTAGCTTGTCTATAATTCTAGAATTATTAGCTTTTCTATAATGCCATAATATGGGATGGTGTCAAATGTCTTCACCAGGTCAAGCTAAGCAGTGTGTACTTATCTGCCTGCATCCATTGCATCAGAGTCTTGTTCAAAGAAGTCCACTAAGTTTAGAAGACACTATCTACCCTTTAATGAATCCAAACTGGTTTGGGTCATGGGACTGTAGACTGCTGTTGTCCTTGTTGATAAGCTGTTGCCTTATAGATAAGGCTAATTAAGTTTGTATGTCTATATTTGCCAGGGTTTCTGACGGGTCCTATCTTATGAAGTAGGATGACAAAAGCAGCTCTTCACACTTCAGACATGAGTCCATTTAGGAGGCTGAGCTTGAAAAAGTTTAGTAGTGCATCTGTAAGGCTGTGCTTGGTGCTGAAGAGAAAGCAACCTAGCATATTGCCTGGATCCATGGTGGCAGTGTTCTTTGCCTTGGAGAGTACCTTCAGGACGTGCTTCATGGTGATCAGGGGAGGGGTGTATGAGCATGCTAATATGCAGGAGAAAGTTAGAGGGGATAAGGATATAAAGCTGGAGCTAAATTAATCACCTAATATGTTGGCTAAGTGCTGTTTTTAAGTATTAGCTCACTGAATGCTTGGTATTGCTTCTGATATGTATGACATAGTTATGAAAGGCCTTGTAGTTGTCCTTTACATGGATGATAATTTTCAGTTCATACTTATCTCTGGAGGATCTGATTTTAGTTCCGTTATTACAACTTATTTATCTTTTCAAATTCATTTTTAGAGGATGGGAAATTTCATGTAGTCTTGCAGACAGTAAGTTTCTTCCTTTTATTGTATAGTTTGTTTATTCTAGGATTCCATCATAAGGGTATATTCTTGAACCTAGCTTTGTATTTGTGTCTGAAGGTGACAGCCACCTCCATGTAAAAATTTAGATGAGAACAGAAACTGTCTGTGAATGCAGCAGTGTGTAAGGGTGCACACCTTGATTTGGCCCCAGTTGCACTGAAAGTCAGTTTTTTTTTTTTTTGTAAGTATAATTCCCCAGATTATCCCAAACTGAGTTTTCACACCACACCATGCTTCCAGGGTCTTCCTGGTCAGCTCAGGATCACCTGCACTGCACCTCCAGCTGAGAAACATTCTTCCTGATTCTATCCCTGAGTCAGCTTCCTTTTATATTAGCTTACTTGTTAGTCATTGCTCTGTTAAGCTAACTAGTACATAATGTTTGCCTAATTGTTGTGACAATATTGCAACACTCCATACTGCAGCACACTTAAAGGTAATTTACACATTTTTTCACTCAACAAATCACACTTAAATTTCCAGTGTTCATCACTGCCGCAGTAGCCTTAGCTATATGGGTTATCCTGGCAAGGATATAACAGCCAGCCATTTTCCAAAGGCTCAGAGCACCTTGCTTACACCCAAACCGTCAATCGAGCTGAGCTTACTAAAAGGACAGGTTTGGATGCCATGCCCTTCAGAGCTTTCCTGACACTGAAAAGAATGCTCTCCTGCAGGTTTTCGAGGATTAGTAGTTGACTTCTGCTGTTCCTTTACTTAGCAGATAAGTTATCTTTGAGGAAAAATCTTTCACATTAAAATTTTGTTTTTGTAGAGTATTATTTTGTTTAGAAAAGTTATTTTTAACATAGAGTTTGTGTTTTAATAAACTGTCATGAGATTTAACTGTACTTTTAAATGGGAGCATGCTTTTTTCCTATCAGTTTAAGTTACATCTGAGTGACACCTCCAGGTGCATCTGTAGTTAACTCCTGCTGACGCCTCTAGGTGTCAAATATTGCTTATTCATATCTGCATCAATAATTCCAGAACCATGCTATGTACACGGTTTTAAAAGATTTCACCTTAAAGCTTACACAATAGCAAAATGAACTGCATTAATATCTGATCTCTGTCTAGTGCAAATAAATAGATACTGTTGATTTTATAATATAATTTATATAGATATAATTTTCACATTCTACTAAATATCTCAACAACCAGGTAACACAGACAGAACTCCTTAGCCTCATATGAAAGATCTCAGCTAGATGAATAAAATGCTGCTGACAGTATGTGTGTATCTTGAGTGGTTGCTGAGATATTTTAAGTTGTTTACTACAAAATGTTACAAATTTGGTTTAATACCTAGAACGTAAAGAATACTACCACTATAAAAATATTTTGTGCTGAAGAATTTGTCATTTATACTTCTTTCATAATCCCTATGGTTCCAGAGATATGCATTTGTTTGAAATGTGAGGACATAATTTTATTCTGTCAGAAGGCTTAGCCTCCACCATTTGGAAGTTACAGTGCAAACTTCCTGAGCACCACTGGAGTGAATGAGTTAAAATAATTGAAAACCATTTTTTATGGAGAAATTGTGTTTATTTTACTATTTTGAGGCTGTCCAAGTATTTTAAAGGGATTTTTACTGTGTTCTTGTGTGAAAAATAACTTTTAAAGACAAAACTTTTACTGGCTTTTTCTTCTTGTTTTTGCCGGGAAAGAGGCACCATTTGTGACTTGACCATGGAACAAACTACTGGTCCCTCAGTTGGTCCTTCTTCCAGCAACAAAAAGAAAAAGTTAAGCAAACAGCCTTTGCCACAACACCAGGCTAGCAATTTGCCTTGTCATTTACACCAGATCCCTCTGGTGTAACACAAACAAGTATTATGTGGGGGTTAGCCACATTCTCTGCACCTGCTGTGGTCCCCTCAGTGGTCAGGGGAGAGTCACTCTTGTCAGATCTGGGAGAGAAAACAGGGAAGACTTCCCTGTTTCATCAGAATGTTGTGCCCATCCCCGGGGAAGCTGCTGCAATTAGGAACAATGTTGGCCAGATTTTTCCTGTCAAAAAGAACAAAAATCTAAACATTTATCTACTCCTGTTCATTTCACCTTAAACAGGAATAATTTACTGGGTCTGTCTCAGGGTTAATTCAAGCTATTGACCTTTCTTGTAAGGTGGTTTCTGGTAAAATAAAGAGGGATAACTCTTTCTCTGAAGAGATTCAAGATTCTGAATCTGGACAAAAAGAAGAAAAGACAGATGCAGGGTTTTCTCCTTACTTTTCTGATTCAGATTCAAAGAACAGCTGAGTTTATGACTCTCTCTGTGTGGGTTGTTGTTTCTCTGAGACTATTTCCAGAATGTGCCAGTGTTTTCAGTGGGAAAACACGGAGGTTTTTCAGTTCCTCAGAAAATACTATGAGCTGTTACAACAGGAATTTCCAAAGCTTTCACCTTTTCTATCAGTTTGTCAGCTCTGGAGGATACGCGTGTCACTGTCTTCAATCTTCCTGATAGTCAGCCTGCTGCCCCTAAAAAGGCAGATAGAATGTGTAAAGTTCCTCGGTCTTTTATGTTTTTATACACTCTTCTCAAACTAGACCTAGCAGCTGTAGCTTTAGATCTGATGTTGTCTAAGCTTTGTATCTAGTGCCACAGCTCCTCCCCTACCCATAATCCCTTTGAGAAGAGTGAGCTACCTCAGATCTTGTTTGCCACCTGAAGAGCTAGAATGGATCTTGGTGCTCAGAAGGATAGGTATCCCTATTTTCATCTTTCTTTCCCCACTTTTACTTTTGGGGTTTTCCACTAATAATAATAATAATAATGATGACGAAAGAAGATTTACCTACTTTAGTACCTTTCTATATCTACTGTTATATACACTGAAAAAATACAAGTTTTTCATTCACTTTGCAGTCTTTTTGTTGTGATCAGGATGTCAGATAAAGCCATCTGGCTTTAAGAAGTTTATTGCTTGTTCTCAAACGTTTCTGAATTCAGATGCCCATGAGAAATGCATTTATTGCATTTTTGTTTCACTTAGAGGTGGCATGCTGAATTTGTGAAGCCTTCAGGCAAGAGCTATAGTGGAGAGGAGAAATTAATTTATTTTAAAGGGTTTCCTACAACCAACCCCAGGAGAAAAGCCCTCATCAGCGTTAGGAAAGTCTGTGGCTGCTTCTGCTTCCCCTTCTTTGTCTTCCACCTTCAAAAAAGCAGATAAAACCATGGAAAAACAAAGACAGATCAAAAACTGAAAAGAATAGTTCTCCAGATGTGAAGATGTCATCAGCTCTGTCTCCTCCAGCAAAGATCTCTAAATCTTTGGGCCCAGTGCTATTTTCGGATCAGATAATAATTGGATCCATAGCACTACCTAGGTTTTTCACTGGAATCTGTTAGCCCTAGGTTCTGGTATCCTGTTTTATAAGATAGACCTCAATATCCATCCAGACCTCCTTTATCTGCTTCTTCCTCAAGATCAGCTAGGTCCTCTCAGAGGCTTACCAAAGCTGATGTGGACAGGATGATGAGGCGTTTCCTTTGAACACCGATCCATTAGAGGGTACTCCTGGTGCTGACCACTGGTGCATCCCTAAAGAATGTCTCTTCCCATTAATCTTTAAATGCACCTTCTCTAATCAGTCTTCTCTCATCGGAGCACTGGGCTCAACCCTTGGCCCAGGGTAGGTCTGCATCAGAGTCGAGGTTACACTCTTCTTCAACCTCGATAAGTTCTCTGATGAAGTTGGCTCCCGCACAGTCAGAGCCATCATGAGTCTCAGACCCAGATTGCCAGTGCCGACTTCGACAGGATGAGATCAAATCTGAGGTCTTTGGATCATTTCCTTCCCTTAGGAGCATTGGTACTTGATAGTCTTGCTGTGACATCAGCCTCAGATCCTAGTCAGACAGCTTCCAGGGTTCAGCCACCTTAAGGAGTTATGGATTGCGCAGAGGGGTTCCCCAGATCCATCTCGCCTTTGGTGTTTAAGGCTTTTAAGAGAGTACAGCCTTGAGAGAGATCTGTCCTCTTGGAACTGGATCCAACCTATCCTCAGAGGATTTCCCAGGATCCAATGCCTGCTTTCTCAGTCTCATCAGGACAGCCAGTTCATGCAAGCTTTGAGCCTGTTCTCTGTAGAAAGACTATATCCATTTCCAAGTCTCCTTTGAACCTTTCATAGCCTAGTTTCACTGGAAATGTAAGTGTAAGAGGAGGCAGTTAGATTCCCCTGAGGAATCCCTGACCACCGACAGTGATTTCAGTGAAGGAGAGGGTTCCTCTAGATCTCCTCTTGAGGTAATCTCATACAGAGAAATTATCAAACTGCCTTGTGTAGGTTGGCATTGGGTAATCGACAAGTAATGAAGACAGGTAAAACAGTGGAGGAATTGGTAAATAATGGTAGAGGTGTAACTCTTGCAAATAAATTTTATTTTGTTAACACTTATGCAGTGCTTACGGAAAGAATAGTAAATATTGTTAGGTTTTATTGGGGATTTTTGCACAATTATCGAGATTTGAATTATTTACCCAATAAACTGCGTTTTTCTTTTGCAAGAGGTAGGAGTATAAAAGATATGGTTCTTCATAGTAGTTATGTTACTCCTGGGGTTAAGAAGGTGAGGGAATTTATAAATTTTGGGACTTTTCCATGTGGAAGTTGTTCGGTTTGTAAACATATAGTTTGCAGCTTTGGTAAGATTAATAATATTGTTAACTAATGACATCTTTTGCTGTACTACTGAGGGTGTTGTATATGCCCTGAGGTGCTCCTGTGGTTTGTTTTATATAGGTGATAAGAAAAGGTCTTTTAAAGGTCTTTTAAAGTCAGGCTACAGGAGCGCCTCAGAGACATTAGAAATAACAGAAAGGAAAGCCAAATAGCTCTCCATTATTTAACCTGTCATGATGGAAATAATAATTGTTTACAAGGAACTTTCTTGGAAAAAGTTAAGTATAATAATGTTGAACAACTAAAGAATAAGCTGCTTTACAAGGAAGCTGTCTTCATTTTGAAGTTTGATACTTTGATGCCTAAGGGGTTGAACTCTGAATGTAATTGGAAGGTGCTTATTTAGTACAATTGAGGTTAATTATTTTTTAATTAATTAATAGGAATTAGTATTTAATGATGGTTTTAATGGTGTTGCTTGTACTCTTGAAAGGCTTTCAGACGAGGTGCTAGACAGTGATTCTATTGTCTATTAAAATCTTTGGATTTACTGGCCAGTGAGGTTCTTTTATTTTATATATATATATTTTTCGTGTGTGGTTTTAAGTTATTAAACTTCTTAGGCAGAAAAGGAGCAGCTCTTCTCAAGATCCTTCTCCAGAGGAATCAGTGTTCCTCAAAGCTTAGATTTCCGGCCCATTTACTTCTTGGATGGTCCTTCCCTGCCAACAAAATAATAGATCTGATATCATCCTAGGCATGGAAAGAACCAGGTGTAGCTCAACCTATCCCAAAAAATTATGATAAATTTTTGGTAGCTTCAAATGATAGACCCCATTAGAGCAAAGATCCCTCAGTAGATTCCATGATAGTGGTAACAGTCATGAAAATTACAGAACCAACTGATATTGCCAGCATCCTGGCAGATCGGTTCAGTGCTAACTTTACCCCCCTCTCACCCCCTAAAGGGCCCATATCTATACAGGAAGAATGCAGAGTCCCTGTAATCACAACTATGCAGGTAAAAGCTGCACTCTCAAAAGCCAAAAACATAGCATCCATGGGACCGGACAACATCCCAGGCTGCAATTTTCACGTACTTCAGAACAAACTGGCTCCCCACTTAAGCACCATGTTCAATAATAGCCTTGCATTAGGCTTTGTGCCCACTGAATGGCACACAGCATCAGTTATCCCACTCCACAAAGGGGGAGCCACCACTGATCCCGGGAACTATCGACCTATTAGCCTGACGAGCCTGGTCTGCAAGGCCATGGAACGTATCATCATGGAACTCATAAACAAAGACATTGGTAACCTCCAAACTCTGGATCCCACCCAGTTCGGGTTTGTGAAAGGCAGATCATGCCTCCTGAACCTGATCGAATTCTTTGAGGCAGTCACCAAAGCCGTGGATGAGGGTAAGGTGGTTCGCACAGACTATCTTGACCTCGCCAAGGCTTTCAACACCATCCCCCCATTCTGGAATTATAGCTAAACTCCCTAAACTAGGTATAAATCCCTACGTCACAAGATGGGTTGCCAACTGGCTCACTGACAGAACCCACACTGTAAAAGTTGCAGACTTCAAATCAGAACTCAAGGCAGTGACAAGTGGAGTGACACAGGGTTCTGTCCTGGGACCTGTCCTGTTTGGTATCTACTTCTCTGAAGTACAGGCTAACACAGAAGGCCTCTGGCTGATGAAGTTCACAGATGACTGCAAACTAGGAGTCATAGTCAAGTCCCCAAATGATGTGGACATCCTACAGAAGGGCCTCATTGAGACAGATGCCTGGTGTCAGAGCCATGGCCTCAAGCTCAATGCCAAAAGGTGCAGTGTCATCCCCTTTGGTAAAAACTCTGTACCCATGAACTACCACATAGGCAGCAATCTACTTAACACCAAATGCGTGATAAGTGACCTTGGGAGCCAGGTGGACAGTAGTCTCTCCTTTGATAGTCACATCACCACAGTAGTCAGGAAGTCCTTCTGCATGGCACACCTCATTATAAAAGGGTTCTCATCCAGGAAAAAAGAAGTCATTGCTCCTCTCTACTCGTCACTCATTAGACCCATTATAGAGTACAATTCCCCTTTTGGAATGTACCTCACAAGACATCTGCAGCAGCTGGAAAGACCACAGAAGTACCTCACAAAGAGGATTACTGGCCTCAAACAAATGCCCTACACTGACCGCCTCAAAAAACTTCAGCTTTACTCCATAGCATATCACCTACTTCGAGGTGATCTCTGCCTAACATATCAAGCTATCTCAAACCCAGAGCTATTGTTCATGCTACACCTAAAGAAATCCCAATCCCTCCAAGATACACGCTCTAGGGACCTAAACCTTGTCACTACAATAAACAGGACACACTGGATGGATAGATTCCTGTCCCAGAGACTTCCTATAATCTGGAACAAGCTACCCATCTATGTCATGCAAAGTTCTTCATTAGCACTCTTCAAGAAAAATCTTGATGAGTGAATGGGAAATAGGAAATACACCCCGGGGATCACTTCTGTGTCTCTGATGGACAGTGGCACAGGAAAATAACTTTCTTGGGTGGCGTAAGCTATGGTACCTTGCTGGCTAGGCTTACATAGGCCCTTGGGCTGATAGCCTAGTACCTACCTATGAAGAAGAAGCATGTCCATCCACCTAACAGGGAGTTGAGTGCATTGGACAGATTCAGGAAGCGTGTATATGCTTCATCTATGTATTCAGTGAGAGCTGCAAATTACCTGGCACGTTACTCACTTTCAGAGAGATTTGCCAAAGACTATTGCCAAAACTCTCCCAGGGAACTAGTCTGCTGATCAAAAGTAAGCTATTGATTCACAGCTGGCTCCCCTCCAATCACTTTCCAGTGCTTCTGTGCACTTTATTTTTAATGCTACAGAGCAGCCTGTACATGCATTTCCATCAGAAAGCATTCCTGGATGCAGCTCTGTAATTTTGTGGAACATTTCAAAACGTCCTTCATCACCCATTATGACATATCAATCTTGTTTGGTCCCAAAGTAAAAGAAACTATCTCATAAAGAGAGGAGGATGGCAATTCCCTTTCTGTTGTAGGGATCAAATTTTCTACTCCTCAGAGGACCATCTCCAGAAATCAGAAAGAAGGTAAGAGAATTTGGTTTCAGAAACATTAGCGGTTTTCATTGGACACTTCTGGAGAAAGAGTTCCCCAAGGCAAAAGGGGAAACTCTTATAATGGATGTAACCCAGTAGGGAGCAGTGGTCTTCAAAACCAAGGCTTCAGGGGTCCTTTCTTAGAAAAGCCTTTCCAGTGCTCCTGAACGTTTGCCTGAATGTCACACTTTGGAGGCAGTCGGGACATACTTGTCCCTTCATCTAGCAACCTGGATGCTTACCACTCAAGACACATGGCTGCACAGGATTGTAACCAGAGGCTATGTCATCCCTTTTCACATTTCCCACTTACTTCAGAAAATAATTCCAGATGTTCCATGTTCACAAAGGGAAGTATCTACTTCAGAAATAAAGAAGCTTCTAAAAAATCAAATTATCGAAGAGGTCCCTCCAAACCAGAGAGTATCCAGAACTAACTCAAGTTTCTTTTTAGTGTCAAGGAAAAATGGAGACATAAGGCCAGTCTTGGACATAAGCCAATCAAATCAGTGTGCAAGACAGACAAAAGTTCAGATGGTCAGGGTTCAGTCCATTCTTCCCTTACTGAGCAAAGACAACTGGATGTGCTTGATAGAGCTTACCACATAAGTATACTACCACATAAGTATACTGCCACATAAAGATGGAAAGGTGTTCCAGGAAGCATCTGTAATCCCCACCACTGGACCAATAATCAAAGAGCCTCAATCCTCACCACTGGCAACAGTGGGGGATGTGCACTGGGAGGATGACAAGTACACACACAGTATTTCCAGATGCAGCTATCTGCATCAAGTGCAGTTTCCTTTAAGAGCACACAGAAACCACAGTCAGTCCCAGGCTGGTTTCTCCCTCTTTCTCCAGATCTCCAATATGACTCCCCACTAGCACTGCTATAGGGTTGAGATCTCAGCTGAGTGGCCAAGCCAAGACCTCCAGCACCCTGTCTGTCTGAGTGATTCATGTCCCTGCCCAAGTAACTTGCACACACACACTTTGAGGTTTGATTTATACACACACACACACACACACACACACACACACACACACACACACACACACACACACACACACACACACACACACATACACACACCTAGATATGCCCCCTTTTACCCAGACTATAAGGTAGTTATCACTGCCACCAGCCACATCCTTATCAGCCACTTTAAGGCCCTTAACAAAGGGTGTCCAATCTTACTGTGTAGGTTCATAGGTTTATAGGTAGGTACTGGGCTATCTGCCCGAAGGCATGTATTAGCTCAGCCACATTGTGCGGTATTCACCGCCCCTTTGGTAAGTTCCCTAGGCCCTTGATCTAGCAGCTAGTACCCTTGGCCCCTATCTAGTAGAGCTGTTGGTAGGATCCCTGGTGTGAACTTTCTGTTACCCATCCACTCATCAAGGTTCCTCTTGAAAAGTGATAGTGAGAGGCTCTGTCTTATGTAGATCGGGACCTTGTTCCATAGCAAGGGAATTCTTTGCGAAGGGAATCTATCCCTCCAGCATGTTCTATTCATTGTTGTGCTGAGGTTTATATCCCTAGAGCATGTAGCTCGAGTAGATTTCGTTTTGCTAAGATGGAGCATGTTCAACAGTTCTGGGTTGGACATGGCTCTGTGTGTTAGACAGAGAGCGCCTCTGAGAAGGCGGTATGCAACAGAGAAAAGCCTTAGTTTTTTTCAATCGTGCTCCATAGGGCAACTGTTTGAGGCCAGTAGCCCTCTTAGTGAGGTACCTCTGTGGTCTCTCCAGCTGCTGGAGATGCCTGGCCAGGTACATTCCAATTGGTGCATTGTACTCAATAATGGGTCTGATGAGGGAAGAGTAGAGGGGCACCACTACATCCTTAAATCTTGATGTGAACCCTTTCGTGATCAGATGGGTCACATAGAAGGATTTTCTAACCACCTTGGCAACATGGTTATCAAAGGAAAGCTAACTATCTACTTGGGTCCCTAGATCCCTTATTACTTCTTCAGATTTCAGGGGGTTACCTCCTATGTGGTAGTTCGTGGGTACTCTGTTTTTTTCCAAAGGGGATTACTATGCATTTTTTAGCATTTAGCTTGAGACCATGGCTTTGACACCATGCATCAGTCTCATTAAGGCCCTTCTGGAGGATATCCATGTCGGCCGTAGACTCTCTTATAGCACCCAGATTGCAGTCGTCCGCAAACTTGGTCAGCCACAGCCCTTCAGTGCTTGCCTGTACTTCTGAGAAGTATATGACAAACAGGAGGGGCCCCAGGACAGAGCCATGAGGCACACCGCTCGTTACTGGTCTGGATTCGGACATAGATCCTGCTACTCTTACTTTGTGGGATCTGTCTGAGAGCCAGTTTGCAATCCATCTTGTAACGTAAGGGTTTATGCCCAGGTTGGTGAGTTTATCAATAATACCAGAATGGGGAATGGTGTCAAATGCTTTAGCAAGGTCAAGGTAAGCCGTATGTACCTCCTTACCCTTATCTATAGCCTGAGTAACTGTCTCAAAGAAGTCGATCAGGTTCAAGAGGCATGATCTACCCTTGCCGAAGCCAAACTGTGTGGGGTCAAGTGTTTGGAGGTTCCCAATCTCTCCATTTATGAGTTCCATAATGATTCGCTCCATTGCCTTACAGATCATACTGGTCAGGCTTATTGGTCAGTAGTTCCCAGGGTTGGTTGTGGGCCCACCCTTGTGCAGTGGAATCACCGTTGCTGTGCGCCATTCTATGGGCACATATCCTGTCGAGAGGCTGAGACTGAACAGGGTATTCAGATGTGGGGTTAATTAATTTTGGAGCTCGCGTATGACACAGCCCGGGACACCATCTGGTCCTATGGAGGCAGTGTTTTTAGCTTTAGATAGAGCCTTATTAACCAATGTATCAGTAATAATTAGAGTTACACAATCCCCTGGAATAGTAATAGGCCCTGCAGGTGGTGAGGTGGGGGAGAAATTTGCACTGAACCTGTCAGCCAAGATGTTGGCAGTGTCAGTGGGGTCAGTGTATATTGTTCCATTTTGTACTAGCTCAGAATAGACCTGAGCGTTGCCATTTAGGTTTTTGACGTAACCATAGAAGGCCTTATGGTTATTCTTAGCATCCTTGGCAACTTTCTTTTTGAAATTGGCTTTAGTTGACTTGATGAGGGCCCTCAATTTCTTACTAATGCTGATCAGGGATGATTTTTCTACTTGAGATTTGGTCTTTTTTTGTATAAGTCTCCTCGTTTTATTGTATAGTTTGCTTATGGCCGAGGTCCACCAGACTGGTTTCTTCTTGCTTGTGGAAGGAGTCTTGGTTTTATTTGGGATAGCACGGTCCATGCAATCCTGAAGATGTATATAAAGTGCCTTGGTGTAGGATTCTGCATCCTGGATATCATTATCCTTCTGCAAGGGAATAGTGAAGCTTTCCACTTCTGATGCAAGTAGTTTGAAGTTTGCTTTGGAAAGTTTTTTTATGATGGTTTCTTTGACTCGGGGAGGTGGAGGGGTGAGGATGTCCAGGGTTATCAGTTTGTGGTCTGATCTGACCAGAGAGGGAGTGATAACTAGTGAGGTACAATGGGCGCCCATATTTGTGATGACTAAATCCAATATGTTGTTCCCTCTAGTGGGAGAACATACCAGTTGTTGAAGGGCATTTGAATTTATAAATTCTATGAACCGCTGGGCATAGGAGTTAGAATGTTGGTAGTTCGCCCAGTCTATACCAGGGTAGTTGAAATCACCAAAAATTATAGTATTGGGTAGGACTTTTATATTTTTCAATGCTTCAAGGAATGCTGAGTGAGCATCTTGGAACATGGTGGGCGATCTATAACAGGCTACAACTTGAAATGTGGTTTTGCCTGCTGATAGTTGCACATGGATGATCTCTGGGGCATCATGATGCACCACTAACCTGGAGATGTGGGTATCCTTGATGAATATGGATACACCTCCACCCTTTGTACTGCGATCCGGTAAATGAGGCCAAAAGGTATGATATGAATTGTAACCTGGTAGTGCTGGGGTGCTCTCTAGAGCCTTGAACCAGGTTTCCGTCACTGCACAAACATCGATTTTCTTCATACTGAGGAGTGCCTCGAGTGCGTGCATTTTGAGGTTGAGACTTCTGGCATTGAGTAGCATTACCCTTAGTTTTTGGTTACCTGTGCTGGTTACGGTGGTTGGTTTGTCCTTTGAGCCTTGCCTAAAAAAGGCACAATGAGGATGGCAAGAGCCTTGGCCAGTATTCGAAAGCCTAGGGGTGACAGGTGCAAACCATCTCTGGCGAAACAGCGAGGCTTGTCTATCATGTCATCCCAGGCAGACAGACACTGGATCCCCTTAAATGACACCAGAAGCTTAGCCAATTGTTGAAATTGATCTTTTTGTCTTTGTATTGTGGTATCATTCTAGGTGAAGGTAGTATGCTACTCAAATTCAGGATGATATCAGCTTGGGCTACATGATCAGAGAGCTCCTCAATGTCTCTTTTCATGTAGTCCAGGGAGGTATGTCTTAGATCATTCACACCAACATGTACAATGACAGCGTCATACTTGTACTTGTTCTGGAGTGACCTAAGTGCCTGTGTTATGTGGCGGATCCTAGCACCTGACAGGCAGCTGACAGTAACCTTCTCCTTGTTCAGCCTGGTGAGTGGAACATCTGTGTGCCTTACTATAGAGTCTCCTATTACTAGCGTGTTGGGTATGGTATTTTGCCTTAGGGGCTGTCATGAGGCACACTGCTGAGGTAAAGTATGTGTTTTCTGGCTTGTGTTTGGAGGTGCAGGTTGCTTGCTTGTCTGCTTTGGAGGGACCTGTTTCTTTTTCAGATTGGTACCTAGTGCCTCTGAATATGTTTTTTGTGTATTTATGTGTATGTTTTGCCGGTGCTTGTTTTGTAGATCCATGTGTGACTGGTGGTGTGATGCTAGTGTGTCTCTTCTCCTCTTGACTGTCTGTTACAGTCATGGGTTGAGAGCGCTTAGCCTCCAGTCTGGCTGTGTATTTGCATCTCTCACAAGTGTTTTTGTCTAGAGGTAAGAGGAGAGGGTTGTCTGTATACATGAGGCAGTTGTGACATTGCTTCAGGATGCCCCATTCCACCAGATGAACTGTAGAGTACACCTGAAGCTGACCTCTGGACATGCTTGGAAAAGTAAATTTCACTTGTCTTGCAGACAATCAAGGGTCTTATGCTGTATTATAATAGTGCTGTCTAGGAGATTTGGAAAATAATAGTGCTGTCTAGGAGATTTGGACAAGTGCTGATTTGGGTTATGCAACTGCTGCAATAAGAGCAGTTGATCTGAAGTACTTGAGCTGAGGCCTGCCTAGTTCTAAGGGAAAATTTGCAGCACAGACTTTGTGGAGCCAGGAATAGTATACCCCAACTAACTGGCTCTGCCCGATGCTGCTCTGTGTTCAAGACTGCGCAAAAAGAGAGTTGCAGGGTTTTAAGAGAGAGAGATCAAGGAGTTTGGAATTGACACAAAATGGCCAATAAAACTACAGTTTCTAGGCAGTAACCACTCCTACAGGGACAGGCAGGCTGCTACTCTCAATACAAATGGTAGTCTGACCAAGATCAAGGCTATTAGGAGTGGGCCACAGTGTGCCCACTAAATAAATAAATATTTAATGAATGAATAAATAAATATGCAAGTACTCTCAGAGCTTAAATATGCTCTAATAGATAGCTGGGCTGGCAGTATCTCCTTTCATGGCAGCATCTTCACTGCTGGCTGGGAGTCAGTCATTTGCAATTCAGAGCACTGCCTTTTGGACTCACCTCAGTCCTGTCATGTGTTCACCAAATGTACAGCAGTAGTTGCAGCTCATCTATGGCTGCAGGGTTTCTGAGTATTCCTATGCCTGGGCAACTAACTCATCACCACCACTACCAGAAATCTAATTCAGGCCATGGACTCCTTTCTCCAGCTCTTCACAGACTTGAGAATTACTGTGAATTTAAAAAAGCCCTGGTTACAACCAGTTCAACCTCTGGAGGTCATCAGACCAACTTTTTTCACATGAACCAAGATGGTAGAGTTCCCCTTCAAGAATTACATCTGTTCACAAACAAGCCACAGAGTTTCTATCCTACAAAAAGCAACCTGCAAGACTAATTATTTGCCGTCTAGGCTTCATGACTGCTTCAGTCACTTTAGTACCATTGTCCAGATTCTACATGCATGTTCTTCAGTGGACCACGGCAGTTCAATGGCCAATCAGAAAACAACCTTTATCCTTAATAGTGAGTCTAATGAACATTTGTAGAACCCACATTCAGTAGTGTCTAGAATTTCCACATGTTCCACAAGGACATCCATTCACTCTGCCCCACCCCCAAGCAACAGTGACCACAGACACTTCCCAACAGGGGTGGATGGTATTATCTTGAAAAGACAGTCCAAAGCACATCGTCTCATCCCCAGTTGTCCACATATTGTCCTCCTCCCAGAAACCTTCCAGTTGGAAGGTTTATAAAAGCAAATGGAAAAGGATTCTGTACTTGGGCTGTGGAAAAAAATAGTGATCCTTTTTCAGCCCCTGGTCCATCTATCTTGGACTTCCTTACACATCTCTTTCCAGGTGGTTCCAGCTATTCTACTATTAAAGTACAATTAGCTGCAATTTCGTCTTTCCACATACAGGAAAATCACACCCCTATAGTTTCACTTAGATGGTTCAAGGCCATCCTCTGAGGTACATTTGTAATTTGGCTTCTTGTTGGAGATCTGGCTCCTCCATGGGATATTACCATTGTTTTGCAGGCTCTGACTGGCCCTCCCTTCAAACCTGCTGCTAAAGTTAATGTGAAGTTTTTTATCCTGGGAAACCTTATTTCTGGTGGCTATCTCTTCTGCCAGGAGGATTTCTGAGCTACATGCCTCAAAATCTTGGTACTTAATTTTTCATAAGGGCAGAGTGTCTCTGAGAACTAACCCTTTGTTTCTCCCCAAGTGGCTTCTGAATAAATCCATTAATCAGTCCTTACATTTTTGAGTTTTCTTCACAAATTTCTCAAAGGTGAATATACTCTGCATTTACTGGACTTATATTGTCAGTCACATTTTTTTATCTGCATTGGACAAAACCCGTGTTTGTGTCTTCTCTACAGCTAAATTGGGAAAATCAGTATCCAAAGTCACTCTTTCATGCTGGTTAACTCAGACCATTTTTTGTTTACCGAAAAATGGGAATTTCTCTCACTCTTCATCCATGCAATCCAGATCTAGAGCATCCTTTGGTTCAGCTGTGCTCTGGAATATCCATCCATTAAACACCAAGTATAAAAGCAGGTGGGACTCTGTCCTATCCATTGAGGAACAGATGGAAAAGATGACATCAGATATGAAAGTTATGTAGTTACCAGAAAAGTACATCTGTGCTGTCTGTTTCCATCCGTTCCTCAACTACCATTCCACCCCCCCCCCATGCTTGTTTTTGTAGAAGTATAGTTAGTTTAAATTATACTTTTTCTGAGATGGATTTAGCTGACCTTCCTCTGGCTCCTGAAGGTCCTGACTTTCTCTGCCTCTCTCTCCTTGTGCAGGTTATTAGTGTTTTGGTCAACTGCACTCTTAGGTTGCCCATATCTATAGTCTAGAATTTCCAATTACATTTTTGAATCTGCAAACTCAGCTGAGGCATTATGAGTAGGACAAGGGATTATGGGTAACGGAATACCCTGATCACTGGATCCAAAGCTTGGAAGTGGTCGTAGCTACATCTGAGATTGGATCCAAGACCCAAACATTGAGGAAAGAATGGAAACAGATAACACAGATCTATCATTATGGTGAGTACATAATGTTTGTTTAATCCTACTACTGCTAAATATTTAGTTAAATCCAATCCTTGTCTTTTGATAAGTATTTGAAAAAAGGGGTCCCTATTAATCTGATGAAACCTTAGCTTTTCAAACTACAAAAGATCGACGGCTAAAGTTCGAAAGAGCCAAACCGCGAACGGCCAGATAAACAAATTTTTTTTTCATGAAAGAATTTGCTTGTCCGTTAACAGGAATTTGCCCTTTCTGCTAATTTTTTATTTACCATAATTGACACTATCAAGGGTAATAAACAAAATAAAACTGGCTGGTATTCTCTATTGAGTTCCAAAGAGAAAAAATGGATTATTAAGTTAGGTGGTTTATTTCCACCAGGATTAAATGAGCAGTTCTAAGTGTAACCAATCACATTGTTTTGTTTGATATTTAAATGACAGTTTTTGAGTGACTTGTTTTACATTGAGGAAGGCTGTGTGTATTAACCAGCCGAAACCGGTCTGTGTACTTTTGCTGTCTCTACTGAATGAATTTCAATATTCATTAAATGGACTTATTCACCAGGATTTAGTCTGCTGGCTGTTTTTGTACATGTGCTTGTTTATCTCCAGCCGTGCAGTTGCCTCCACGCAGAAAGTTCTCTTTTACTGTTACACTCATTTTCATTCTGCTGGAAGCCTGGCCCTGGTGCAGTCTGCAGTTTTTCTACAGGCTATATCTTTTTGGACTTTTTGGTTCGCTTTGAATACAATTTGGAACTTTTGGATCGTGTGAGTCTGTCTGTGACTAGTTTCACTATTATAACATTGATTCTACAGTTATTTTTGTCTATTACCTTTCAATTTATGAATCATAAGTAACGTCGCATTTGGATGCTCGTGGGCGCCATTTTTTAGTGTTCCAACTTCGTTTATGAGGTTTTGTTTGCTGGGAGTTACATCCTTTGTTTTTTCATCCAGAAGGAAGGTTTGGATTATATTTTCTTTATGAGCTTGGGCATCTTTGATCGTTCATTAACATTCATTGGCAGGACAACTACATCTCGTTAATTGTTTGACATTATAACTGACTACTTTTCGTCAGCCTTTTTTGTATTATGGGATTCCTATGAGGATTATTCTGCTTTTCCCATACCATTTGGAGCAGTATACATCGTTTGGATTTAACGACTTTTTTCTGGAATAGGACTTTTATATGTTTTTGAATTTTTTGACTCTAATGTGCTTATATTCTACAACTGTTTAATGGCTATGACCATTTTCAATGTACCATACACGTACAAATGGTTATATTTTTTTAGCGTATTTGGTATGCTTTAACATTATTAAGCCGTATGTTATTATAACAGCTGTGATTATACAGTGATTTATGAGCAACTGTGATTATACAGTGATTTATGAGCAACATTTATGTTTTGATCTGAAAGTATATCTTGGGTTGTAATTCTGCATGATTACATGTTTGCCAAATACTCAGCTTTTGCTGACACATGCTGCACAATTTTATGATTGTGTTACAGTCAGTGTTTTGCAGATACATTGGGGTTGGATAACCATATGTCGAGTTATGTTTAGTACTATCTTTACTTATTCAGTGAGGTGCGCTGCTTGAAGTGAGGGCTTTATATGAACAATTTTGTTCCTGGCTCTCTTTGAAATTACAAGGAGCGTTTAAAATCATTTGGGTCCCCATGATTTTGCAATTTTGGCAATTTGGTCCCTCTTATGTTCTGGGTGTTCCCATGGAAATGTTGGGATCTTAATATCTGACTTTCTATTATTTTTTGTAGTAAATGTTTTTTACTATGTTATTATTTTATCTAGCCAATGTCTTATCATATTTTTCCATATGGTAATTGTCGTAGGACTTCTTATTATTAAATATTAATGTTTAAGAGTGTCACGTCAGCTCACCAGGTATAACCTGATCTCACATTTGGTTTTGACACACCTTGTGTTTCTGACTTAAACATTTTGTGGACCAGCTATGGATATCCTTGACTAGGCAATAATTTGGTACCCTGAATATTTTGCTCATATGGTTGTTTTTTCTAGAGTGCTCCCCTGTTATAATTCGGTGTATGGTCTCTCTTCATATGGGATAGGTTACATATACTGTCTGTTTACTCTGAGGTCATGCCACTCTGATAAGTAAATTCAGCTAATATTTTATTATATGGTACCCTGACATCCCTCTTACTCTTCCTTTTGCCAATTACTATTTTGGGGGCCTAGCACCAATTGTTGGATTCTCTGGTTTTCTTAAACTCAATTGGAGATGTAGCCCACATCTTTACAGGATTTTGGAGCTATTATAGTCTCTTCATAATAATATTTGACGTAGCGGACTCAGCTATTATTGTCAAATTGTTTGTTTTTTTTGCCCTATTTAATTTTGGCGTTGTTAATTATGTTCAACAAATGGATCTTTTAAATTTGGTCTCAGGTCTATCCTCAGATCGTGAGGACCTAAGAGCTTTTGGTCTTGGATCTACCATTGATGGCTCTAACTTGGAAGAGCCTCTTGGTCCTGAAACCATTTGTAATTTGGGCTTTGACAAATTACACAAACATTTGAGGTCGCTTAGATCGAATGTTTGGCATGCCAAATTATTCAAAGCCTACATTGCCAAAGATATTACGCCTCACGGCCTAAGAGTCAGAATCCAGCCTTTGGTGGGTGAAATTGATGATGAACTTTCTAATGAATGGGCTGGCATTCGACATCAAGCCAGCAGGTCATTTGTAAAAGCCCTAACCAAATATTATGAACGGGTAATTGACAAAGAGGTGAATGTAGTCTTGGGGTTGGTCAATGAAGTTAAACCATTCGAGGCTGAACCTTTTTTTGTTAAAAATCTTACCAAAGTTGCTTCTGACCTCAGTAATTTAGAAGTACAACTGAAATCCAAGAAAATTTAAAAATTCAACAGAGACCAATCCGATTATCAGGGGAGCAACCCCTTTAGTACAACCAAACATGTAAAATTCCGTTCACAACCCAGTCGCCCTTCCAAAAGGAGGAGACCCAAATCCATATTGAGAAACCGTATCTCTGATACAGGTTCATCTACGGATGAATTTTCATCCTGTCTTGAGAATGACTCACAGACTGCATCAGGGTCACCTTCTCCCAAAAGAACTTTGTCAAGTGTCCCTTTAGGCACAAATATCAAAGAGGGGGTAGGAAACATAAAGCAAATAAACAGCATCCAGGGTCTGCTCAAATTGGCAATGCAGAGTTAGGGGTTTCATTTAATCAAAATGTCTTAAATTTATCAGACCATGTTTTAACACCAACTGAGTTGAGGGTTCTCAATAAAGGATTAACATTTGTACCAGTTTTTTTTGTTCCTGAAGATTCTTTTGCACAAGATGTTGTATCCTTTTGTAGACTGCTTAATTTGAGATTATTTTTTGGTTCATCTGATAATAATTGTGTTTCTGATAAATTTGTTTACCACAAATCATAATTTTCACCCCTATGCATCCTGCTGTTTTGCAATTTCAGAACAACATTCTCAAAGATCTACATTATGTAAGATCAGAATCTCGTTTGAAATTTAATAATATTTCTACTCCAGAAAAATATGCTATACAAGATTTACAGAACGATCATCAGATTGTTATCATTTCAGCTGACAAAGGTGGAGCTGTCATGATTCTAAATTGGCTCTACTATGACCAAGAAGCCAAAAGACAACTATCTGACAGGAAATATTATGCTGAGATGGTTATCAATCCCACCATGAAATTTAAAAAAGAAATTGAGGAGTTGTTGTTGCATGCCAAAGAAGCGTTTATCATTGACAATGATTTGATGCAACAACTTTTGGTTCATGATCCCATGAACCAATATATTTACTTCTTGCCTAAGATTCATAAAGATCCCATTCATCCCCCAGGTAGGCCTATTGTGTCAGGTAGGGGTTATATTACCGAACCTCTGTCCCTTTTTCTCACCAAACAAATCAAACCTCTGTTGTCTTTGATACGGTCACGTTTACGTGACACAACTAATTTTTTACAAATTATTTCTGACTCACAACTTGAACCAGAATGGCGCATGTGTACCTTTGATGTTAGTGCCCTTTATACCAATATTCCTCATTCTGGTGGCCTTGAGGCATTGTCCTACTGGTTGAATATTTCTGGTTTATATTCTATTCAATATAATGAATTCTATGGCTGCTCATGTATTAACAAATAATATCTTTTTTTACCAAGAAACTTGTTATTGGCAGACTAAAGGAACGGCTATGGGGTCATCATTTGCCCCCATTTACTCCGATTTATTTATGGCTTATGTCGAAGAAGATCTTATTTATAATAAGCACAACGATATGTTTCTGAATCAATTGGATATTTGGAGATGCTACCTTGATGACTGTTGGTCAATATGGACAGGGGAACTTGTTGAATTGTTTGAATTTTGGCATATTTAAACAACAACAAATGGGGTCTACAGTTTACATTACATTATGACACCAATGTTATTACTTTCTTGGATGTTTTAGTTACAAGACTACCCGACAACACCTTAGGGACTAAAGTTTATAGAAAACATCCAGAATACAATACGATCTTACATGCATCGAGTTTTCATCCACCACATATTGCCAAGAATATACCCAAATCACAATTCATCAGAATAAAAAGGATTTGCTCCGATGAGTTTTCATATCAGGAACAAAGTCGAGATCTCACCAATAGATTCAGATGTAGGTGTTACAAAATGGGCCATGTTTTTGATGCCAGTAATAAGGTTGGTACAATGAGCAGGGATGAGTTATTGTCCTACAAGGAGCAGGATAATATGGTTTCACAACCAATCAGGTTCACCACTACTTACGGTAGGAATTCTGATAACCTCATACAGAGTATACATAGACATTGGAATATCTTGCAATATGATCATGAAATAGCTGACTTTATTCCCAATAAATGCCTTTTTTCTTTTAGAAAAGGCAAAAACTTAAGTAGTTGCTTTAATCATTACAAACATACACATGAGCATGGCAATTTGGAACCAATTCAGACCACACTTACAGGTAGCATTCCTTCAGGCTGTTACCCTTGTGGTCATTGTGTCAACTGCAACAAAATATGCAAAACAAAGCAAGTTTCCAGTAAAAAGTCTCCTACAGTGTATGACATTAGGTTTTTTGCCAATTGCAGTACAGATTGGGTTATTTACCTGGCTACATGCACATGTGGGGCATTTTATGTGGGACAAACGTCCAGACCATTAAGACTCAGGATCTCCGAACACATCAGTAACATTAAGAAGGGCAGAGTACATAATGCTCTATTCAAACATCAGGTAGTTCATCCAACTGCTAATTTTTTATTTACCATAATTGACACTATCAAGGGTAATAAACAAAATAAAACTGGCTGGCATTCTCTATTGAGTTCCAAAGAGAAAAAATGGATTATTAAGTTAGGTGGTTTATTTTCACCAGGATTAAATGAGCAGTTCTAAGTGTAACCAATCACATTGTTTTGTTTGATATTTAAATGACAGTTTTTGAGTGACTTGTTTTACATTGAGGAAGGCTGTGTTTATTAACCAGCCGAAACCGGTCTGTGTACTTTTGCTGTCTCTACTGAATGAATTTCAATATTCATTAAATGGACTTATTCACCAGGATTTAGTCTGCTGGCTGTTTTTGTACAGTAGATCTAGGGATGCCATTGTCCCCCTTTACTCAGCCCACAATAGACCAGACATTCAGTATAATACTCTCTTTGGAATGTATCTGTCCAGACAAATGCAACAACTGGAACACCCACAGAGATACCTTAGTAAAAGAATCAAAGCATACACATGTCCTACATGGACCTAACATGTCCTGCATAGACCTTCTCAAAGCTCTGTCACCATACTCATTATCCTGCAAACTTTTAAGAAGTGACCTGTGTCTGGCATGCATGGAATCATCTGACCAATTACTGATGGATTTGCTGCACATCAGCAAGAAAAACGTCATCAGAAATACTTGGTCTAGAGTTCAAAACATCTTCTGAAACATCAACAGAATGGTTTGGAGGGACAGGTATATTTCTCAGAGGATACCACTGCTGTGGAACAGACTCTACATTGACATAATGCAACATTCATCACTGTCCATTTTCAAGTGCAACTTAAATCTATGGATGGGAAACAGAAAATTTACCCCAAGACTACCCCCTGTATTACTAATGCACAGTGACAGCTCCTAAATGCTTTATCCCATGTATGGGTCCCCTCAAATTATCCATGGCATGATACCCATTATTCTTATTAGGTATAATATGTAATTATCAACCATGGGATGGGTTTTGGCCAATCTATAACCAAATGGGATAGGATATTTTGAGCACAAAAAGGGAAACTGGCTAAGCATAAAATGGCCTGCAAGGACAGCTAGCCTAGGAACCTATGAACGTATAAGTTTAAGGTATTGGAACTATTTTTTTTCTGTGGAGAAATTGTGTTTATTTTACTTTTATGGGACTGGCATAGTGTTTTAAGTGCTTTTTACACTTTTTTTCTGTCAAAAAAGTAACTTTTGTAGACTAGCAATGTTTTCTGGCATTTGCCACTCCTATCCCCCAGGAAAAAAGGCACTATTTTTACCATGACCTTGGAACAGACTTCCAGTACCATGGTTAGGCATTCTTCCAGCCTCAAAAAGAAAAAAATAAATAAGTAAGGAGCCTTTGCTACCATATCAGTCTAGCAGTATGCCTCAGCCACAGGTGGGTGACTCTTCTGTAGCCATTTGTACCTCAGAACTCTCATCTTTTACCACAGATCCCACTGGTGTAGCACCTACAGCCACTATGGACTAGGGGTTAGGCATGTCAAGATAATATGATTGAGTTTCCAAAAACTCTACAAAAAACAACAGAAATCTGCCCTTTTTCTACATTTTTGCAGGGGGGCAACCCTCCCTGAATATTATATATACCAACTCCGAGATCGCACTGCAGTGGGAAAAAGGGTAAATTCCCCAGTCTGCACTGTAACACAATCTCCTTTCAAAAGCTTCAAGTTTTCGGAAATTCGATCATATCATCTCAGCAATATGAATTTCAAGTTTCTGAGTACTTGAGCTTCTGATAGGGACCCATATATATCTATCTATATCTATATCTAAATCTAATCTATATCTATATATATATATATATATATATATATATATATATATATATATATATATATATTTTTTCTCTCTCTCTCTCTCTCTATATATATATATATATATATATATATATATGTGTGTGTGTATGTGTGTGTATATAGCAGTAGCCACTCTTCAGATCTTTATTTATTTATTTATTTATTTATTTATTTATTTTATTTATTTTATTTTTATTTTATTTTCCATTTGTTGACCGGGCTAGTCTAACTGGATAGATGTCCATTTGTAGTAGAGGCCTGGGGAGATAAGCTCTGAGGAAACAAACAAAATCACATATACAAAAATTAATGTACACAATGAACATTGCAGGTGCAGTACAGAGAATAATCAAATAGGTCATTTGTTCATAACATAGTGCAAAATATACAGATACAATTAGTACAATACAAAATGTAGTTGAAATACATCATAAAGAAAAAGATGGCAGCTGAATTATACAATATATTAGTATACAAGTAGTCATAAAGAAAAAGTAGGAGCTGAAATTATACAATATATTAGTAAAAGTAGTCTCCTTAATGAGATTCTGAAGATGTAAGTAATAGTATAGAAGGACAAGGTAAGTTGTAATTAAGAAAAGGAACTTGATTACTGGGAAGAGGAGGGTAGGTTGAACCAAGTAAGAAGAGCTAGTTGATCAGTCAGGTTTAGTACAGGGGCACAACCGGTGTGTTCTGAGGAAAAGTTTCAGTTTGGTTTTAAAGAGCGATATAGAGGGAAGAGAGGAAAGTTCGTTAGGAAGAAGGTTCCAAGATTTTCCAACAGTATTAGAGAAAAGAGAGTCCCCAGCCCTGTTGTTTGATTTACAAATATTTACAAGAAGTTTATGTGATGATCGTAAGGTCTTTAGATTGTCATAGGGGGTAATGAGGGTAGATAGTATGGGGTATTGGTAGGTTGGTAAAGGGTTTTATGGGCAATTGTCAGTGGGTGGAATTTAAGCAGATTTTGTAGTTCAAGCCATCCTAGCTGCTTTAGAGTAAAACAGTGGTGGGTTCTGAAAGGGTTACCTGTAGCAAATCCGGCTATGTTATTGTAGGAGTTTTCCATTTTATTAAGGTTGTTTTTAGAGAGATTAGTATATATGGGTGAGGCATAGAGGAGAGTAGAAATTAGATGAGTGTGAGCAATAGTTATTCTAGCTGCAGGAGAGAGGAAGGGTTTGATCCTGTAGAGAGAGCCTAGTTTTCTATTAACAGATTTTAGAGTATTGTTAATATGGGTGTTGAAGTTAAAGTTATCTATGGTGATACCTCGTAGTTTGGTAGTTGGATCTGGGGATATGAGAGTACCATTATTGGATGTTACTGTGAAGTCTATTGGGGGGAACTTACAAGTAGGAGTAAAAAGGAGGAGTTTAGTTTTTTTGGGGTTCAGAAGGACAAAGCGCTGTGTAAACCATTGTTTAACTGTGTTAAACACCTTTTGGGTAAGGGAGTGAAGTTCAGATATAGATATGGCTGAGCATATAAGTGTGGAATCATCTGCATATTGTATGCATGTAGCTTGGGGGATAGCTAGGTGAAGGTCATTAATAAATATAGAAAACAGGAGAGGTCCTAATATGGACCCTTGAGGAACACCAATGTTAACGGGCAGATGGGTAGAGAGAATGTTATGACAAAGTACAGCCTGTTGTCTGTTATCTAAGTAGGACTGGAACCATTTTATAGCTAGTGCATCTAGTGACAGGGATTTGAGGATATTTATAAGTATCTGGTGATTTACCATATCAAATGCCTTAGACAGATCTATAAACAGTGCAGAGGAAAGCATATTGAGGTTACGTTTTTTATTAATACAGTCAGTAAAGGAAAGGAGGGCAGTAGTAGTGCTGTGGGAAGGTCTGAAACCATGTTGAGAGTTTTGGATTAGGTGGTCTAACAATTGTTCATCATTTATACTGCCTCAGTGGCTTATGGGTTCTGTGCCTGCACGAACCCACACTGGCAGCTTTAAAGAGATCAGAATCCTATCTTCTGACTACTCGTGGCATTTCCCATAGTGGATTGTCTGAGCCCTGCCCATCAGGGGAAGCCTAACCCCTGTTACAGAAAGTCAGTTATCCACTCTTTTACTGCCAGCTGTAGGACTCGCACATTTGAATCTCCTCAGCAGCCTGCATTGGTGGATAATAGCTTTCAACCTCAGATAGGATCCCTTTAGGAACTTCCCTTCCTCGTCATTAT
Organism: Protopterus annectens; assembly: GCF_019279795.1. NCBI lineage: Eukaryota > Metazoa > Chordata > Ceratodontiformes > Protopteridae > Protopterus > Protopterus annectens. Next base: position 1,724,994,834 of record NC_056735.1, read on the forward strand.
TATATACTTTTGATTTATTCATGTTTTCTGTAATAGGTGTGTGGGTGTGTGTGTGTGTGTGTGTGTGTGTGTGTGTGTGTGTGTGTGTGTGTGTGTGTGTGTGTGTGTGTGTGTGTGTTCATTTTTTATTTTAATATTCTTGCTGGTTACTACGTCTGTTAATTTCTTTGGGAATTCTAACTTACTCTAATGTTTGTATGCTTAATACTGCTTTTATGCAGTTACATTACTTTTCTAAAAGTGTTTCATGACTTGTTCTTGAAAACTGAAGTCTGTTGTGTCAGTTAAAGTAGGGTTCTGCATCATGCATTTATGACAAAAGGTCTGTTGTTTCTGCTTCTTATCTGCTTCAGTTTGAAGATCTGACAGGAAAATCTTGCATTTTTCCCCCTTTTTTCTTGATTTTTATGTTACTTACTTCTGATTTAAACACTGCATTAACTTTTTATCACTAAATCACAATTTTACTGTAGATTATTTTTGTCACTATCTCAGTTCAAGAGAGGAGAACCAAACCCTTTAGGTGCAAGAGAGGTGTGTATGCGCTGAGACACCCTGCCAGATATATTACTCAGTCTCCAGATATTTTGTCCTTCAATGTAGTTCATAGAAAGAAGAAACAGAAACTTCACCCCACAACAGGCAATCAGGTTATTACCATATATTGGGCTGATGTGGTTTCCTTTGTTAAGAGTGCTTGAGTCAGCTAATCTTAGAAACTATGCTCCTGTTCAGAATGACTGTAGGACTACTTTCCCTAGAGATCAGTCTAGCCCTGCAGATTTTGATGGGGACTCTGATCCTGACAGTAGTGAACATTCTGAGTCCATCCCATCTGATTCTTTAGAAGATGAACAGTTTCAAAAACTCAAGCAAGTGTTCACATTTCTACAGATGCTAGCTAGGTTTAAAGATATATGTGACTGGAAGCAATCTGGAGCTACATCTGAAACTGGGAGTTTATGATCTTCTTGAGGATGAGGTTCCAAAGGTTTTGGCTGCTCCTCCTCTGTTACCAGCCTTAGAAGATGTCTATAAAAAAATGCATGTAAAACCCGTTTTGCTTATGAATTCCTAAAAAGAGAAAATACAAGGTGTGCTCTGATGTTGCTGCTGTTTTTGCTCTTGCATCAGCTAACCGAACTGCGGTTTCTCTAGCTGTCGATTTTATCAAGAGAGCCTTGGCTTCTTCTGTTCATATCCCATTGGCTAAAATTAGCAAGTGGTTAGAATCTCAGGGAAGAAAGTTGGCTTAGTGTAGTAATTTAGTCTTTAGGATTTTAAATTATCAGGGCTTCATGTGAAAATTTACTTTGTAATATGTTTACAGCTTAAATGACTTTGCTGTATTTTTGCCTGCTGAACAGATGTGTTATATGCATTAGATTCTCTCTAATGGGACTCATCTTTTGAAATATGCTTTGAGGAATGTCTTGGAAAGTGTGGACATTATTTCTTGAAATGCAGCCGCTTCTATTGTATTGAGGTGGTATGCTTGGTTCCATAACCAGACTTGAAAAATGAGATTTTGAATGTTCCTTTAAGGTATAATTTTGTGTCTGAACCTGCTGCTACCTGGGTTCTCAAACAGTGACTAGAATATTTCATATTCCCAAGTTCTTCCCTAACAAGGCATCCAGTTTCAAAGGGGAGAACAAACAAAAATCCCAGCCTAGCAAGAGCCTGGGTACCAAGAAGAAATGGGAGTGGATAATACATCCAAACCAAATAAAAGGGTTCCTTGCCCAAAAAGTTCATTCCCCTGTTAAAAAATGACTTTGACAAGACACAGCACATCCCATCCCTTCTTTCTGCCCTCCTTCCCTTTTCCCTTGACCTTCCCCCAGTTTTTCCCTCCACTCAACATCCTGACCGTAATTAGTCTCTGACAAGTGGGTGCTGTGAATAATTCAGTGAGGATATACTTGGTAGTGGAAAGAAAATCCTCCTCCTCCATTCAGGGAAATTATCCTACAATTGCCAGACCAGACACATCTGTTTTCTCCAGTACTCCTTCACAAGTTGCAAGCAGAGATTATAGAACCAGTTCCTGCACCACAAAAAGGAAAAGGGTTTTTCTCCAGTATCTTTTTGGTCCCCAAAAGGAGCTATTGTGGAGACCAGTGTTAGATTTGTCATACCTAAATACTTTTCTGAAAGTACCCAAATTCAAAATGCTCACCCTGCTGATGGTCCTACCCCTTCTTCTGGACTACTGTTTCATGGTGTGTTTACATATGAAGGATGTTTATCATCTCATCACATTTGATCTTAAGTTGAAGTTGAACATACAAAGGCCCTGTCTCAAACCATCACAAAGAATTGTCTTCCTGGGGTGTATGATGGACACAGAAAAAAATATGGCCTTTCAACCAGAAGACAAAGTCCAGACTGTTCAGAGTATTTTCATGGACTTTTCTCTTCAAGAAGCTACCTCCACAAGAGATTCCAGGCCTCATGGCATCATTGATCCTTATGACTCCACTGACCAGACTCCACATGAGAATGATTCAATGGGACTTTTAAAAATTGTTGGACCTGGTACCTGCTAGGTACAAGTGCTTGCTTTTGTAAAATGAGAGTTACAGTGGTGGTGGGATCAGATGTTTCTCTAGCCATTTCTACCCTTCCTCCTCTAGATCCCATTTCAATTAGTCCAGACAGACTCATCAGATTTTGCATGGGGAACAGTGTCCAGGGGACTTCAAGGTGAATGGGATCCTTCGGATGCTACCAAGCACATAAACATCAAGTAAATGTTAACAGTGATTCAGACCTTAAAAGTTTTTTTACCATTTTGCCATTTGGCAGTAATGGTCTGGGAGCTAATCTTATGACATTTTCTGACACTTCTAGCCAGATACATCCTGTCAGAGAAAAACCTACTGGCAGACAGACTAAGCAGATCCGGGACGGTCTCTTATGAGCAGATACTCAGGACAGAGATCTGCCTGGATTTGGTTCTGATGTCTGAAAAACTTCAAACAGGTCAGTTTGCCTCCTTTCAAAACAGACAGTTGGAAACAATTCTGCTCAAGACATCCTTACAGCCATGCTTGGAGAACAGAAGCATTTTCATTCCCTTGGATGGGAATGTTCCTTTATGCATTTCCAACCATTCCACTAATACCCAAGGTAATTCGGAAGATTCAGAACGAATTACCAAAGATCGTTATGGTGACCCCCTTTTGGCTCAAGCAAAGTTGCTTCTCCCTTTTAATGGAATTGACTAAGGGCAGTTACTGCAAGTTTCCTCCCACTCTGGATCTGCTCGCACAGTGTTAGGTTGACTTGTACACTCCAGATTAGAGCAATTGCTACTGACAACCTGGATGATTCCATCTTGATGCCTTTTAGTCACTTATTCCATGAAGATGTGCAGCAGGTATTGAAGGAGGTAAGAAAACCTTCAGCTGGAAAATCTTATGTTTACAAGTGAAAGAGGTTTTCTAGGTGGTGCCTAACTAATATCAGAGGGCCCATTATGGTACATTCCCCTCTGGTTTTGAAATATTTGTGTGGACTTCTCAACAATGGCTTATCTTATGTATCTATCAAGGTACATCTTGTGGACATCTCAGGTTGTCTGTCCATGGGTGCCCCTCTTTCATCTCTGTAGCAAATTCCTCCTCCTTGGAGTCTCAACTTTATTCTTGAAAAATGTATCTTATCTCCTTTTGAACCTGCCTTTCAGGTTGATATGAAGTGCATCACTTGGAGAACTTATTGCTGTGAGATATGTAAGGCGACTCTCTGAGCTGAAATCTCTCATGGTGGGCTAACCTTATCTAATTTTCCACAAGGACAGGATTGTTTTAAGCATTAATTCTCCTTTGATGCCAAAAGTTGTTTCTGAATTTACCTAAATCAAGTCATCAATCAGCTCGAGTACTATTTTGAAAAAAAAAGCCCTTCAGGGAAGCTGATCAGCTGTTTATTTCCTATTCTGAAGTTAAGAATGGTCAACCTGTCTCTAAACAAACAATTGTTCATTGTTTGTCTTCTACTGTTTTTTTTTTTTTTTTTTTTTTTACTCCCACTGTGGTAACTCTATCCCAGGCAAAATTAATGAACATTCCACCAGAGCCTTATCCTCTTCGGCAGCATATTGGACATGTATGGACTGTAGAAGCATTCTTAGCAGCAGCAACCTGGTCCTCTGTTCATACCATTATAAAACATTATAAACTGAATTCTTTCTCATGTTCCAGAGCAGACTCTGTGAGGACCATTCTCTAGGTGTTCCTGGATCCTGGACCGCAAAGGTAGGTTAAGCTTTTATCTCCCAAATTTCTTTTTTCTTCTCTGCATATTCATTTATCAGCCATCCTTTCCTACACTTAAATGCAGTTCAACAAGAGTATGATCCCTCTCTACTGCTCACAGTTGTGAATGCCCCCTTTGTTGTTGTACATTTGCTGTTGTACAGCAGCACTAGAATGTTTATTCTTCGGTCATCTGGGATATGTTTGTCTCTCTGTACTGTGATGAGTAGAGATATAAGTTCATGTAACTGGTGTGTGATTTGTGGAGATTTAGTTTCAGTGCTAAACATTTATTTACACAGATAAATCCACAGTCTGATCACTAGGGTTGCAGTCCTTATTTCTGATATTTTCTTTTGTTCTTAATCAGATTGGTGTGTGATTTTTCAGAACTGAAACGTTATGATTAGATATTGAGAAATCTTAGTGCCTGTCACAGGTGCCCTTACACTAGATACTGAGGTAACTCAGTTTTCCCATTTCTGTGTTTAAATCATCAAAGCTATAATTTTAAAATAAAGAAAATTCCAATCCCCTAATCAGCTTGGGGATAAACAATTTGTTAGCATAACTAATGCAGTAATGGAATAATTGCCAAAAACGAATTAAATTCAACTGACTTCTAACTGAACAGAGAAATGAGGTGGCATGGTTCTTAGAGTAGTAGCTGGGCGCATTGTCACATCCCCATCCACTGAAAGGGAAATCTCATCAAAATCTCTCGATTTTTTGAATGCCTTTACAACCCTGGTATTGTTATATTTAAGTTTGGGGATTATGGGGGTGCCTCCTGCAAAAATGTTTGGCTTCTACCACTTTAAGAGGGGACACTTTCTATGAGGGCCATTTTTAATAAGTGGGGGCATGTCTTGAATCCTATTATTACACCATCTGTCTTTCTTTCTTGCCACACATTGACAGGTGATAACTAGCCAGCCATTGTCCTGTTACTGTGTCATATAAGCAGTGACACTTAATGTCTAGCCATAGCTGATATTAGTTCTTATCTCAGATCCTTACCATATTAAATTATTAATTAACAAAAAGAGCAGAACTGCTCGGAGACCTGGGATGGCTTTCCCTTTTCAGGTGTATCTGACCTCTCACTGTCTGTCACAAATTGTAGATATGCAGTTAATAGAGGGAAGAAGCAGAGCCGGCTGCATTTTACACTGTTGGTGTTTGTGTGCTGCAGGTAATGAGGTTAACTTTCTCATTTGTTGTAGGGAAAAATAAAGGTCTGATGAGATATTATGCAATAGATCAAAGAGAGTTATAAAACTGTTCCTGTTGAAGCAGGGTAGACAGTAAGTAGGGTTACCACTTGTCCCACTTTGCGAGGGACAGTCCCTCTTTGGCCAGTTGTGTCCTGACAAAAAATTGTAAAAAATGGCAAATGTCCTGAGATTTTAGAACAAAATTATTTCTTATATTGTATGTAATAGTTGCATAAAACAGTTATTCTATATCTGAAATACCTAAATGTTATAAGAAACAGAATAAGCAACTAAAATGCTACAAGAATAAGCTTTTATTTGGGCAAAAAAGTTATGTTCTGTCCTTTTTACTGGCCATGGGTATGTGTCGGCCTGTAAAATGTGATGTTTGTACCAAAAATGTCCCACTTTGGCCATTTGAAAAGGTGGCAACCCTAACAGTAAGAGATCAGGCACTGCTTTTACTAATCAATGAAATATATATTTTTGATTCTTGCATTCTATATGTTGATTCACTGTTTCATTAAAAGCTATTTATTTTCTCTACTTCAAGTACAAAGAGTTATATTTAATTTAAAATTAGAATTTGGACAAACTTTGATGTTAAGACAAAAACAGAGTACAAAAAGAAATCAACTGTTAGAGGCTGAACAGGAAGAATTTTATAACAGAAGTGGTGAGAACATTTTTTAAGGTAGTAATACGTTATGGAAGTAGTATTACAAAGATGAGAGATTAGTAATGTTATTGTGGTTGAGAGAATGAAAAGAGGTTGTTTTAGTTTAGTGTGATTTGCTTTGAAATGAAATAGAAAAGAGAATCTAAGTTGATGATACGGAATAAGTTGTGTGTTAGAAAGGTAAAAGTGACAAAAGTTTCACTGGGGCATTTCTAAGAAGCTGTTACACATTTAAGAAGATTATAGTTGATTAATTAGGGATTGTTGAAAGGTGTCTGTTATAGTTGGGTAGAAATATTGGCTGGGATCATACTGCTATCCTACATTTTAAAAAGGCCAGTTCTTTTGTATGCATGGTGAATTAAGGTAGTAAGTCACAGTGTTGTGTGCATTCATCTGAGAGATTTATTAAGCAGCAGAAATTTTATTGTGTTTTTTTTTAACTTTTTGTAGTAATGTTATTGCCAATGGTTATAGTGGCAAACTAATTTAGGAGAAGCACATTTTTATTATGGCTTTTCAGAGCATCAGCGGTAAGGTAGCTGGCAAATTACAGATGTATTTAAGCTGTTCAAGAACATTGGAGATGATTTTTTTCATTAGGATTACTGAAGGACAGGTTTGGTCAAGGTGAATGCCAGTATATTTATAGCTTTCAGCAGAAAGAATTGTATTGCTTAGTCAGTTTAATTCATTAGGATTGTTTTTATCCTAATGTTTTTTGGGGTGTGCTGTGTGAAGATTGGGTGAAGATAGATGAAAGCTGCCAGCCTAGCTAGATAGAATTTTGGAGATAATTTTGGCATCTGTAAATATTAATGTAAAACCACAGGCTTGTTGTCTTAAATGGTAAAAATAGTGTTACATGTGGAACTGGAAAAAATGTAACAACAGTGCACTCTACTGCCCAAGTAAAGCATGTTGTGACCCTTTGATGTAATGATGTAAGGGAAAGTAAATTTCTTCTGCAGTTTAAAGAGGGGGATAATTTTGATAGTTTCATTCATATGTTTGATAGGGTATGCAAACAGGATGGTGTTGACCAAAGGCTCTGGGTACGGTTCCTGATCCCCTTACTCCATGGTAAAGTTGTAACTGTTTTCTCAAAAGTGTCTGAAGTTGCATGTTTTGATTATACTGCTGTTAAAAATCACTTGTTAGAATTGTTTAAGCTAACACCTGAAATGTATAGGAAAAAGGTTCGTGAGCATAGATGCAAGGCAGATGAAAGTGTGTGTGAATATGCTGTTGGACTGAGCACTTATTTCCATAGGTGGGTGAGTGGATGTCAGGTCACCACTTTTGAAGGGCTGGCAGACATTTTGGTGAGGGAACAAGCCCTTAGCACTTTGTCTGAGGACATGAGGATCTGGTTAGCTGATAGACAATGTGCTACTTCAGATGAGTTGGGGAAGAACGGAGACCTATACCTTGCTGGCAGGGTAGCCCTGCACAGAAAAGGGACCTCCAGTACTGCTCATGGGTCTATAGGAACCCATGGTGGGCAGCACAGACTCCCCCAACAGAATCTGCCAGTAGCAGGGGAAGCCACTAGTCTAGGTACACATCCAGGAGCTAGGGTTAAATGTTTTGAATGCAACCGGTGGGGCCATGTGGAATACAGGTGTCCACAGTGGCAAGGTGGGGAACAAAAGTTGAAGGAGCCAGTACTTGGGGAAGACAAAATGCCAATAGTAGGTTGTCTTGAGACAACAAGGGTACTAAACTACCATCCTGCAGATGTCCTGATAGGGAAGGATTTGGATGAGGCAGTACCATGTGTTTGTGCAGTTACACACAGTCAGGCAAGGAGACAAGGATGTGGGTCTGGTAGCCTGAAAGAAAACCCAGACAGACTGTATACTTGCAGCCAGGACTGATGAGGTGGTTACTCCAGGGAGGGAGCTACCTGGTAGCAGTGAGACTGAAGGTGAGCCACAGCTACTTGTGGGTACTGATGTTCTGTTGGACAGAGTGACTGCAAAGGTAGAGGTGAGTAGTAGTACCCAGGCTGGCAGTGAAGCACCACTGTCAGAGGATGCCAGACTTCCTGTGGAAGGGGAGCTGGGAAGGATTACAAGGAGAGAGTTGAGACAGGCTCAGCTCTCAGACCTTACATTGCAAGGCCTGAGGCATGTAGCTAGGGAGACACCTGATTCTCAAGGAAAGGGGGAATCTCTATACTGGGACAAAGGGTTACTATACACAGAGTGGACCCCTGAAGGAGGGCTAGAAGGTGAGAGAGTACATCAGTTGATAGTGCCTAGAGCCTACCATCTGGCACTTCTAGCCATAGCCCATGATATTCCCTTTGTAGGTCATATGGGCATAAAACGTACAAAGAGGCATATTATGCAGAAATTCTGTTGGCCTGGAATTTCCAGAGATGTAACAAGGTACTGCAGGACCTGTGAGCAGTGCCACAAGGTAGGCAAGGCAGGAAACAAGGTGAGAGCTCTTTTGATGCCTTTGCCTCTGATTGAGGAGCCATTTCAGAGGGTAGCTATGGATATTGTGGGTCCTCTGTGTACCCCAAGTTCAGGGAAAAAGTATATCCTAGTGGTAGTGGATTATGCTTGCACAATACCCTGAGACAGTGGCTTTGTCCTCCATTGAGGCAGAGAAGGTGGCAAATGCTTTGCTAGAGATTTTCAGCAGGGTTTCTCATAAGAAATACTGAGTGACAGAGGTGCCAATTTCATGTCAGACCTGCTGGCTTGTCTGTGGAAGTCCTGTGGGGTGAAGCACATGAAGACCAACCCTATCATCCCCAGACTAATGGTCTTGTTGAGAGATTAAACTCTGCAATCAAGTCCATGCTATGGCCATTTGCAGATCAGTTCAAGAGGGAGTGGGACAAATAGTTGCCCCATCTGTTGTTTGCTTACAGAGAGGTTCCCCAGTAATCCACAAGTTTTTTCACCCTTTGAGTTGCTGTATGGGCATACAGTGAGGGGACCTCTAGATTTAATTTGAGATGAATGGGAAGTTGAGTGCGAGTCTCACAAGGAGTCTGTTGTGGTATACTTCTTAAACCTCAGGACAAGGTTCAGGGAACTCATGGGCTTGACCCAGGAGAACCTGGCAGAAGCCCAACAACAGAAAAAGATGTGGTATGACAGGAATTCTTGAGCTAGAGAGTATGCTGTACGGAAACAGGTAATGGTTCTCATTCCTGTCAGACACAAACTGCAAGCATCTTGGGAGAGAACCTACAAGGTGGTAGGAAAGATAATTGATGTTAATTACATGGTGGAACTGCTAGCCAGAAGGCAGGGGCACAAATTGTACCATGTTAACATAATGAAAACTTACAATGATAGGGAGGCCCTTGTGCAGAGCATTTGCAGTGGATTGTAGGAGGAGTCTGAGGGAGATCTGGGGACTGATCTCATCAGTGAGGCTCGGGCTGACACCTCAGTGGAAGGGGTAGCAATGTCCCAGCAGCTATATCCTACCCAGGTTCGAGAAATCCAAGCAGTGTTGCAGGAATTTGGGGGCATGTTCACTGGGAAACCAGGGTGCACCCAACTGGGGCAGCACCAGGTGGATATAGGACCCGAAGGCCTATTAGGCAGGCCCCTTATAGAGTGCCTGAGAGAGTCAAAGAGACTCTGAGGGAGGAGGTACAGGAGATGTTGGAACTATGGGTGATTCAAGAGTCCAACAGTCCCTGGGCCTCCCCAGTGGTGCTGGTGCCAAAGAAGGATGGCAGCACCAAGTTCTGTGTGGACTACAGGAAATTAGTCACACATAGTCAGATGCTTACCCCATGCCTAGGACAGATGAGGCCCTAGAGCAGCTGGGTGGGGCTAAATATCTTACAACTATCGATCTTACCAAGGGTTACTGGCAGGTGCCCTTGACTCCCAGTGCTAGAGAGAAGTCAGCCTTTGTGACTCCTTTTGGCTTGTATGAGTTCACAAAGATGCCCTTTGGGATGAAGAATGCCCCAGCAACTTTACAGAGGCTGGTAGATCATATGCTAGCAGGAGCCGAAGGGTTTGCCCTTGCTTACCTAGATGATGTTGCCATCTACAGCCATTCCTGACCAGAGCACCTTCAGCATGTCAGGGAGGTACTGGGCAGACTACAGAAGGCAGGGTTGACCATTAAGCCGAGCAAATTTCCAGTGGTATGGCAGAGGTCTCCTACCTAGGACATAGAGTGAGGAGTGGTAAGATAAGACCAGAACCTCCCAAAGTGGAAGCTATTCAGGCATGGCCTGGACCTGTTACTAAAAAGTAGGTGAAGGCATTTTTAAGGACAGCAGGGTACTACAGAATGTTTGTCCCCAGCTATAGTACCATAGCTGCTCCCCTCACAGACCTGCCATGGAAGAACAGGCCAGATAAGGTAGTGTGGACCCCAGCATGTGGGCAGGCATTCCAGTAGCTTAAAGAAGCTTTGGGAGGACACCCTGTGTTAGAACCCAGCTGTTGTCTTAAATGGTAAAAATAGTGTTACATGTGGAACCAGAAAAAATGTAACAACAGTGCACTCTACTGCCGAAGTAAAGCATGTTGTGACCATTTGATGTAAACACAGCTCCAGCCAGTCTAGATGAAGGAATTATTGCTATTGTTCTAAGGCCAGAGTTAATGGCCAGAATTTGCATGCATAAATGTCCTTTATTGCTCTGGCTTCTGCCCAGTGGTGAAGAATGTAAATGTAGTTTCTGTTAGCCTGGGAACCCAGGGGAGTGTGAAGAATGATGTAATGTGAACCAGGAATGTGATTTTAAAAACAGGGAGAATCAGAGAGCATTAAGCATTTTTGTCTTGACCATCCAACTCATCAGCACTGTCTTGCTCTATATGTAAGTTTATCTTAGACTTGTGTTTTCTCTTAGAAATAGCTAGAAACTAAAAAGATTACACTGTGTTTTTCTGTGATGTCAAAACTGTACTACTTAATTATTTTAAGTATTTCTCTGTGATATCTGAACTCTTGACTAGCACTGTGTAGTAAAAAGTATTGTCTTGTGTTTTTACTATTTGTTATTAAATATTTAAACCCTCTCAACTGTGGCTGTTTTGTAGAGATAATTTAAGCTCTTTACAGTACTTGCATGCCTTTGGTAAAATTGTACAAAGCCACTTCAGTAGCTTTAGCCCTGGGCTATACTACCAATTGGATAATAATATTGCACAGTAATAATTGGACACCCTTTTAAAGGCCTTTGAGTAGCTGATAAATATTAGTGAGTGGTGGCAGCTGGTACTACTGTATAGTCTGGGAAAAAGGGACACAACTGGAGAACCTGTGCCAGCCTTCCCCAGGAGTGTCTGCGTGGTTGTATAAACTCTTCCCAAAGTGTGTGTGTGTGTGTGTGTGTGTGTGTGTGTGTGTGTGTGTGTGTGTGTGTGTGTGTGTGTGTGTGTGTGTGCGTGTGTCTGCGCGTGTGTCTGTGCATGTGTGTGTGTCAGCTACTTGGGCAGAGACACGAAGCACTGGTTGGACAGAGAGGGTGTTGGAGGTTTTAGCTTGCCCACTAGGCTGAGATCTGGACCCTATAGCTTTGCCAGTGGGGAGTCTTATTGGGGACCTGGAGAGCAAGGGAGTGACCAGCCCCGGACTGATTGTGATCCCTGTGTACTCTTAAGGGAAATTGCACTTTACTATGTGTATTTCTTATCCTTTCCTCCTATATGAGATGCCCCTCACTGGTGTTAGTGGTGAGGATTGAGGCTCCTTGATTGCTGGGCCATGGCACGGGCATCACATGCTGAAAAGCTTGATGCTTGCTTTACATGGGATTGCTATAAAGATGTGCAACTGAAATCACATGCAGAGTTGGTTGAGTTGCTGCTGGTGGTGTTTCTAATAAGTATTGCTTCTTGCTCATGAAATGTGAAAGAGGACTTCATCAATTTGTCTCCATATCTTTTGGGTTTCTGATACCATGACGGGAATGGACCCCATTTCTAAGTCAAAGTATGATTAAAGTCCAAGAAATTAGTATTGTTTCAATCTTTGTTGTCAGCCAAAAGTGCTCTTCACAGCACCCGCAATGTGCTTAGTAATGACTCCTTCTGCAGTTTGTACAGAGTTACATGTATTAGTGACATATCTAAATACCATTGTAGATTCTTTTTATAAGGCCCATTCCTCCTCCTACTATTGAAACTGTCTGGGTATCTTTCTTTCACATTGCTCTTGTTTCTGCCTGCAGATCCTGATATTTTATGACTTTGTGTCTCTCCGTATGCAATACACTGTAGTCACTGGGTGTGGTGACTTCAATGATCAATGCTACTTCTGTCTTCTTTTCATGGACCACTATGTCTGGTTTTCTAGCATTTGTCTTTTGAATTGTTGGTAATGTCATATCCCATGATGTAAACTTCATCATTTTCTATGATGCTTTGTGGCTCATGTTTCCAGTGTCTTTCAGCCACTTCAATACCATAATGTTTGCACAATCCCCAGTGCAACTGTCTTGCCACATTATTATGCCTTTCAGTATACAGTCCTTCTGCCATTTGTAGGTCGCAACCAGCAATGAGGTGCCCAACTGTTTCCAATTCGGCTTTACAAAACCTACATTTGTCTGTTTCTCCCACATGTTCAATGGACTTAGTAAACCAGCGTGCATGTAGCCCACTGTCTTGGGCTGCCAGTAGTAACCTTTCAGCTCTTGGTTTGAATTCACCTCTCCTTAACAATTCCTGCATTCATTCCTGATAAACATGAGATTCTTCCAGAAGTTTTCTATACTTGCAACTATATTTATTCATTTTCCACACTTCTTGCCTTCTCATCTGATCCTTTATCTTACATTCTTTCGTTTTGTTTTTTTTTTTAAATTCAGCTGCTCCCTGATTTTTATCTTCTTCTGGTTTGATTTCAATTCCTACTTGACACCAATATGTGTCTGCTAGGTTAAGCAAAGAAGTCATCTTAGATTTATTCTCCTCATGTTTCAAAACTTTCACTATGTTTGGGTCTTGTGAGGTCAGGAGATATGTTTGCAGTCCCACGATTGCAGATCTATACATGTAATCAATTTCAAGGAGGCCCATCCCTCCTTTGGAATGGGGAATATATAATCTTAGTATGCACTGATTTTTATAAATCATTTGGTAAGCATGAAGCATCCTCCTTGTTTTCCTGTCTAATCTATCCAATACATTTTGAGGTAAGTCAGTCACTCCAAAACTATAAGTTATGACAGGAAGAGCAAATTGGTTTATTGCTTGGATTTTGTTTCTAGATGTCAGTTCTGATCTATTATTATCAGAACTAGAAAGCAAAGGCTTTGAAAAAGGTACAATCAACTGATTCAGATAGTACCTTAAAATACCTGCAGATATTTAATATTTCCTATATAAAAACACACTGCTGAACTTCACACAGGGGTCTCACAGGACTCTGTATTAGGTATTAAACTACTCTCAATATTCCTTAATTCCGTACTGCTATATCTCATACATCTATTATTTTGAACTTTTATATGCATTTATTTAAGTCATTAATAATATAGATGGGTGGAAACTATTTTAGATTTTAGAATTCTGTTGAGTTGTACATATGAGAGCATTTGTGTGTATACTAATTTTCTAATATTTTAAGTCGAGATATATTAGAAATGGATGTTATTAGCCAGGGAATAGTGGGCTTATTTACTTCAGTGTAAGGAATACTTTAGAAGACTTAAATTAATCCTGAAAACATCCTCAACAGAGAGGATTATTTCATGATGTATGAGATATAGCAGTAGGGAATTAAGGAATATTGAGAGTAGTTTAGTACCTAATATAGAGTGCTGGGAGACATCTATGTCTAGTCCAGCAGTGTGTTTTTATATAGGAAATATTAAATATCTGCAGGTATTTTAAGGTACTTTCTGAATCAGTTGATTGTACCTGTTTCAAAGCCTTTGCTTTCTAGTTCAGATAATAATAGATCACAACTATGGGTAGAAACTGTGTTGGATTTTAGAATTCTTTTGAGTTGTATGTATGAGAACATTTACGTGTTTACTAATTTTCAAATATTTTATTAAGTTGAGATAGATTAGCTAGATTAGAAACAGGGTGGTATTAGCCAGGGGATAGTGGAGTTATTTACTTTAGTTTAACTACTGTCTTGTACTCTTATGGTATGTTCATGCTGATACAGAAATATCACAGTTTGAAAGTGTGGTTGCAGACTGTGGTTCTTTAGATGTTGCTGCTCTCCAGCGGTGGAGGAAGGAAGATATTTGGAATACTTTCTAAGTGATAAAGGTGGCTACTGTTGATATAGGAAATTCCCCACAATACTGGGAATAGTTAAGTATACAAAATCACATACAAAATTTTCTCTTTTAGACATTTCAGATAATTGCATATTTTTGATGCATTTAGACATTTTTTTTCAGAAGTGTATCGTATACTTCACAAAAATAGTCTGTTAAACATCATACATACTCATTTTCCTATTAGGGCTGTAGAACTTATTCATTGTGAATTGACTGGTATAACAGGATGCCGGTTGTCCTCGTGACTATATGACTATATCAAAAGTAACACAATACTTCAAAGCAATTAATCAATAGAGCATTATGCAGCAGTTTTTCCTAGTGAGGGAATACAGATCATTGTTCATTGATGATACTCAGGGACACTAGCATCTTCATTATTGTGTTGGATACCTCACATTTATGGAAATTGACTCATAGACCACTGGGGAGCAGTCATCAGAATCTAAACTTGTGTTTGTGTCTAAGTCACATAATTATCAGTGTTAGTATTTAATTAAGGAATTATGTGAAATGAACAAAGACTTTCTCTACATAGAAATTTAATGAAGTATTCACTGTGAAATAAGTATTTGCAGATAGTGCCACTTCTGAAGATCTAGCTAGTGAGTCGGTCTTTGCATCACTGGATGTTCATAATACATGTTACACAGAGCCCGTGTACGCATCATTGACGTGAATTTCAAACCCCACTGTAGCATCTCATTCTAAAAGGTTTTTAAGCTCTCAGCAGGTTCTACCCTTTGAATTTTCTGTATGCATATGATGAGGTCAGTGAGATCGGCTCAGGTCAGTGCAAGTATAATGAGAGAGTTGCAAGATATGCAAATGCGTATAGGTTCTTCCTGTTTAACTTGCAGACTAGAAGCAGTAGTTTCTTCCACTGATTGGATTAAGGAAATACAGATGCTGAGGAAGCCAGGGGATTTGATAGTGCTCACAGCTAAGCAGCACTGCCCTCTTTTCCTGCCTAGGTATGTCTCATTTTATAAGAAGCCTCCAATCACAGAGCACATTGGGTGGTCTGATGCCGACATTCAGGAAAAGTCTGAGTTCACTGGCAGCCCACATGTTTATATCAGACTGTAAGATTCTGCATCAGCACTGAAGTGTTTAATGAGGTTTTTAATGAGGATGTTCTGGAAGGGAAAGCAAGCATCACATCAGAAATGTGTGTTGCAATTAACAGGTGCACATCACATGGGCTGAGCCAAACCTATCCTCCATATTTTGGAAAACTCTGTGCCCTTCATATTTGTATGAACTTTTAAGGCATATTCCTCCTCTTTTCCTCTTTGCAAGAAACTGATTCAGAATGCTGCATTTTACTGTATTATATGAAAGATGAAAGGCACACATGGAATGTGGATAGCACCCTCTTTACTTTAATTCATCAGATATAGTGACAAAACATGGATACTTTAGTAAAGGAACAGTCATCATCTGCTCACTGCCTCTCTATATCTGCCTTAGAAATCAATATAAAAGAAAATATCAGGAGACAAAGTGAATTTCTGCAGAGATGAACAATAATCTATCCCACCAACTATGCAACCTTAAAAAGTTATGGCCCAGAATAACCACAATCCTTAATAAATTAAAATCCTGCCATTCAACATTGCCTTTTCAGATGATGGCTCCATAGTTAAATCCACCACTTCAACACCTACATAAATAAATGCACTCATTCCAGTTTTTCTTTTTTCTAAGTGAATACATTTTAACAGATAAACCTGTAGACAGTCTTTCCAAACTTGACAGCCTTGGTGCTGACATTTTTATACTTATATTTTGCAAAGGTCACATAGTGCATAAAATCTACTTTCTTTTCAGTCTTTCATTATCCCACAGTACATTCTTATCCTTTTGGAAAGGTATCCGTTTTGTTTCTCAACCTACAAAAAATCATCCAAACTCACTGCTGACTTTAGACCTGTCTATGCATGCCCTTGCTAAATTAATTAAGAAAACTACACAAAAAGAAAAGGGAAAAAAATCAAGAAATATCTTTGTGCAACCATCAGAGCAGCTTTGGATCTGACAAAAATACTGTCATGGCTCAGTAGCCTTTCTGATTCTGTCCTCACTGCTGATGACTTCAGACATCTCACGGTTACCTTCTTCACTGACCTAACCAAGATCTTCAATGATTTCAGTCACAGTTTACTTTTCAGCTGCTTGTCTTTCTCTTTATTTTATAACTACAGTATTTAATGGTTTGAAAGTTATTACTGTGCACATTCTTTCACTGTACAACTCAACTAATGTCTTTACTATTGTCATTGGTCATCTGTTGTGTAGCATCCTTTTCTAGTCCCACCCTACTGATATTTGCCTCTAAGTTGCAGCTGTCTATACAAATGATATAGTCATTTAGATCCTCCAGTACCATCATCTGCACCAAAACCTGACCAGCTGCTAGATCTCCAAGCCATCTTTAGATTGATGGATTAAAAACAGTGTGCCTTTAATTGGTCCAAAACCAGTGTATTGGTGCCATCTTTAGGCATACCCCTACAACTGTGTTAGTCCTCTTTGTATTCTGCCTTAAAAAAGAAAAACATATTAAAGCTATCATGACCTTTCTATATCTCAACCTGTTCCGTGTTCCCTCACTATCAGTGTCTGCATAAATTAATAATCTCAATAGTAAAATGAATCACTCTTTCTTCTTTCCCAAATCTAGCTTAAATATTGATTTCCATTTTTCACCTGCTTCTATATATTGAGTACTAAAATGATCTCCGGGTTGTTTCTAACCTAATATGTAGATTCATGCAACTTTTATGTAAATGTGAATATCATTGTACCTCACTCACAAACTACCTTATGTCAAAAACACATGGAATAGCACTGCTCCTCAGAGCACATCTTCTAACCAGCATACTACCTTAAGTCAAAAACACATGGAATAGCACTACTCCACAGAGCGCATCCTCTAACCAGACATTCTACCTTATGTCAAAAACACATGGAATAGCACTGCTCCACAGAGCACATCTTCTAATCAGCATACTACCTTAAGCCAAAAACACATGGAATAGCACTGCTCCACAGAGCACATCTTCTAACCAGCATACTACCTTAAGCCAAAAACACATGGAATAGCACTGCTCCACAGAGCACATCCTCTAACCAGACATACTTCCTTAAGTCAAAAACATATGGAATAGCACTGCTCCACAGAGCACATCTTCTAACTGGCATACTACCTTAAGTCAAAAACACATGGAATAGCACTGCTCCACAGAGCACATCCTCTAACCAGACATACTTCCTTAAGTCAAAAACACATGGAATAATATTGCTCCACAGAGTGCATCTTCTAACCAGCATACTACCTTAAGTCAAAAACACATGGAATAGCACCACTCCACACAGTGCATCCTCTAACCAGACATTCTACCTTAAGCCAAAAGCACATGGAATAGCACTACTCAACAGAACACATCTTTTAACCAGACATGCTCAGTATTTGCCCCTATGCTTTGGGATAAACAGCCAGAGAAATTAGAATTGTAAATCCCTCCATGAGTTTCGCAGCAGCTGAAGACATAAATGCCCACTTGTTTCTGTTTCACACAACCTATGAACCATGTCCTGCGTTTCTGTTTGACATTTTTTTGTGATTATTATATCTACACCTGTGTTGTGTTTTATGAACTGCAGCACTCTGAACATTTTACTGCAGGTTTTCTTTGAAAAATTATACCATCTTCAGTAGTTTCTCACAGGTTTTGCATTTATTTTGCCTATAGTAACCAGCTCAGAATTTGGCACTTAAAATAAGTTTCACTGTTTTATATCTCCACCTTGATTAGATGCACAAGATACATAGCCTTGCTGACTACTATATATTATTTACACATTTGTACACTGTTTGCTGCAGTTTGTTTTATGTCAGAGACTACACATGCTGAACGTAGGACAGACTGTGGCTGAAATGGTTTCATGGTGAATCAGTCTACTTTTCTGTTCAACAAACAAATAGACAAAAAATAATAAACATAAAAACAAGATATTAAAATGTCAGTTTCAGGACTACTGGTTGAATGATCTCTTCTCTTCAGCCATATTTTTTTCATCTCATGAGAAGAGTTTACTACCTGCAAGTACAGAAATGTGTTTATTTCAGGAACACTGAACTTCAAGTTTTTTTTTTCTCTAAATCAATGCAAGACTATTTTGCTTATTATTTATTTGTTAACTGAGTAAGCCACTAGATTCAAGTGCTCTTTTTCAGGGGCAGCTCAAAATACTGTCTAGTTAAGTGATTTGCTCAGTCACACAGAAGGCAAGTGGATGTGGAAGAAATCAAGCCTTGTATGCATGACTACATGAATCAGCTTGGTAACAGCTCAGGCTTTCTGTGCTAACTCCAGACTAAAGCAAAAGTTCTGTTGTATATTTCCTCAAAACATTGTCCCCATTCTATTTTCTATGTGGGAAGATGTTTTACTTTATGTGAATGATTTCTCCTTTACAAAGGCAGGAGCATATGTCACTAAAAAGGTCTCAGTTTGACAGAAATAACTATGTGCTGCCTGAAATTTTCAGAAGTCACAAGCACTAGTGGAATTGTATAGTATGCTGTTTCCTATGCAGAAAAATCTAGCTCCATGTACAAATTAAAAAAAAAAATCTCTTTCTGTGCCTGAAAGCAATGGTCAGAGCAATGAATCACAACATGAGAAGCCCTTAGCAAGGCTAATATCCCAACTAACAAACAAAATCAAAAAGTAAAAAGGTCACACAGGCAAACCAAGAAGTAAAAACTAAAAGAAAAACCTAGCCAAGCTAGAGTTTTCACTGTGTGGTTCCGTAAACCTCCTGAAATAGAGGACCATGGGATATATGCAAATGACCCCTTAAAAACATCAAGTGTTTCAACTATATAGCTTCTGAATGCCCATGACTTTTTCCTTTTTAAGTCTTTATGGACAGATTCAAGCCAGCAAAGCCAAACACCACTAGCTGTGGACATGCATGTTTCGGCCTTTTTATGGCCTCGTCTTTTTGACCTTTTTAATTTTTGGTTTCGTTTGTTAGTTGGGGTATATTGCAGACACCTTAATGGTTATGGACATCAGCTGGGTTTTAAGACCCTGTGTTTCTAGAGTATAGTAAACCAGTGTGCTTATGATGTGCTTTATTTCTATCTGTATTGGACAATGTTTTAATACCCTGGATTCTTTTGGTGAGATACCTCTGTTAAGCATTCCATCTGTTGCACATGCCTGGTCAGGTACATGCAAAAGAGGCATTGTACTCAATAATGGGCCTGATAAGGGCTGAATAAAGTGGCACTATAACCTCCTTGGACCTGGATGCCATACCCTTTCCATATAAGTTGAGCAACTTAGAATGGTTTTCTTACTACCTTGACTACGTATTGGTCAAAGCTCAGATTACTCTTTATGTATGTTTCTAGAATGTTAACTACTGGGACAACTCTTAGGGGTGTCTTATTGATGGAGTAATTAACCTTAGTGGAAGTTTTCCCAAAAGGCACTGTAATGCACTTTTTGGCACTGTGTTTTAATGCATGGCTTTAGCACCAGTCATTGTCTGTGTTAGACCCTCTTGAAGGATGTTAGCATCATGGGGGGAATCTATGGTAGTGCCAAATTTTAGTTGTCTGCAAACTTGGTGAGCTGGAGTTCCTTGAAATTAGCTTTCACCTCCAAAATGTAGATGCCAAATAGACTGGGCCCAGCACTGAGCCCTGAGATACTCCACTGGTGACCTGTCTCTTGGTGGAGATGCTTTCATCAGTCCTAATTTCTTGGGATCTATCTGTGAACCAGCTTGAAATCAAATGAATTATGTAGGCATTTATGCCTAATTCAGTGAGTTTGTCAACAAACCTGAGTGAAGGTATTGTGTTGAACACCTTAGCCAGGTCTAGGTAGACAGTATACACAGTCTTCCCAACATCCATTGCCTTGGTGACCCTGTCAAAGAAGTTAACCAGTTTAAATAGGCATGATGTTCTTTGACAGAACCAAACTGGGATGTATCCGATGTTTGTAGGTTGCCAATATCTTTGTTGATCATGTCCATAATAATTTGTTTCATGGTTTGTGTATTAGTCTAGTCAGACTAATGGGCCAGTAATTTCTGAGGTCAACTGATGATCCACCCATTTGAAAAAGGATATCCATTGCAGTCCACCATTCATTTGGTACATTCCCTGTTTTGAGGCTGTGATTGAAAACTGACACAAGTGGTACTAAGTCATGTTTCAAGCTATTTAGGAGGCAACCCAGGATATTGTCTGTGCCCACTGAGTCTGTGTTTTTTGACCTTAGTGAGTGCCAACATGGCCTGCTCCCTGCTAACAGTTGGGTGTTTATCCTAGTAGGGATTTCATGTGGGGTGATGGGGAGAGAGGGGAGCTGAATTTCAGTTTGCATATTCGCTATATCACTCTGCTCAATGAAGGCCATACCATTTAGTTTTGTCAATTCAGCATTGCCTAAAAAGGCTCTAAGGGGGTGGATAAAGTTTAAGCCAATATTTAGAATCCAAAGGGGGATGTAGGTGTAGACCATCCACCAATACTGACAAATATCAAATCCCCCCTTAAATGACACCAGAAACAAAGCCAGTTGATCTGAAGTAGTTGACTTCATTTGGTCTTCAACCTGTGGGTACCAGATCCATATCAGATCCAAGCTGGCAAATTCACTAGCATCTGCTCCGAGCTTCAAGCTCCTCCCCTTACCCATAATACACCTCCACTACCTTCAACCCCCACGGCTTGCTCTAAAGTACCGTGATCTCCTGAGCTCCGAGTTAGTGAGTGGGTTTATTGCTTTTTATGTGGCCATAAATTGTCTCCTGCAGATGGCCACACTCTTTGTGTGATGTGCTTGGGAGTTGCCCATTTGAGTATGGATTGTACTATCTGTGCAGGGATTTAACCCAAGCGCTATAAAGGACAGAAAGGCTAAGTTGGCCCTAAAAGGCCTTCTACCCACTTCTGAGGCAGCTGTCTCATCCACTGCTTCGGTCACAGTGGCTGCTGTGGCCACCTCTCCTTCCTCTCTTGCCCTAGCTTCTCCTCCCTCCCAGGCTGGGACACAACCTCCCATTTCTAAGCCTGTGGAAGTGGAGCAGAAAAGGGGCAGAGAGAAGGAGAGAGAGCACAAATCAGCCAAACCATAGAAATGCAAGAGGTCTCTGGACCTTCCTTCTATTCCCACCAAAAGTCAGGCTAGGATCCATGTCTCCCATCGGCTCCAATCTCCAAGATTCTCTCCGGAGCTGGAGGAGCCACATCCTCCATCTAGGGCCTCGATTTCTCAACCTGCCAGGTTGGAGTCCATGGCCTCGTTGAGATCCATGCATAGCTTATCAGAAGTTGTCATGGATAAAATGATGAGGAGGTTCATTCATACTCAGATCCAGATGAGGGTCTTGCCAGCTCCCTCTCCCTCTCCCTCTGGAGTGGGGAGCTCATTTCCCTTTTTCACACCAATTTGTCCTTCTCTGATCTGTCCACCAGGTTCAGAGTACTCAGATCCGAGGATGGCCTTAGTCAGGGGGTCGGTGCCAACAGCACTGGTCTCCTTGATGCTGACAGCTGCCTCGAGCATGTAGGATCTGACCATTTCGGATCCAAGTGGCTCTTGAAGCCAGAACTTGGGTGTCGGATCCAAGGGATCGGAACTTTTTTCATTGGCTCTGACATTGTCAGGCCAAGTTCCCTCCCTTAGAGCTCCGTCCACTTTGGGCCCAGCTCCGATTCTCACATCGGATCCAGGGAGAGTGGCTTCTTTATTGGTACCCCAGGAGGCTCATTCTCCCTTGGTGTTCAACGTGGTAGAAAGAGTTCTCTCCACTGGATCGAGACCCTTGACTATTTCCTTGGATTCCTCCCTGACCCCCTTGGCTCTGTCAACGAATCCCATCATTTTACCAGAAGGACAGCCCATGCTCGAGGAGCCCCAGGCAGTTCCCTCTGAGGAACATGTGGCTTGCGAGTTCCCCCCCCAGAGAGCCTCACTTTAGACATGCCTCGCAAGCATACGTGTAAGAGGAGTCACATGGACTCCCCCGAGTCCCTCACTGAGGACACAGATTTGGATGATGGGGAAGATTCCCCCAGGTCACCCCCTTTGGAGACCTCATGGAAATCCTACACCAGCGGGGAGGTTGGTCTGCCCCCAAACCTTCTTCTGATGAATCCATGTTCCTGGAGGCTTTTGGTATGGGCCCATTTACTTCCTGGGTGTCCCCTCTCACAGATCCCCTGGTGGACCTGGTAACCTTGTGGACCTGAAAGTAGCCAGACACCATGGAACCAATCCCTAAATGTCCGGATAAGATCTTGAGTCCACCATCAGATAGACCAGCGTGGAACAAGGGCTCCCCCATAGATGCTATGGTGGTAGCAGCAGCCACAAAAAAGGAACTAGCCAAAGAGAGTTCCTCGGTTCATCCCCCTGACCAAGAGACTCAGATGATGGACCACTTATGGAAGTGGATTTATGCAAAAGCAACCTTTTCCTTCAGGGCACTGAACTACCTGGCCCATGTCACGAGACTCCAGCGTGACCTGGTCAAGGAACTGGCTAAGTCTCCCCCTAAGTCCATGTCACAGGAGGACAGAGACACATTCTCCACAAGGATGGGCACTTTAAAAGCAGTCTCCAGCATGTCCATGCGACTCCTCTCACATGCTACTGAAGGAGCAGCTAGGGCTGCTGGGTCCGGCGTGTCCATGAGGCGCAATGCCTGGCTCAGACTATGTCTGTTTTCTGAACCTTCAAGTCATCTTTTGCCAATGCCCCTTATGATGGCTTTACTCTTTTTGGTAAGACTGTCAAAGAGACTTTAGTCCAGAGTGAGAAGGATGGGAAGACACTATCTGCCATCGGAATCCACTTCTCAAACCCTCAAAGATCCTTTTCCCAGAATTAGAGAGGGCAAAAGAAGATGTGGTTCCAGAAGTCACCTTATTCCCGGGAAACTCAGGGCTCTTCTTCCCCCAGAGGCAGAGTGGGACAGGATAGATGCCGGCACAGAGGCAGAGGCAGTCCGAGGAATTTTGGGTCTCCAGAACCTTTCTCAGACAGGCTGGGACAGCAACCCTGAGTGATTTCCTGACTGCTCCACTCTGGAGGCAGTTGGGAGATGATTGTCATTGCACCTGGCAGCATGGGAGTCCATAACATCAGACCACTGGGCGCTTCAAATCATATACAGAGGATACTCTATCCTCTTTGTGGTTCCTCCCAAATCTCCCAAACACCTCCCAGATGTACCACCCATGCAAAGGGAGGCAGCATCATGGGAAATCTCCATGTTGCTAGAAAAATGAGCCATCGAACCCATCTCCCTCCCCCAGATCAGTCCGGATCAGGCATCTGCTCCATGTTCTTTTTGGTGCCAAAGAAAATGGGGGACTTAAGGCCCATTCTGGACCTATCTATCCTGAACCTGTCAGTTGCCAAAGAGAAATTCTGGATGATCACACTACAGTCCATCATGCTGTACCTGCAAGAGAGTGACTGGATGTGCTTGTTAGACCTCCGGGATGCCTACTATCACATAAAGATGCACAGAATCTCCAGGAGGTTCTTCCACTTCTGGTTAGTAGTCAGTCATTACCACTTTTGAGCCCTACCCTTTGGTCTCACCACAGTCCCCAGGGTGTTCACCAAAGTGATGGTGGTAGTAGTGGCTCACCTGAGGCTTCAGAGGATTGAGGTCTATTCAAACCTGGACGATTGGCTCCTTACTGTTCCCACCAGGTGTCTACTTTCTCATACCAGGGATTATTTCTTAAAGCTTGCTCTTCAATTGGGGATTACAATCAATACATCCAAATCACTTCTAAATTCTGTCCATGTGATAGATTACATTGGGGCAAGGATAGACACACTACAGTGCAAACTCTTCCTGACCACGGAGAGAGTACAAAACCTGAGGATGCATGTCTCCCTGATCTACCATTCTCATCTTCCCTCAGCTGAATCAGTGTTGAGGGCCTTAGTTTCAATGGCAGTGACCATAAAGCTTCTTCCATGTGCCTGGTTACATAAGCGAGTACTACAGTGGACACTAGCAGTACAATGGTCCCTGTTGGAACTTCTGTTATCGTATCCAATACACCTCAGTTGAGTCTGCTGGTCATCCCTTCTGTGGTGGATGTGCTCTCCATAAATTGTGGAGGGACGACCTTTTGTTCTGGCCTGTGTCCAAGCCACAGTGACCACGGATGCCTCCCAAATTGAGTGGGGGGGCATTGTTTGGGCAGGACAGTCCAAGGCCTGTGGTCTCCTGTTGAGACCCGTTTGCACATAAGTGTTCTAGAGATGAGGGTGGTCCTTTTGGCGTTGCAGGCTCTTCGTGCCTTTCTTCCTCTAGGAATCATTGCAATTCAATCAGACAACATGTCAGTGGTCTGGTACATCAACAAACAGGGAGGGACCAGATCTTACCCCTTTGTCGCGAGGCAATGAGAGTTTGGGAATGGGCAATCTACACTGGTTGCTTTCTCATAGTAATGCACATTCCGGGAAGGTCCAACGTTTTAACGGACAGGTTAAGTCGGACTATTCTGATGCCTTATGAGTGGTCTCTGAATCATTCAGTACTGGAACAGATCTTTCTGGAGTGTAGTCAGCCTTGCTGCGATCTCTTTGCATCTCCTTCCAATGTGAAGTGTAGTGAATTTTTTTCTCTGAACCCCCTGCTGGGTGAGTCCCCCAGAGATGCTCTAGTCAATGCTTGGCCTCCCAGCCTTCTGTATGCTTACTCCCCAGTACCTCTTATTCTGAGGTTCCTACAGAAAGCTCGTCAACTGGGGAGTAAAGTGATCCTCATTGTCCCATTTTGGCCTTACTGGGTATGGTTTCCCTTTCTTTGGTCTTATCTTCTGGCTCCGCCTTAGATCTTGGATCCCATTCAGGATCTGATTTCACACCCATCGGGGGTTCCTCATTTGAACCTGGACAGTTTGAAGCTCACAGCTTGGCTGCTTCAGTTCCCATGATCTGGATTATCCTCTTCAGTTAGGTCTATTCTGGTAGCAGCTCATAAGTCTTCAACCAGGAAGATTTACCACAGCAAATGGAAACATTTTTCCTTTTGGGCTTTTCAAAGGAGTTTAGATCCTTTCACGGCCCCAATTTCTGCCATTGTTGACTTCCTAGCCAATATTTTTCAACAAGGAGCAAGCTCTTCAAATATCAAAGTTCAGTTAGCTGCCATCTCTCATTTTCACATGGGTGAAAATTCTGCCTCCCTGGCCTCTTCCAGACTGTGTAAAGCCTCTGTCAAATGTACTTTCCTGTTACACCCACAGGTCAAGGATCCTGTTCCTCCATGGGACCTTACTGTGGTTCTTCAAACTTTGGTTGCTTCACCTTTTGAAACTGCTGCAACCACAGATCTTAAGTTCTTGTCTTGAAAGACAGCATTCCTGGTAGCGATCACCTCTGCTAAAAGGGTTTCAGAACTGCAAGCATTGTCCATTAAAGTTCCATATATGATTTTCCATAAAGATAGGGGTCCCTTTGGACCAATCTGTCTTTTTTTCCTAAGGTTGCATCACAAGTTAACATCAATCAGACCATTAATTTACCTGTTTTCTTCCCAAACTTTGCTAACAAAATGGAATACAAACTCCACTTATTGGATGTTCATAGACAGTTATGATTTTATTTACACAGGACTAAAAACTTTCTTAAATCTGATCAATTGTTTGTGTCCTTCTCTAAACCCTTTTTTGGGTAAACCTATCTCCAAGTTCACTGTTGCTAGGTGGATTTCCTTGTGCATCCTTCAGGTCTATAAATATAAAGGTGTATCTCCTCCAGGTTAGGTGAAAGCTCATTCCACTAGGTCGATGGCTACTTCTGCGGCCTATTGGTCTAGAGTCTCATTGGATGTATTTGTTCTGCAACTACTTGGTCCTCATCTCATACCTTTCTTTCTCACTACAAATTGGATTTGACCTCTAGAAGGAGAGCATCCTTTGGTTCTGCAGTGCTCCGCAATTTCCTTCCATGAGGGCAACCCAGGAGTTTAGTAGCTGGGGACTCTGTCCCACAGGTTGAAGACCAAATAAAGTAAACTACTTCAGATAAAGAAGTTATGTACTCACCATAACGTTCCATCTGTGTAGTTCTACTTCATTTGTCTTCAACTGTCCCTCCCTCCTTCCCCCTGACCTTATCATATGAGCAGCCTGTTGGCTGCAGTTTTAGGTCATAAAGTATTCTTCAGGTTGGGTTCTTAGTATAAGGATCAGCAAACTCGATCTGGGGGTTGGAAGGTAGTGGAGGTGTATTATGGGTAAGGGGAGCAGCTTGGAGCTAGGAGAAGATGCTAGTGAATTTGCCGGCTTGGATCCGATACAGATCTGGTACCCACAGGTTGAAGACAAATGAAGTAGAACTACTCGGATGGAACATTATGGTGAGTACATAACTTCTTTTTAAAGTGAATTATTTTTTATTCATACTGTGGCATCATCCTTGGTGAAGGGAAAATGCTGTTCAGTACCTGTCTGAGACACATATTCTGAGAGATCCATAATGTCTCCCTTCATGTAGTCCAGTGAAATACATCTGAGGTCCTTTACACCTACATGAACTTTGTTAGAATTTACTAGTACCTGTAGTACATTGACTTGAGTGCATGTGTAATGTGGTGGATCCTGGTTCCAGATAAGCAACTAACTGCTATATTCTTGTCCAGTCTCATGAGTGGGGCATCTGTGTGTTGTACAATGGAATCTCCTATGACAATATTCCTGGGTAAAGTGTTTGCTTTGCCTTATGGGCTTCGTTCTTGGGGTCCATTGGATGTAGGTGTAGTTCAGTGTTGCTTTAGAGATTGTTGAAGATAGACATTGTACACTTAGGAGGTCTTTAAGTTTTGTAAAAATTACTTTTTAGTGCCTCAGCATAAGATGGTCTATCTGTTTGTGGTGGACACTACGTGTGGTGGATGTAGTGTGTGTGTTCTTCACAACCTTGTTTTTAAGTGAGATTTTTGCCTCCAATGAAATTGTGTATGTACATCTCTTGCATACTGTGTTAGTTTCTTTAAGGATTTAAAAGTTGCCTTTGAACATAAGACAATTGCTACATTATCTCAGAATGCATGTATCTACCAAGCTGGCTACAGAGGCATTTAAAAATTGCATATCCCTGTTGTCTGAGATCTGCCGCGGTGGTGCAGCAGTTATCATTGTTGCATCACAGCAAGAGTTTCTCTGGTTCAATTCTCGGTTGGAGCACCTTCTGTGCAAAGCCTGCATGTCCTCCCTGTGGTTGAGTGAACTTTAAAGACATGCAGGTAGGTGCGTGAGTGTGTGTGCCTTCTCTGAAGGTTGGGTGCCGAGCTGGCAACTCGACACTGTAAAAATCCCCTACCAGTCAAGATCAGACTAGTGATCCACTGTGGTGACTCCTAACTGGGAAAAGCTGAAAGACTTTTTATATCCATGTTGTCTGAATCCATATTAGTATAGGCTATTATGGTTTGAGGACTGGGTTATACAGTGGTCTTTTAGTGTGGTCCCTTGTTACAAAGACTAGAGTTAGACAGTGGTACTATACTGTATTAGTGGTGTTAGACATGGAAGTTAGCTGATCTAAGCTTACCTCTGTGCAATACATCACTAAGTTACAGGTTACAGTCCTAACAGGAGTTATATAGATAAACCTTACAGTCCAGGCATTTGCTACTGTATAGATCACTGCCAGCTGCCACTGCACAGTGAGCAGTTCTGTTCAAGTGTGCCAAATTTATAGCAACAGAAAAGAAACTGAAGTCTATCTCTGGAGCCCTCTGGCCAATAAATGGCTACACTTTGAGCTCTTCAGGAGTGCTTCCTAAGTCAGAAAGGCCAGGCAAACACTTTCTTCAATATGGACGATCTGATCCTCTTAATGTAAAAGCACAGCAAAAATGAACACTCAAATGCAATTCAACACCAAAAGATTTTATTCCCTGTCTAGAACTCCTTATAGCAAGGCAATGTAAATACAGTTTAGAAAACAGCACTCAGAGAAGACAGGTTATTTTCACACCTAAAAAAATCCTTTAAATGCTCTTTAAATGCAATAAAACAGTAGCGATCAGTTTAGTAATGGAGTGCAAGTGCAACAACTCACCTCCAATAACTTATCTTTGCCTCAGTGATACTGGATACAGTAGAAACACTCTTGATCACACATGAAGACATCAAGCTTTGCTTGATTAAACTAGCAATCTTTGGTGAGCTGCAACAATAAAACAACTTATTTCATAACTAGAATGCCCTACAGTAAGGCAATTTGAATGCAGACAGTTTAGTAAGGAACTGATAGAGAAGACAAATTTTTTTTTCACTAAACGTTCTTTAAATGCTCCTTGAATACAGGAAAACAGTGCTTATTGGTTATATAATGAAGTGCAAGTGAAGTAAATGAAATATAAGAAAGGCAATTTTAAAGCACTCTAGCAGCAGCTAGACCAAGGAAAATCAAATACACTTTATATAGATACAATTCAATAAATGGTTTAAAAATATGATAGCAGTTTTCAGAAAAAATATATCGGTCCTCTGCTCTTTCTGTCACCAGGAGCAAAATAGAAGCACCAGTCCCAAGCTGATTCCTGAAATTAGTTCCTTAGCTCTCCAGTGATTGATAGTTTAATCACAGATGTTACAGACTTGAAAACTAAGCTGGAAAGAATGGAGTAAAACTCTGAATACTGTAGTGTGCAGTAAATGAGTGGGGTGATATGAAACAGAGGCTAACACAGGCTTTAAGAGTCTAAGGGGAAGGCCTTCCCAATTTGATCTTTAAGCACCCAGTAGAATGAGTACATGAGATAAGATAGGCAGGGGCTTCTAAAGCTAAATTTAGAGTAGGGATGGGTAGCTCAAAAGCCACCAAGTTTAAAAGCACACCCAAAAATGGATAGTTAGGAAAAACTTCATGCACACAGATTTTTCAAAACAGGAAATCAATGCAGTAAATAAATTGAAAAAACAGAACAGGCACTGCAGAAGGCAGATCTAAATGACTGAAATGTAAGTACAGACGGAAAGAAATTAAAATTACTTTCATTGCTTATTTTTTGTTTTTAAAACTCCTACAGGGAGCCAAATAATCGTTTGCTTACATTTGTAGCCACAGCATTGTTGAAAGGCCAGGCAACCCATTTGTATATTAAATACCAGACAGGAAGACAAAATAACCAATGACAAAGAAGTAAAAACTGAAGCCCAGGTGTTAAGTTTTTCACTGGATCAGCAGTAAATCAGTCTCTCACCTAGGTACACACAATCTCAGGCAGCCCCAAAACAAAGATCTAGAGATTTATCAAAGCAGTAAATAAATTACAAAAACATAACAGGCACTGCAGGAGGTATTTCAAAATAGCTAATAAATGCAGACACAAAGACTTTAATTACTTCCCTTAATTATTTTCTGTTTTTAAAATTCTAGTAGATCAGCAAATAATTGTTTGTTTTTTGGTACTGGGCAAAAGCTCACTTATATGTCCAAACCTATTCAAATCCTCAATCATCTGTATAACACTGTTGAAAATGTCACTTCTTTCAAATACTTATGTATTTATTTGGACCCCTTCCTAAATTTCCATCTCCACCTGGTCTACACATGCAAACAGATCAACTTTTTCCTATTCTTGGCTAATATAGCCTCCCCTTTTCTTTTCAGACCCTGTAGGAATGCCATTGGTAAGGCATCTTACTGACTTAGCTAGAATATGGTCTCCATCTGATTGCTGCAGCCTCTAAAAGAAATGCATCTACCTTTCAGCCATCCCAAACTCCATTTTCAGATTCATCTCTCTTCCGTGAGAAATGAACACCAGTGCAAAACCATTAGAAAAGATAAATGGTAACAAGTAAAATAACAAGTTTGCTTTCTATTTGCCTCTTAACTCTTTAACTTTATCAAGAATGAGACCTCACCCCACTAGCCTCCAGACTACTCAGGGATGCACTAGCATACAACCCTAGAAATCTTAACCACTCATGTCCTCCCACCAAACTCCCAAACTAGACTTCAGTGCACAGAGCATGCTTTCTCAGTCATAGGTCCCAAAGTGTGGTAAACTCTCCCTTCTTTTCTTAAAAATCTTTCCTCTTATCCCATTTTCCTATCAGAATTTAAAAGCACATTACAAAACTCTAGGAAAAGGCAACTACTTCCTACTTGGCCATATAACTTAACCACTTCCTACCATACTTTCCTCTATATACCTTGCCCTGACTCTCCTTTTTATTGTGATTCTTTCAGCATGCCAATTTGTGGATATAATGCATGATTACATTGTGTTTCTGTCAGTCACTCCTTATATAATGTTGTGCATCTGTTCTCTTTATGTCCTTACTCCATCTTTGATATTCAGTTCTTACATAATACATGCATATGTTACATTTTGTCATTCACTCTGTATATAATGTCACGTATCTATTCTGATTACCCCCAGGCTTAGACTGAAATAGGTTCAACTGGATCTGTGATCTAACCCAGTTAACAAATTGAAAATAAATAAATCAACAAGAAATGTAGATTTTATTTTAAATATGGCTGCCTATACGTACTGAATGCAGGTTTTTATATGTATTTTACAGTGATAGTCTCGAATGACCACATTCCAGTTATAGCTATTGTGACTTCTCAAGATGGGAAAGAATATGCTTATGAAACATATCTGTTTTGAGCTTGCATTATTTGATTTGTAAAATATATAGACGTTTCTCCAGATGTATGTAATTCTTCTTACAGAGGAAATATGCTACTTGTAAAACTCCCTATACTGACAATGGCAATATCGCCAATCGACCTTTGGCAGTGAGAAACATTTGAGTTTATAAGGGTAGAATGGCATTCTTTGATGCAGCGTGTATCTGAATGTCTGAGTATAGTTACCTGAAAGTGTTACTAAAAACTGTCAATGGGTAACTGAAAAATCATCTTATGGATAGACTTGCCTCTTTGCAGGACCAATGGTAGTACTCATCCTTGGGTCTGCACTTTTTAGGGGTTTTTTTTATTTAATGTTGTATAGTGTTGTGGACCTTAATGTTGACAGTTTTCAATACAGTTATTCCAGGATATTGTATCCAGATGTAACAGTCCTTACTAAACAAAGTTTTCTTTTTTTTTTCAAACAAAAAAAAATCTTTATTAAAGGTCTGCATCCAAAATCCCAGTCTCTCCTTGCTTCTTGAGCTTTCCCCCCATTTCAGCATCATCACTTTCAGCTTTGAATTATAGGTTTCTGCTTGTGCAATGTATAGGAGCCTTAACAGTGTAGCTCTGAAACACTCCTTCAAATCGGGTAATCCCAGTCTGCCTTGCTCTATTGGAAGAATCATCTTATCCCACTTCACTCTTGCCGTCTTCCCCACCCAGATAAAATCCTTCAGCCCTTTAGTAATTGCTATCTCCAATGTCTTCTCTGGTGGACAAACATATGCCTGACTTGTATATAAGATTAAAGGAACTAAAACATTTTAACTGTTTGTATCTTACTATCCATATCCATATAACAAAACTTCCAGTTTCTCACTTTTTTATTATCTTTTGTTTAGTCTCTTCTCACATATCCTTAGCTGCCGCACTGGAATCAAAATTAATCCATACTCCTAAATAACTTCATTTTAGCATGTCCCCATAAATATGGAGATTGCTGAACCAGTTATTGTGTAGATACATAATTTACCGGTATTGCTTTTGTTTTAGCTTCATTAATTTTGTATCACATAAAGGAGTTGAAACTGTCTCAAAATGTTCCACAACACTGTCATGTCATTTTCTGGTTTTAAAAGGTATAATATCATCTGCAAATAGAGCCAGCCTTTCTTCACTGCCATACCAATTATATCCTTGAATTTCTCAGTCCCTTATTTTCTTTGCCAATGGTTCTAAATGTAATGCAAATAACAAAGAGGAAAGAGGACACCCCTGACTGGCTCCCCTGCTCAAGCAGAAGTTGTCAGACAGAAACCCACTCCTTTTAATTTTCGTCTCCGATCTCTCATATATCCTCCTAATTAATCTTATGATTTTATCAGGGAGTGCACATGCTTCTGTTGCCTAGATCATAAAGTCACAAATTACTCTGTCAAATGCTTTCTGTGCATCAAGACCCATCAACAGTTGTATTCTCTTACAATTTGCTTCTCTCTAGATCATCACTATTCTGTTAATGTTGTTGAATGTTTGCCTTTCCTCCACAAAACCACGTTGATCCATATCTATCAATTTTGGCATCACTTTTGCTATTTTTTAGCCATTATAGACATAAACATTTTCTAAGCATTGTTTAGTATTGAAACGGGCCTGTATATAGCTGCATATGATGGATCTTTACCCTCTTTATGTATTACAGCTACTAACACTTTCTTCCAGTATGTTGGTACGTCTCCTCCAAATGCTGTTAAACAAAACCTTCCAGATCTTTATCAGTTTTCCCTCCTAGTTTCTAAACTTCTACAGGAATACCATCTATTCCTGGGGACTTTCCTGTAGATTGTTTATACATCACCATTTTTATTTCATATCTTCCTATCATAACTGTTAGTAATTGAGCTTCGTCTACCTCTAACCTTGGCAAAATTAATTCTTCCATAAACATTTCCATTTGTGCTTTTTCTTTTTCCATATTTCTCTGTTTTATACAGACTTTCATAGAATTTCTGAAATATTTCTAATACTATTACAGGCTCTCTTGGTATCATCCTTGTTATATGCTCCCTAAGCTTGGCAACAGCCCTTTCTACTTTCTATTGCCTGAGTCACTGTGCTAAAAGTTTTTGTGCTCTAGAGTTATTATCAAAAAACAGTTGCTTAACAGCAATCTTTCTAAACTAATGCATATTATTCAGGTAATCCCTTATTTTCTATTTAGTATTCTGCAGTTGCTCCTCCTCTTGTTCTGTCAGTCATTCCCTCTAAATAATTCTAGTTACTTTTCAACTAGATCTCCTTTTTTTTATTCCCACCCAACTTTTAAACTCCACTTTACTTTTCTCCTACTCCCTAGCTATATTTTCAGAAGAAATTTCTATCCTTTCTAATACCGCCTGAATAATTTCCATTACCATTCCTTAAATTCATGTCTTTTTAACAGATAGGTGGGAAAGCACCCGTGTTTCATTTGTATGCCATTACCCTGTGTTTTTATTTTAGTTATTATCGGTGCTTGATTTGACATAGTTATTGGGTGTATATCAAGACGTCCAATTAAATGTACATGTTCGTGTGAAATGCAAACTCTGTCTAGCCTAGCCCAGTTTTTGTATCTTGGAGAATAATATGTAAATTCATTCTGAACTCCTAGTACTGAATTCACATCTTTCATGCCAAATATTTTCATATTTTTTTTCAAAACTCTACCCTTCTCCCAGGCACATCTTCATTGCTGCAAATCAAATTCCAGTCCCCACCTATAAGTAATAGTCCTTGCTGAAAGCTGGTTATTTCTCCCAGAATTTTCTTAAGCTCCATTATAGCAGTTTTACATGGAATATAAATACATACCAGTGGAATCCTTTTCAGTTTCCAGTAGCCCCTTAGTACTACAAATCTACCATTATTATCTTTTTTATCTTCTTCTGTCACTATTGGAGGTCATCTTGCAATTAATGCAAGTGCTCCGCTTTTCCTTTGTCCCAGGTATTCCTCTGAATAACCATCCTGAAAACCTTTCTTTATCAAATTCATATGTTCAATTCTGTGTGTTTCCTGTAGCATAGCTATTTGCATGCTACATTTTTAATATAGTTCACTACTCTCTCTTTTTTGTATTTATCTGTGAGACCATTGACATTTAAAGGCATTACATAAAGCATCATTGTACTAAAAAGTCATTCTCACCTTTTATGTATAACCAGATGAGTAAACACTCGAATGTGAATGTGTTCATTATCTCCTAGCCATTTCTCTTTATTAGATTGTCTCCTGGACACATGAGGACTAGATACAGAATTGCTACTAAGCATACATTTATTTGCTAGAAAAAAAGCCTTATAATATTCAATATTCTTTTTCATTTACTTGCTTTCTCCTAAAGTTTGCTACCAGATCAAGCTAAGGACCTTAGTCCAATCATTCCCTTATGCAAAAATGAGAAAAAGCACATTTGTTTTTCTTTTGTCATGGTCTTTTAACCAGACTTTTTTT
Organism: Protopterus annectens; assembly: GCF_019279795.1. Classification (NCBI taxonomy): domain Eukaryota; kingdom Metazoa; phylum Chordata; order Ceratodontiformes; family Protopteridae; genus Protopterus; species Protopterus annectens. The sequence continues at coordinate 1,725,029,414 of NC_056735.1, forward strand.
TACATTGCCTACATTTCTTACAACTGAACAAGGAGAAAAGGATAAGAAGGAAGAAAGAAAAAAGGAAAAAAACAGGAACATCTATTTACATTAGTATCCCCATTATACTTAAAAATAACTGAGAAAACTTTATAGCATGCAAAGAAAATCATGCACTATAAAAATAGCACCATTAAGAAAAAAAAATGTTTTACTTACACTCCCTTGTCTTCCCCTCTCCCAAGTATTTTTCCGAACATTAATGACATGAAGTAGGAAATATGCTTTAGAATCCCTTACAAGTTTAACAAAGTCCAAAATAGTCTAGTATTTCCAGATTTTCTTGTTCTGTCATGTTTCACAAATATAAGCATTGCTTTGTAATCCCACATTTGTCAATTTCCAAGGTATTGGTTTTATTTTTGTTCATCTCCATCTCCCAAATCCTGTCACTGTTTCATTTCCAATGTACTCGTGGTTCTTCTAGTTTTCTCTTGTGTTGTTTCCCTTCTTTCAAGCATTTTCCATTGAAACATTGGAAGAGGTTTAATTGGCACAGTCTCTCTGTGGTCTTTATTACCAGAAGAATGAGAAGCAAAAATCTTGCTCTCTTTCACAGCTCACTTTGTTGTTAGGTAAAATTTTGTATTTCATCCTTAGCATGTACTTCATCAAAAAAATATTTTGTCAATACAAGGAAGAATATTTTGAAGATAGCTGGGTATGGCAGTTTGAAACTTATGCTTGCTTATCGACATTCCCTGAATACTGGAATAAATGTATTCCTCTTCAGCCTGGTGTACAATAAGTAATCATTCTCCACAAACACTGCTGTCTCCCACTTTTAGAACTTTGTGTTTCTGCCACAAAGTTTTGTCAAAATCAACTCCTCCTGCCGGTAGAATTGTATCTTTACTATTAAAGATCTAGGTTGCTCTCTCATAGCCAAGTTTGAAACATACACACAATGTGCCCTTTCAATTAACAATTCCTGCTGTGGAATACCAGTGCAGTTACTTATTTGAACTTTCCTAAAATTAATACAGTCTGTTTCTTCCAGCTTCTCTGTTACAGCAGAAAATCTCAGGTTTTACCTATGTCTTCTGTTCTCTAATTCTATTATTTTTTGAAACATTTCTTCTTGAGCAGTCTCATATTCAGCCAGCTTTTTCTTCATTTTGACCTCTGATTTTTGCAGTTTGGTCAGCTCACCTGAATATCTTCCATTTTTCCAGCCTTTTTGTTGTCTAAATTAAAATACTCCATCAGTGTTTCATTTATTTTAATCATGTCTGTGTGCAGTTGTCATACTTTCTTCTAGGTTACTAGAAGTCATGTCTGGAGCTTGCATTGTTTTTTGCTGAACAGCTGCAGTACTTTTCCCAGTCAGTATTTTTTCATCACATTTTGTAGCTGATTTTCCTTCAGGTTCTTTCTAATTCTTTTTTTCCTGGCATCCGGGCAGTGCACTTTCTAGCCAGTTACGGAATTTTACTCAGAAATATAAATCCACTGGCTTTCTCTGCTAAGTTTCTGTTTTCACACTGGGAGAGATAGAATTAAGCCATTACTCAATGTGCAGCTCTTGGAAAGGCCACTAAATGAAGCTTTCTAAGGGCAATTCACATCACTATCTACCAAGATGAAGTAATAAATCTTTTTATTAAGGGTTGGCATATGATCACTTTTAAAGGTGAGGAATGCAGCACCTTCCCAGACTGTATCTATATTGAGTTTACATTATAGCAGATGTAAAAATCATATATATTTTTCCATATTAGTAGCCTTTTCTGTCACTGGAGTGATATTCCATAAAATCTCCCTACCCTGGCCATAGCAATACAGCCAAGTCAAATTTATCACTGAGCTGCATTTAAGTCCCTTAGGTTAGAATACTACTGATGGGTGCAATATGTATGTTTTCATCCAGTCATAATTCCCTAAAAGTTTTACAAGGGCTATCAAAGGCTGAGTCGTGATTTCAGATATGATCTCATATATATATATATATATATATATATATATAAATATATATATATATATATATATATATATATATATTATATATATATATATATATATATATATATATATATATATATATATAAATAGAGATATGGAATGCAGGCATTAAAATGATTTTTCTGTGACAATCTACTAAGCTGCACTCTATTTACTCAATTTTCAATTTGTTGATGGGAAATAATACATAACATATACAAAATAGACCTGTGATGAGATATAATTTCATCATAATTAAAAAACATATATTTTTATGTAGAATTAACCCATGCTGTCACTGGCTTAGTCTAGAAACTGACAAATGCAGATTCATATGCAGTAATATATATATATATATATATATATATATATATATATATATATATATATATATATATATAAATTACATAAAGATAAAACTGTGCACAAAAAGTTACTATAGCTGAGCATCATGGCATGCTTTTTTTCTGAGAAATATTTTACATAGTTTCAACAGCTTCAGAGATATGGTCCTATATTGGTTGTTTTCACCAGTATAGTAACCTAGTCAGGCTTCTCATTTTCATGGCATTTGTCTCAAAATAAGTTTATATGCATGACATTAACTGTTGTTGACAATCTCAGACAGTATCAAAATCATATCTTTATTATATTCTTATAACTTCAGAACTGAAAAATAATAATTTCTCAGAAAATTTAATATTTTTATTTTAAATTTTATAGCAAAAACACATTGTTTGCAAATGTATGCAGACATGCACTCATTTGAGGCACTAGTATCTGTTTTCCTTTAGAGATTCCAGAATAAACAGTGTCCAGTTTAAAGAAAGCTAAGGCCAGAGTAATCATCACAAATATGACAACCTGCAACAGTTCCAAAAATAATAAATCTGTAATTCTACAGAGTTGTAAATACATATTCTATCATTATACATTAGCCTATAGCATTATTGTGGCTTAGTCTTAAAAATACTAACACTTCTTTTTAAAAGTGAGACTTCCATTTATTTTCACTTTTTATGCAACTTTTATTAAATGCAAAAAGGAAATAAACTTAGTACATGGAGATGGACCAAGAAAAGAAAACTGTGAATTGAGGAATAAATTGGAGAACCAGTCAAGCAGATACAGATGCCAGATGGCATTCTTGCATAGTTACTATAAATAATAATGTATAAGGTATATCAGAAACAGAGAACATAGAGGGCAAACAATTTACATTAATAAATGGAATTAGTTAGCAATGTGCAAAATGTATATCTCCTTAATATATCTTACCATCCTGTACTGCTATATACCTGTCCAAGGTTACTTTCTGTCCCATGGAGACACTGATAATAAAGGTACTCACTTTCTCAAGCCTCAGCGAGGCATTTTCTCTTTTGGTTCTTTGGAATATGCTTACATATTACTGTTAGCATAGCCCCCAAAATGGGAACCTTCACCAACTGTAAACTGTTTTAGAAGGCACACCACAGCTCTGCTGCTGAATAACTAGAAATACTTCAAAAGAAGACACTTGACCTAAATAAAACTTAATAGCATATTTACTGTGAAAATGGCAACTTCATATGTCAAAGGATTCCATGCCTATGGAATTAACTCCATCTTTCAGTTAACCTCAGTCAACCAATCCAGATTGTCAAGAAGGAACTATGTGGCTACTTAGGCACTCCAATTTCCAAAATGGGATCTGGAGTATCAGGCTCCTTGATAGCCAGTATGCTTTCAGTATGTTTTCCAAACCTATGAGCATGTAACCTTGTAGCCATATTTGCTCTCACTGAATGCTTTTGCATGCCCTTCAAATCTACCTAATGGGATTCTAAATTTGGGCAACCAGGAAGCCCAAATATGCCTAGTTTTGGTTAGACACTGGAAACATCTTAAAGAAACTTCAGAAGTGTAGAGAAAGAAAACGTGTATAATTCTCCAAACAAAAAATTTCATATAGACGTAAGAGGTGAACAGCCTAGGAGCCATCAATGACATGTCACAATCTAAAGGGATCAGTTTAGATTCACCCATTTTCTTCAGCTTATTCGTCTATGCAATAGACAAGGGAAAAACCCATGTATCCTTTAGTCCAGTAAACTGTAGGTAATATAGCAACTACTAACATTACTCTCTTTAATCATCCAATCCCATTTGCCACCCACATAAAAATTGCCTGAAGTCTGATTCAGTTCTTTCTGTTTACATCATCTTTCCAAAACCATTGATTACCCTGCTGCTGAAAAATTTATAATCACCACATCTAATATAAGATGTGTTTCCTTTATCAGCCCTGCCTGGGTATACCTAGTCAGCCTAGCCACCCCCATTAATTCAGCCATATGTGCAGTTCCTTAATAGTGAGTAGCAATGTAAGCTTTACCAAGTCAGGGGGCAGCATTAAAATGTCCTCATTTAAAAGTTTACCCTTCAGTATTGGATAATTTCTCCAAATTGTAGCAGGAGCAGAAATAACCAATCAATAGATGCTTACCCTTTCATCTAGCATGTCAGCAGGTCTATATCTTCCAGGAACATACCAGTTCACTAAGTTACCAAATAGAAGCCTATCCAGAAAGCCTTTGATTCATCAGCAATCTACTGTTTAAAGGATCTGGGCATTTACCAAGCAAAACTTCTGTTCTAGTCACCATCACAACTAACCTAATTGCAACATTAGTCAGTAAATATTGCAAATGCTCAGTGACCCAGAACTTGAATTCATATCTCCAGAGATGAAAAACTACAACTATATATGCTTGAAATTTATAGGGTCATAGGCACTTACTAGGCTAATGATCTGCGATGATGTTAAGAAGCATAGTCTTCCCTTCCCTTCCCATGGTAATTATTAGCCCCTACATTTTGAAATATGTATATCTAAAGATGGGTTGAACAAGTATATGTTGAGGAAATTACATGTTTCCCCTATGTACGAAGGCCAGTGATGCTAAACTAGAGGTGAATTTGTGAATACCCATCCATTCATCCAGATTACATTTGAATAGAGTAAGAGAAATACTTTGCTTTATGTGGAGTAGAAAATGCCTCCCTAGAAGCAGAATTCTCTGTGATACATACCTGGCCCTTTGGCATGTTTTGTCAATTTTGCAAAAGATATCGAGATCCCTTGAGCAGTTGTTTATGAAAACATCAGACTTGTGAATGTGTAATTCATTTGAAAGAATGGGGTCTACAGAGGTCTTGCAACCAAGGTAGAGGTCACCTGTCAATAGCCTGTATAACACAGAGAAGTGAAGCAAGGTTTGAGTCAGTCTACATAGTTTTTATGATTTAGGCCCTTGATTATTTTTATTAGGAAAGCATTGTGGTAACTCTTTATAGTGACAAGCATTTGGGCACATGCATACTGAAAGGAGCATTATACTTAATGACTGGACTAATGATTGCTGAGTACAGTGGAACAATTGTGACCTTTTATCTGGAGGCTTTAGATATAAGCTGTGCAATGAAAAAGGACTTCTTTGCAATTGTGGCTATATGGTGCTAAAAGGACAGTTTATTGTCGACATAGGTTCCCAGATGTCAAACTGCAGGAGCAATTTTCATGGGGGTGTTGTCCATGTGGTAGTTACATGGGAAGTCATGCTTGCCAAAGGAAAGGATTATGCATTTCTTGGCATTTAATTTTACTCAGTGGTTTGACAGTAGGTATTTGTGTGGGACAGACCCTCATGCAAGATCCTGGGGGTCTACTTCACTTCAGCAAAATCCTTTTTGTGAGAACACCCATTTGTTAAACCCTAATTGTCAAAAGCTTGCTCCGTCGAACGGCTGTTTTAGTGAAGTTTTTTCTTGGGGGGGGGGGGACACTTTGCCATCATTGCGAATTTGCCCTTTTCCTCACTGTAGTGCAATCTCATAGTTGTTTTATTTAGTTGGGGGGTGGGGGGAACAGCCCCCACCTTGCCGGGTTTTAAGTTTTGTGACATTTTTGACATTTGTTAGGCTGGCCAAGCATTTTTTCCCCTAGGAAAAAATTCACTAAAATGGCAGTTCGACAGACCAAGCTTTTGACAATTGGGGTTCAACAAATAGGTGTTCACATAAAAGGGTTTTCACTCAAATGATATAGACCTGATCCTGCTACCCCCTGGGGAGTAAGATAGCACCAAGTTTACAGTCTGCTGCAAACTTTATCATCCACAAACATTTAACATTAGCTTTGACCTTCGGGAAATAAATGGCAAAGAAGAGTGATCCAAAGGCTGAACTTTGGGCCTTACGCCAATGACAGGTCTTTTGAAGGAGATAGAGCCACCCACCTATACAATTTATGTATCAGTGAGTAAGCAACAGGAAAGAGAATATTGGGCCTATTACCTGCAGAAAGTTTGATTTTTATAAACACCTTTATTGAATTATCACTTGCGACATAGGCAAACTTACATTTAAATGTATTCAAACCATATTAACAAGTTCACATTTGCATACATTAAAGGATATAAAAAAATATATGTAATATATAATCTAAACAGCATTACATAAATTACTCAATTCCTGCCTTTTCTTAAACCTCATTCCTCCACCAAAACATTTTTCTGCATGTATTCTTCCTACAGTTTCCAGGGTTTTTTTTCTATGTAATTTACTTCTGCCCCATTATAAAAATCCCACTTCCTGTTCTTTTATCTCTTATTAAAATATCCACAACTTCATGTATAGTTGGTTTAGATTTTGATTTCCACTTTCCAGTAATTGCTTTTTTGGTAGCCACCAGAATTAAACTTAACAAGGCCTCTAGACATTTCATATCCTGCATTCCAACTCAAAAAATCATTCCTTAGCTACACTCATTTGCTCACCAGTATTCCTGACAGAGTACTCTGTAGAGAATTTTTAAAGTCTGCCAACTCATTACCCTTCCCACTTACTGCTTTTGTCCCAATTCCACCTCCAACATTTGATTCTGCCTAAGGAAAAGTTTTTTGGTTCAAAGGTTCATAGGTCCATTGAGGGTTACTAGGCTAGCAGACCTAGAGTCCTTACAAGCCTAGCCATTTTTATCCCGAATTGCCCCAGTTGTCTGTGGTCAGGTGAGTGAAGTTCACAGAGGTAAGGGGCTATGGTAGTTAATATTGACTTCCTTTGTCCAAGATGGACATAGGCACCGACGCAGGAGTGAATTTGCGGTCACCCATCCATTGATCTAGGTTGCTTTTGAAGAGAGTCAGGGAGGGGCCCTATTTTACATGAATTGGAAGCTTGTTCTAGAAAAGTAGCAGTCTCTGGGAAATGTATCTATCTCTCCAGCATGATCTGTTCAAGCCAGAGGCTAGGTTAAGATCCCTGGAGTGAGTAACCCTCATGCAGTTTGGTTTACGAATGTGTAGCATTTCCATCAGGGCCGGGTTAGAGACTTCCCTGTAAGCCAGGCACAGGGGGCTGGGGAGTCTGGTTGGGGTATAAAAGTACCTATGCAAACAATGCCAGGCAAAAATCCTAAATTTTCTAAACTTTGTTGAATATTTGTGAACCATTCATATGTCTTCCCATTGTTTTTTGTGAATTGCATATCTAAATTCTCTTCCTAATCTTTTCTGACCTCTTCTGATTGATTTCAATAGTTACCATGTAATATTTTTTATGTCCTACTGATTATCCTTTTTTAACAGCAGTTTCTTTTCAAGATTCAGTTAAAAACTCAACCATTGCAGGTCTTTCATTTAGGATTCCCCTATCCTTTTCTGTTTGTCTATATTCTGATAGCCATGCCTGACAGGAAAAACAATCGCTAGCCTTCAATCCAAATGTCTTCTTGGCCTCTTCCCATTCTATTACTTTTAATTCTCTATTTGTTTCCAGGACCTTGGTTCCTTTACCAGTTCCTACAGTAAATTCCAGATCCATGATGTTCATCATGTTTCACTGTTGCAGTCCTAACCAATGGGTTATCCGGCTCCCAGTAGCCCTCGATCGGCCAGAATACAAAGGTAAGTAAAAATGACATTGGCTGCCGTCGGATGTAAAGGACATCAGGGCATCTGATACAAAAGGAGGCAGCCAATGTCACTTCCTCAGTCTTCCTTGCCATGGAGCCTGAAGCAGAAGCATTTCTTGCACGAGTGCCGGTCGGCAGTTTACCTTTTTTGTTTCTGACTACCAAGTTGAAGTCAACTACAGCTAAGTACCCCTTTGGGGATCCTCTTTTCTTGCCTTAATTAATGTCAGCAAAGGTTAATAACTGTCTTACCTGTGGAAAGCAGATTCCCCATAGATATTTTCATTCCTATTGTATTATTTGTTTAGGCCTTGACCACGATGTTCCTAATTGTGATCTCTGTGCTTCCTTTAATCAGCCTACTATTCGTCATCGGGCTAAGCTTTTAGCTAAACATTTTGGAGTTTGGCCTAAGTTTGTCAGTATGGTGTCCACTGGTCTTCAAGCTTCGGATATCCCCAAGAAACGTAAGGATAAGGACCGCGACAGGCTTCCGAAGGTCAAGTCCTCAAATGATATTAAATTGGTCGTCAATCATGTGATAGCTAGTGAGGTGCCTTTGCAGCCCCTGCAGCTCACAGATTTTCAACCGCAGGCCTTGGCTGAGACCATTTCAGAGGCCCCCAGGCCTCCAGCTTCCATTTTGCCTTCTGACCTTCTGCTTGTTGCCTCTTCAGCTGGATCTGGAGCCGCTAAGCTGACTCCTGTGTCCGAGACCTCCATTTTTCATTCAGACAGCAAGCTCATACCTACGACTTCGGCTGCAACTTTGGCGGTTGCCAGGCCTCCCGAGTCCTTCAGACTTGCAGGTAAATCTTCCAGTCATAAGCCTGTTAAGAAACAGGCTCCAATTTCCTCTCATTCCTCTCATTCTCAAATGGTTAAAATGGCTGATGACCTTTTGACTCTTATTAGGGGTTCACAGCCTTCTCCTTCAAAAAGAGGTAGGGATGTCTCTCCTGAGGCTTTGTCTTATTCAGGTTCTGATACTTCTAGCATTTCTGTTGATGAAGAGGACATTTCTCAGGCTTTCTCTCCTTTTTGAGGATTCAGAGGCAGAGGAGTCCATCCCTTCTGCTTCTCCTCCAGACGATTTCTCTCTTGGTGATACTTTAAATACTCTCAGGGAGCATTTTAAATGGGAAAGTCAGGATTATCTCCTTTCTAAGAAAAGGATTAGGGAGTTTTTGGATTTACCTCAGCATAAGCCTTTGGTTATTCCACCTGTGTTGGAGGTGGTTGATGATATTTTCCTGGAAAATTCCTTGACTCCAAATTTGGTTCCTCTGGCTCCCAGGAAACCTGACAAGTACTATAGAGTCCCTGATTCTCATTTGTTTCTTTTCAGGCATCCGCTGTCTGATCCAGAGGTTATTTCTCAAGGCCCTAAAGATGGTAACGTCACTGTTACTAAAAATCCTGTTCCTTCTGACAGGGAGTCTAGGAACCTAGATAGGTGGGATAAAAAGGTTTATACCTCTGCCACTCTTGCTATTAGGTCTACTAATTGTCTTTTTCATATGCTGAAGTACCAGCAGCACACCTTGGAAGCTATTAAGTCTAGGATAGCAAGTGTGCCTCTGTTGGCGGAGAGCAAGGATATGCAGGATTTGCTGAATTCTGCCAGTCTTGTCAATAAACATTCATTACAGTGTGGTTTTGACATTCTAAAAGCCTCCTGTAGGGCTACAGCTATTGGCTCTGTTATTAGAAGGCATGCTTGGCTCAGGGAGCAGCCCCTACCAGAGCCTGTCAAGGCTAAGCTTTTGGATGTACCTTTGCATAAGGACAGTCTTTTTGGCAACAAAGCAGAGGAAGTGCTCAAGAAGATGGAAGACAAAGCCAAGTCTATGCAGACAGTTAAAGACTTTCTGCAAGTTCAGCCTCCTCGCTTTAGCAGGAATTACCCTTCTAAGAGTTGGACATTCCCTGATACCAGCAGACAGAACCGTTCTAGGACTAGAGGTTACAAATCTTCTAGGGGACAGGTGGCTACCCTTCAAAGGTCTAAGCGTTGGCAGGCTTCCTCTTCCAAGGCAGGAAGTTCTAAGCCTGCATCTCAATCTAAACATTCTCAATGACTTTGTCCAACTTCTGCCTGTTCTTGCCTGCCCGGAGAGTCCTTTAGGGGGAAGTTTGGCCCTTTTTGCAAATGTCTCGGCCATCATCATGGAGGACAAATGGGTACTCAGAACTGTATCCCTAGGACACAAGTTTTTTTTCCACACCTTTCCAGTACCCAAAGGATTCCCGGATGCTCCTCCAAACCAAAGGGCAGAAGTAGAAAAGCAAATTTTGTCTCTGTTACATCTGGGAGCAATAGAATCAGTTCCTGCTCAGCAGGTAGGCAAGGGTTTCTATTCCAGACTTTTCCTAGTTCCAAAAAAAGAAGGCACCTGGTGTCCTATCCTAGATCTATCCATCCTGAACTCTTTCTTGTTAATTCCAAAGTTCAAAATGCTCACTCTGCGTCAGTTGCTGCCATTGTTAGAAAATGATTCAAGGCTAGTAACATTGGATCTCAAAGAAGTTTATCTGCACATCCCCATCAGGGAAAGTTGCAGGCAATACCTTCATTTCAGGGTGGGCAAGCAATATTATCAATTCTCTGCACTGCCCTTTGGCTAATCTACTGCTCCCAGAGTTTTCACAAAGTGCCTGGCTCCAGTCATTCCTTTTTGCAGGCAGAAGAAAATTCAGATTTATCCATACTTGGACGACTATCTAATTCAAGCAAATTCTCAGGAACAGCTGTTAAAGGATCTAGAATTTGTAAAGACTCTTTTCTCTTCCCTGGGTTACACTCTCAATGAGGAAAAATCAAAAATGGTGCCATCCAAAGAGATAACTGGGAGCCAGTCTGAACACAACCGCCCAGATGATATATCTCACCCAGGAGAAGCAGACAACTCTTTCACTTTACCTCAAGGACTTGGCAAGCCTGTCCCAGCTCCCTGCAAGGAAATACATGCAAGCTCTAGGATTCATGGCCTCTTGCATTCTCATGATTCCATATGCAAGACTGCATATGAGGAAATTGCAATGGCACCTCAAGAACATTTGGTGTCAACACACACAGGACCTAGATGTGATAATTCATCTGCTTCCATGTCTGCAGACAGAGTTTCTATGGTGGGCAACAGCCTGTCTACAAAACAAAGGCATGCCTTTTCGCCCACCCCTTGCCACTCAAGTTCTTACCACAGATGCATCAGACTACACCTGGGGAGATCACCTGGGTGGCAGATGCATACAGGGAAGCTGGAATGCCCAGCAGATGCCCCTACACATAAATTTAAAGGAGTTGATGGCAGTTCAGCAGGCCTTACTAGATTTCAAGCATCTTTTTTCTCAAGGGACCCTGCTTGTCAGGACAGACAACACCATAGTCATGTGGTACATCAACAAGCAGGAAGGGACTCATTCTTACCTCTTGTGCAGACAGAGCATGAGTCTTTGGTCCATAGCAGTATCTCTGGGCCTGCATTTCCTAGCTCGGTTTCTTCCAGAAAGGCTCAAAGTGTTGGCAGACCAGTTGTGCAGACAGACCCTGGATCCTCACGAGTGGCAGCTGAACATAGCAGTTTTTTACAGCATCATTCAACGTTGGGGCACTCCTGAAGCAGATCTTTTCTCCTCCCCAGACAACCATCTTCTACCTCTTTTTTGCACCAGACAGCATCACAGCAGAGCCTGGAAAGTGTATGCTCTGTCCTTCCCTTGGACGCTGCTGTCAGTTTATGCCTTCCCTCCTCTTCCCAGAGTATTATTGAAGATCAGGGACAAATGACCAAGGACTATTCTCATAGCTCCTGACTGGCCCAGACAGCATTGGTATCTGCTGCTTCGCAGTCTCTCCCAATTTCCTCCTTGGCATTTTCCTCTGAAGCCAGATCTTTTGGTTCAGGAAGGGAGAAACATCCTACATCCTCATCTTCAGTCTCTCCATTTGGCAGCTTGGCTCATTCTATGACTCCATCCTTTTCTTTTTCCCTTTCTCAGCAGGTGGTTGATGTGCTGAGGGAGGCCAGGTGGCCTAGCACTATGAAGTCTTATGCTGGCAAATGGGAAAGTTTCTCTCATTGGATGCAGGCTAGAGGGGAATCTTCTTTTCAGCCTACCCTTCCTCTGATCCTGGAATACCTGGCTGATTTGCTTTAGGGTGGTCTTCCTTTTTCCTCTATCAAGATCCATGCTTCAGTGATTTCTGCTCATTGTTCTTTTGAACAACCCATTTTCTCTCATCCCCTGATGAAAATGTTTCTCAGAGGTGCTTGCAACTTAAGACCTCCCAGAAAGGCACCTATTCCAGCCTGGGATCTTAATTTTGTTCTAGAGAAACTCACTGCTCCTCCTTTTGAGCCAGCTGCCACTGCAGATTTAAAGTTTATCTCGTGGAAGACTGCCTTCCTCTTGGCTATAACTTCAGCAAGCAGGGTTTCGGATCTGCATGCTTTGATGGCTCTGGAGCCTTTTCTTGTTTTCCATGCAGATAGGGTCTCTCTGAGAACCAACCAACCCCTCCTTTATGCCTAAGGTGGTTTCTAGCCTGACCCTTAATCAGTCCATACACCTTCTTACTTTCTTTCCTAATCCTTGAAATAGAGGTGAGAGGATCCTACATTCTCTTGATGTGCACAGACAGCTCAGGTTTTACCTGGACAGGACTAAAGACCTTCGGAAATCAACACAGTTATTGGTTAGTTTTGCCCCTGGAGCTCAGGGCAAGGCTATTTCTAAGCAAACCATTTCTAAATGGATTGTACATTGTATTACTTTTTGTTATTCCTTTCATGGCCAGTTTCCTCCTTAAGGGGTTAGGACCCACTCAACTAGAGCAGCTTCCACTTCTGCAGCCTTTTTAAGGGGTGTCCCTACTAAAGACATTTTGGAGGCTGCCACATGGTCTTCTGTTCACACTTTCACAAAGAATTATAATTTGCCTTTGTTTTCAATTGCCAGGGTGGGGTTTGCCACTGCCATTCTGCAGGGCATTATCTCCAATCCTTGATTCTGTTGGTTTCTCCTCCCTTTTCTCTGGGCTTTGGTAATCAACCCATTGGTTAGGACTGCAACAGTGAAACACGATGAACATAGTACAGTTGTGTACACTTACCATACATGTAGATGTTTGAGTGTCTTCACTGTTGCAGTCCTGGTTTCCCTCCTTCCTTCCCCCTTTTCTCTTTTCCTAAGGTACAGGCTAAATTTGGTATTATTTGCCAAAATGGCTTTTGGTTTAAGCCTTGTTTTCTGGGGGCTTCTGACTGTTATGGCAAGAAAGACTGAGGAAATGACGCCGTCTGCCTCCTTTTGTATCAGATGCCCTGACGTCCTTTACAACTGATGGCAGCCGATGTCATTTTTACTTACCTTTGGTATTCTGGCTGATCGAGGGTTACTGGGAGTTGGATAACCCAGTGGTTAGGACTGCAACAGTGAATACACTCGGACATCTACATTTATGGTAAGTGTACAGAACTGTACTTTCTCTATTCTCTGTACCCCTAATTGCAGTCATTCCTATTGGCAGAATCTCCTTAATCCATTATCATGTTGGCATAGTTCTTAGTATGCTTTCTGCTACTTTATGAATATAATATTCTGTATGACTTGTGTTATTCTCATTAAACATCCATGTTCAAAACCCCATTCTTTACTTATTTCTTGAATTATCCCCCTGATTTATCATCATCCCTTTCCACTCTGAATTGTAGCTCCCTGCTTTTGGTATATATAAGAGTCTTATCTGTGTAGCTCTGAAATATCCCTTTAAATCAGGTAATCCTAAACCTCCTTGTTGTGTTGAGAGGATCAACTTATCCCACCTGACTTTTGACATCCCCACCCAAATAAAATCCTTCAGCTCTTTATTAATTAGTGTCTACAACTTCTTGTTTGGTTGATAAAAATAAGCCTCACCTGTGGATAAAACAAAAGGAACTAAAACCATTTTTGTTGCTTGTATCTTCCATAGGCAAGAGCTTCAGGTTTCTCAGTTTTTGTATTATCTTTTGTTTAGACTCCCCTCCACAAAATCACATTGGTCCATATCAATCAATTCTGGCATCACCTTTGTCATTCTTTTATCTGTTATAGACATAAACACTTTATAATCATGGTTTAGAATTGAGATGAGCCTATGTGACGCAGGATCAGCTGGGTCTTTACCGTCTTTAGGTATTACTAGGTATTACAGCCAATACAACTTTATTCCAGGATGTCGGTACCCCCCCTTTTAAAATACTGTTAAACAAAACCTTCCAGATTTTTATTACCTTCTTTGCCTCCTAATTTCCAAACGTCCTCTGGAATGCCAGCTCTTCCTGGAGTCTTGCCTCTAGACTGGATCTGATATTGTCATTTTCATTCATTACTCAATGTATAGGTCTCAGATCTGATCCTCGGATCCGACTTGGGCAATTTCTTTCAATTTTTGTATCCAAATCTTGAGCTCCTCCCTTTACCCATAATGCCCCTTACTTGCCAGATTACTTCAGATCTCATTTGCTGCTCTAACGATTCAGTCGGGATTGTAATCTCTCCAGCTCTAGGGTGCCTTACTAGGTGTGTGAGTAGATAAAATGTATTTCTTTGTCTATTTTCTAACATTTCTATATATATTTCTATTTAGCCTACTTCCCTTTACACTTCCTTACCTTTGGATTGTCCATTTAGGTACCTTTTTGTATCATTGTTGGTACTAGGCCTTCTTTCTACCTTTAGGTATTCTTCCCTACTATTTTTGGTTAATCTTTTCCTTTATCTTTACTTTCCAAAAAAAACTATCTTTGTAAAAAAAAATAAAATAAAATAATCTTCTGGTAGAGTATCTCCCTCCTCCTTCTTGCTGTTGTTGGCTAGCATTTGGTTGGTGGTATGGCTAACTGGCCAACCAGTTTTAAGAAGTGTATCTAATTCTGATACCCACAGTGGGTGCGTATATTGTTTAGGCCATTCTCACTTGCTGGTATTGTGTGAGATCTGTGCAGGATTTAATTCAAGGGCAGTCAGTGATAGGCAGAATAAGTTGATCCTGAAGGGCGTTTTACTATCAGTCTTCCTCCTGTATTTCTTTTACTTCTGGGGCTCAAACTTCAGCTAAAAAGCATAAGCCATTGGAGCTGAAGGAACAAAGGGAGCATTCTCCAGTGCAGTCTGTTGCTCCTGCTCTGAGTTCAGAGAAACCCTCTAAAATGCAAAAAGTGTCAGATTCAAGACCCTCAGATCCAACAACCTCTGTGGTCACGTCTGCTCAGATCCAGAGCCCAAAGTTTTCTCAGGAACCTGTCTCTCCCAGATTTAGATCTCTATAACCCCTATAACCTCAGCAAAAAAATAAATAGGACATGCTGGAGGGACAGATTCATTTCCCAGAGGCTCCACTCACTCTGGAATAGAATCCCAATTCATGTTAGACATAGCCCCTCGCTGACCCTCTTCAAGCGAAATCTGGACGAGTGGATGGGAAATCGCAAATTCACCCCTGGGATCTCTTCTGTGTCCCAGCTAGACAGAGGCACAGTAAACTAATCTTAAAAGGGTACCTTCTGTGACCTACTTTACAGAGGGCACAGTAGGCTAATCTAATAGGGAGGTGGAAGCCAATACACTCTGGCTAGGCTTATAAATGCCCTAGGGCAGATAGCCTAATATCTACCTATGAACCTACCTGTTTCTACAGGAGACTCCTAGGCAGTTGTTCTGTCCTCCTTCCACAAATTCTTCACTCAGGTCCTCACATAGTCTTTCCAAGGCAGACGTGGACAGGATGACTTCTTTTAACGCACAAATCCAGATGGAGGTGTTGCCGTCTCCATCTCTCATCAGATCTGTGAGCCTTTGGCCACCATCTCACCTTATTGTAACGCTCTCCGAACTGAGCCATAGTTTCAGAGCCACTGGATCCAAGAGTGCCAAGAGCTGAAATGTGGGATCTGAGGATACCACCTTCTTCTTTGAATCCAACTTTGTCCCTGACACATTTCAGCACCAATCACTACTGAGCAGGATGAGTCTCAGACCCAAAGCATTGGTGCCGGGTCCAGGGGGTTGACTTCAACTCTGAGGTTTTCTGAGCCATCACTTCCCCTCAGAGCCTAGGCGCTGGACAGCTCAGTCTGATTCCATCCTCAAAGGGGAGATTCAGGATGGGTGGAAAACTGGCTGAGCAGAGAGCTTCAGATCCGGTGAGTTTGGCTTCTGCTTCTCCTGGACACTCTGCCTTTGAGGTAGTGTAAATGGTGTTTTCTCATCCCAGGGGATCTTCTACCCTCACTTCCTCAGATCCTATTCCCGCTCCACCGATGGATTTGAGCTCTAAGTCCAATCAACCTTCTCGACAGGGACAGCCTTCCAGAGTTCCAGTAAGAGCTTCCAGATAGTTCCTGTTCAGGAACTCCCCGTCTCTTCCTGTATGTCTCCAGATCATCCCACTGAAGAGGTACACAGGAAGAGAAATTACAAGAGGAAGCACTTAGATTCCCCTCAGGTATCTTTAACCAAGCACACTGATTTTGATGAGGGGGAAGGGTCCCCCTAGGTTGCCAATTGAGGATGTTTCCATTGGAGACATTTTAGAGATCCTGTGCCAGAAAGGGTGATTGGTCCTCCCAAAGCCCTCCCAAAGTGGAGTCTGTGTTCCTGGGCCTTTGGGTCTGCCCATCTATATCTTGGGTTCTCCCACAATGGATGACATAATAGACCTTGTCTCCTGTCAGGCATTGGAGCAACTAAATTCCATGGAGCCTATTCCCCCGCCATCTGGACAAAATTTTATGAGCCCCCAAAGACAGGCAGTACTGGAGTAAGGGTATTCCTGTAGATGCTATGGATATAGCAGCAGCCACCAAAAAAGAATTAGCTGAACAGAGTTCCTCTGTCCATTCTCCAAACAGGAAGTCAGGACATTGGACAGGTTTGGAAAGAACATTTATACTTTGGCAACATTTGCCTTATAGTCTCTCAACTACCTGGCACATCTGACTAGATTACAGAAGGGCTTGATCAAGGAACTTTCTAAGTCTAACCCAGCATCCATGTCGGCAGAGGAAGACAAAACGTATTTCTCTCAACTGACCACCCTACAATCTATATCCAACGCATACATGAGGTTAATATCTCTTGCTACAGTAGGTTCCACATGAGCTGCTGGTTCAAGCATAGGCATAAGGAGACATGCCTGGATTAAACTGTGTGATTTTGTGGAGCATTTTAAAACTTCTTCCATCAATGATCTTTTTGATGGAGCTTCCTTGTTTGGGCCACAGTTACAGACACACTTTCCCACAGTGAGAAAGATGGAAATACCTTTATCTAGGAATCAGCATGGTGGTAAGAAAATGTTGTTTAAAAAATCTCAAGGACCTTTTCAGGACTCACATGGGGAATTTTCTCCCAGACACAGAGGGGGAATAATAATGTAAGATGCCATCCTTGCGGAAGAGGCGATCTGCAGAACCAAGGGTCTCAAGTTCCTTTCTCAGACAGGCCCTTTCAGCTTTCCAGAAAGGTGACCCAACTGTTCTTCTCTGGAGGCAGTCAGGGGGCATTTTTCCTTGCACCCAGATGCCTGGATAGCCATCACAAGGGATTCTTGGGTGCAAAGGATCATATCTAGAGGATACTTCATTCCCTTGCTACAAAGCCCCTCACAAAAGAGATGTCTCCCTGATGTTCCACCCAGTCAGAGTGAGTTAGCAACATTAGAGATCCAAACACTGCTAAAAAAATGCAGTCATCCAAAAGTTCCCACCACACCAAGTAGGATCTGGAATTTACTCAAGGTTCTTTTTAGTGCCAAAGAAATCAGGGGACCTGAGACCTATTCTAGATCTCAGTAATCTAAATCAATTTGTGAAGAGCACCACGTTCCATATGGTTAAGGTTCAGTCCATTCTACCTCTTCTATAGAAAGATGACTGAATGAGTTCTATAGATCTTCAAGATGCATACTATCACATCAAAATACACAGGCACTCTTGAAGACATCTGTGCTTTTGGCTGGGAGTCAGTCATTACCAATTCAGAGCCCTGCCCTTTGGTCTTACCACAGTCCCCAAGGTGTTCACCAAATGTATGGCAGTGGTAGCAGCTCATCTCATACTGCATGGATTCAGAGTGTTTCCTTATTTAGATGACTGGCTCCTTTCCACATGAACCAAGCATCTCCAGGAGAAGGCCAAAGATTACTTATCTCAGCTGTGTCAATTCCTAGGGATCACAGTAAAGCTTTCAAGGTCCCAGCATCAACCAATTCCAATCTTGCATTTTACAGGAGTTCACCTGGAGACAGTCAGATCATTTGCATTCTTACCTCAGATCAGAATTCATGCCATAAGATTGCATGTTAGACAGATTCTAGACCATCCCTATCCTTCTGGAAGACTGGTTCTTCAAACCTTAGGTTTGATGGCTGCAGCGATCACCTTATTACTCATGACTCTCTATCACATTAGGATTCTCCAATGCACCCTGTCTGTACAATGATCAGTGCTTCAACATCTGTTAAAGTATCCTATAAAGATTTCACAGTCTTTCAAGGATTCCCAGCTTTGGTGGATCCAGTCCAATGAGCTTTGTCTGGGACACCTACGTATTTATCTTTCCTCCCCCAAAGACCACACTAACCACAGATGCCTCACAAGTGAGGTGGGTTTGTATTTCTTAGGAAGGACTGTTCAGAGTATGTGGTCCCCAGAAGAGACTACTTTGCATATTGATGTCTTACAGATGAGAGCAATCCTATTAGCATTGCAGGTCTTTCAGAACTCTCTCCCTGTAGGTACAATTGCTGTCCAGAAAGAGACAATATGTCAGTGGTTTGGTACATCAACAAATAGGGGGGAACTAGATCTTACCCCCTTTGCTGAGAACCAATGAGAAACTGGCAGTGGGCGATCTCCTCCAACCACTTTCTTGTAGGAATGTGCATTTTGGTGAAATCCAATGTCTTAGCTGGCAAATTCAGCATATCCATCCTTCTGCTGCACAGGTGGACTGTCAATCCTGACAGAAATTATTTTTCATCTCTGGGGTTAACCTTGCTGGAGTCTTTTTGCCTTTCCCCTCAACAAGTGCAGCAGGTCCTTTGCCCTAATTCCCCCTCAGGGGGAGACACCAAGAGATGCTCTAGTCTACATTTGGCTCCCTGGTC
The DNA here is from genome assembly GCF_019279795.1 of Protopterus annectens. NCBI lineage: Eukaryota > Metazoa > Chordata > Ceratodontiformes > Protopteridae > Protopterus > Protopterus annectens. Next base: position 1,725,048,505 of record NC_056735.1, read on the forward strand.
TCCTGAATGCTTATCCTGCCCTTCCTTAATACCCAAATTTCTTCAGAAAGCACAACAGTTGAAGAACAAGGTAATCCTCATTGCTTCTTTCTGGCATCAGCAGGTGTTGTTCCCATTCCTATGGTCTCATCGTATATATCCGCCTTGGACATTGGACCCCAGTCCAGATCTCCTATTACACCCATCAGCAATGATTCATCCAGACATTCAAGGCCTCAAGTTAACCGCATGGTTTCTCCAATGCCAATAGTGGCTAGGCAGTCAAGGCTTTCCTCTCTAGTTCATCAGATTTTATCCTCATCTCAAAAAGCTTCTACAAGAAAGATTTACAGGAGTAAATGGAAGAGATTTTCATTTTGGGCAGATCAAAGAATGCTGAATCCCTTCACAGCTCCAATTCCTGCCGTATTAGATTTTCTAGCTTCAGTTTTTCAGGACAGTGCCAGTTTCTGCAGTGTAAAAGTCAAGCTTGCAGCCATCTCTAATTATCACATAGGAAATAATGCCTTCCCCCTAGCTTCTTCTAAAGTTTGCAAGACTTTTCTGAAGGGTATTCTTCTACTTAGACCTCCAATAAGAGACCCTACTCCACCCTGGAGTCTTACTATTTTATTACAAACTAAACCAATCCCCCTTTGAATCATCAGCTAGCTCAGACCTAACAATGTTATTGCTACTATTACATCAGCAAGGTACTTTTCTGAACTCCAAGCACTCTCTACAAAATCACCTTATTTGTTTTTTCACAAAGACAGAGTGACCTTATGTACAAATTCTTCCTTTCTGCCAAAAATTGTTTCTCAGGCAAACATGAATCAAGTAATCAATTTACCAGTCTTCTTTCCAAAGTTTGACAATAAGGAAGAATAAGTGCTATATATTTTAGATGTACATAGACAACTTTGTTTTTACCCCCCTAGAACTAAAGGATTTAAAAAAACTGATCAACCATATGGTTTCCTTTACTAGAAAATAATTGGAAAAAAAATAATATCTACAGTTACCTTAGCTAAATGGATAACAGATTGCATTTCCTTTATATATTCTCTAAGAGGTTTGTTATTACATAAATCTCCAAATGCTCATTCAACTAGATCCATGGCTACATTGTCTGCTTTTTGGGCTAGAGCTTCATTGTATGGCATTTGTGCTGTGGCTACCTGGTCCAATTCCTAGACTTTAATTGGTCAATACAAGTTGCACATCAAATCTAGAAATGGCTGCTTTTGGCTCTGCAGTTCTGTAGAATAACCTTCCATGAGGACTACCCATGATTATCAAAGCTGGGGACTCTGTCCCATTTATTGAAGAATGAATGAAAATGACAACATCGCATATTAAAGTTATGTACTCACTGTAACTATGCATCTGTGGTGTCAATTTTTATTCTTCCTCAACTCTCCACCCTCTTTCCCCTATCCTTATCCTTTGGGAGTGACTTGGGGGGAAGTACATGAGAACCACTGTTCCCAGTTTGAGTCCCTACTTTATCTTTGTCCTGTTTTTTTACAATAAGTATAATTATTATTATATGTGTTTATGCCTTCTGGCATATTTAGCAGCAGCAAACTCGATCTGAGGTAATCTGGCAAGTAAGGGGCATTATGGGTAAAGGGAGAAGCTTGAGAGTCAGATCCAAAAATCTAAAGAGATTGGCTGAGTCAGATTGAGGATCGGATCTGAGACCCATAAATTGAGGAAGAATGAAAATTGACAACACAGATCCAGAGTTATGGTGAGTACATACCTTTAATTTATACATCATCATTTTTATCTCATCTCTTGCTATCTTAACTGTAGGTTGTTGAGCCACATCTGTCTCTGACCTTGGCATATTTAAGTCTTCCATAAATATTTTCATTTGTACTTTTTCTTGATTTCCCCACTTCTTTGCTTCATATTATTTTCATAGAATTTAGAAAATATTGCAAATACTTCTACAGGATCTTTGTTTTTTTATTTTCCATAGGCTCTGGAGTTGTTATCAAACAACAGTTGTTTAACAGCAATCTTTCTAAACTCATGCATATTGCCTGTGTACTCCTGTATTTTCTCTTCAGCACTCTGTAATTGTGCCTTCTCTTGTTCTTTCAGATTCTTATTGTTTTGTAATACTTTAACCTTTTTCAGCTCCTCTTAATAATTCTTCTTAATCATGTCTCTTTTTCTTTTATTTCTACGCTGTTTTTAAACTTCACTTTCATTTTATCCCACTCACTAGCTATAACTTCTGGAGTACTTTCTACCTTCCCTAATAACTCCTGGATAATTTCTACTACTCATTCCTTAAGTGCCATTGTATCATCTTTACTTTATTGCCCTGCATTTGCATCTTAGCAATTACTGGTGCAGGATCCAAAATAGTTATTGAATGTGTTTCAAAATTCTCAATTAAATAGATGAGTTCCTATTAAATATATATTTTTATCAAGCCTAGACCAATTATTGTACATTGGAACATAATATCTACATTATCTCTGAATTCCTGCTACTGAATTTACATCTTTCATACCAAATATTTTCATAATTTCTTTTTTAGAAATCTACCCTCTTTTGTTATATTTTCCCTTCTAGGCTCCACAAATACATCCTCATTGTTGCACATCAAATTCCAGACCCCACCTATAAGTAATATTGCCTGCTGAAAGCTGATTATTTCTCGAAACTTTGTTAATCTCCAAAATAGCAGTTTTAGGTAGAATATAAATACATGCCAGTATAATCTTCATCTCTTGTCAGTAGCCTCCTACTACAACAAATCTGTCATTAGTATCTTTTTTTCTCTTCTATCACTACTGGAACTCCACTGGCATAAGTACTCCTCTTTTCCTTTGTCCCTGATATTCTGTTGAATATCCATCATGAAATCCTTTATTTATCAAATTCAGATGCACAGTTCTTTCCAAGTGTGTCTTCTGTTGTATTGCTATTTGCACTCTGCCTTTCTTAATATAATTAAGCATTCTTTCCTTTTTGTCTATATCTGTGAAACCATTCACATTGAAAGAAAATATGGGAAAAGTCACCATTATGACAAGACACCATTATTCCCATATATTATATATGACCACTTTTTAAATATCTAATTCCAACTGTTGTGATACATTGTACCCTTTAATGTTTGACAGGTTTATCCTTTATATGTTTTTTCTTATCATCAACATTGGAACCTATGTCACATTTACAAGATTTTTTATTGTAAAAAAAAAAAAAAAAAACAAGCAACAAACTAACCCCCCCCCCAGAAATACTCATAACCTATTAACTTAATACAAACACACATAATTATGTACATCTACAAATAATGAAGCTTAACCCTCCTAATAGGAACATTTGTGCCAAACAGTTACTAACACTGGCCTTATTTAACTTGAAACTGAGGTTATCCATGCTAAAATGTGTGTTACTGCCTATGTTTCTACTTACACTAATTTGTCTCTGTTCTTTTTTTATCTTTATTCCCCCTCCCACAGATATGAAAACTACTTTCAAGCTTTCAGAAATCATTAATGTTTAACCATGAAGAAACCAATGTTTTTCTTTTATTGCCCTATTATCAGTTTGCCTCCATGGAAAGTAAGAGGAAAAAGATTAATGAAGTCATCTGTTGCATCCATTCTTTCCACCTCTTATACAGCCGTACTTCACAAATGTTATTGATACTTTGCAGTCTCACATTTATTCACTAATTTCCATGTTGCTGGTCTTCTTCCTGTTCATCTCCATCTCCCATCTCTAGATTTTGGTTCAATTCCATGGTACTCCCAATTCTTCTGGTCAGCTCCTGTACTTTTCTCTGTCTCTTATAGGATCATAGGTTAATACTAGACTAACTGATCTGAAGGGCCATTTTAAGCCTAGCCAATAAATCAAGGTGAGACTCACACCTTGTACCTTTTGAGCATTTTCCTTTGGAACTGTGGAAATGGTTTCACTGTCAAAGTATCTTTGCTTTACTCTCAGAAGAATGAAAAACAAAATTCCCCTTCTGCTTGTTGACTCATTTTTTGATTGGCACACTTTTACTTTTCCTCCTTAGCCTGTTCTGCATCAAAGAATGCATTTGATACACAGGAAAAAAAAATATTGTAAAGATAGCGGAATACTGAGCTTCAGTCTTACACCTGCCTCTCAACATGTCCTGATTACTGGATTAAATTTTTTTCTCTTCTGCCTGATGTGGTGAATAATCATTTTCCACAAACACTCTACTGTCTCCATCTTTTAATATTTTGCCCTTTTGCCTGAATTTTCAGTGGATCAACTCTTTCTGTTAGTATGTTTGCATTTTTACTAATAAATGTCTTGGCTGATTTCACATGTCCAGATTTGCAGCATACACATGGTGTGCCCTTTCAGTTAATAGTTTCTGCTGTGGAATACCATTCCAGTTGCTTATTTGTAACTTCATACAATTAATATAGTCTGTTCCTTTTAATTTCTCAGGTACAGCAGAACATCTCAAGATTTTCTGTATGTCCTCTGTCCTCTAATTCTACCATTTTTTAAACATCTCTTCTTGAACATTCTCATACTCAACCAGACTTTTCTTCATTTCAGTCTCTGATTTTTGCAGTTTTATCAGATCATTTGAATATCTGTTTAAAGCTTCTTCCATTTTTCCAGTGTTTTATTTGAGTCAACAGTCTCATTCAGAGTTTCATTTATTTTAATCAGCTCTGAACACATTTGACTTTTTTTTTCTCTAGATTACTGGAAGCAATGTCTTGCACCACAGCTGGAGCTTGAACTGTTTTTTGCTAAGTAGCTGTAAGATTTTTCCCAGTCAGTGTTTTCTCTTCACCTTTTCTAGTTGATTTTCTTTCAGGCTCTCTTAGTTTCTTCTCTGCAGGCATCCAGGCAGTGTACTTACTAGCCAGTAACTGGCTTTTACTCAAATTGGCAGTATCTCTAGCTACATTTTCTAAGTTTTTGTTTTCACACTGGGAGAGCTAAAGTCAAGCTGTTGATCAGCTTGTAGCCATCTTGGAAGTCTTACAGAATGTTTGATTGGTATGATTTCAGTCTGTGTCCTATAGTCATAGTAAACTGCAGCAACCTCCTCATCTGGCTCACTAAACACTCCACAGTTAGAATAGCAAAATAGGGGAAAGATTCTGCCTAATGTCACAATAAATAACACAATTATTTGCTGTTCTTGGACAAAATCTAACACAATTCAAGAAATAATTATAAAGCCCATTTAGCCTCATTGGTAAGGATAAGGGAAAACCATAATTCTCGAATGTAGCAAAAATATATTCTAAAAAGATTCAGGTGAATGTTTTTCCATTTCCCAGATCAACTGCAGCCAAAAGGACCTCTTGAGGACTTGTATTACTTAAAATCTCACTTAGTCTTATGCTAACTAGTACTTGCTGCGCAGTGATAAAGCCATATGGCTTAGTTGGATCAGCCACAACAAAAATCCCTTTAGACTATTCACTCAAAAAGATAAATGTATCTTATAGTTAGCATTAAGGACTGAGACTAGCTGATAGTCACCTGGCAATCATGATATTACTTGAGTATGAAAATTGTTAAAACTCAAAACTCTAGCTAAGGCACAAAATGGTAGATATTGACATTATTCACCTGGGACCCCATCCATTCTTGCAGCATTCCCAAGATTAAAGGGTTGTTGACACTTAATTAGTTCCTCTGGGTGAAATGAGAATCCAGACCCCTTTGATACTGTTGTGTGAGATGAGTAAAGAAAGCCTCAGCAGGGAAGAAAGGATACAGTAGCATTATCTTCATCCTGCCCTAGCAAATTTGAAATCGTCACAAAATGCTGACAAAATAAGTGACGTATCCAAAGGATGAATACTCATTATCCTTAGAAGTGGGGTTAGTTAAAAAAAAGGCTCTTCACATGCTCTACTGCTGCTTAGTTTGTCTCCTTAAGGATTTCAGTTATTGGAGTGCTGAAATAATACTGGCATTGAACACATTCTGCTACCTCTTCCACAAAGTTCTGTAAGTAACATTTTGCCTTTTAGTGAAGACAAAAACCAGAAGAATGAGTCAGTACTTAATAAAGAAAGATTTCTCTTACAAAGAAAGTGCTGTTGTCAACAAGCAGTCAGAGAAAGTTTTCCAAGAAGAAGATATTACCAAACAGCATCCTGAGACACTCATCCTAGTATGTAGAATGGAATGACAGCCACAGTGTGCACTGAAGTCTAAGGGCAGTCATTCAAAGTCATGTGGTTATGCACATCTACTGTGAGCTGCTCTTCCTAGTTGTATAGTTCTACCAGTTTAAACTGCTGTAAAGAAAACTGTTGAAAATAATTCACATCTTCCATGGAAGACATCTGAAAAATCTTTAGTATGGTCAGTATGTCTACTAAGTACATTTCTGTAATAGCCCCATTGGTTCTTCCATACAAAATACCCTGTAGGTGCACAGATGTGTACTAAGCTAACAACCAACGAGGCCTTTATAAGCCTAGCCATGCATCCCAAATCGCTGACAGGTTCTGGCACCCTTGGAAGTGTAAGCACTGGCTTGGGACATGAAACGTTCTTTGTGGGCCTTCATCACTTGTTAGTTCTGACCATGAAGCAATATCCTTCAGTTTGTTTTTTGTCCTGGTTTGTTTTGTATTATGACCACTGGAACAACGACTTCAACTTCTTCACAAATTTCTTCCTGTGAGTTGGATTTACAGACAACACCGACGGCAGATGATTTGACTTTACTCATCCAGCAACTGTCACAGAAAGTGGATAATCTTGCAGCAACTCATTTCAATACAGTTACAGTACCGTCAACACAGAATTAATTTTCTTGTGCCTACAGGAACTTAGCCTTGAATTCTGGTCATTTTTCTTCTGCTTCTAACAGCACTGTATTACAAAATAGAGGTAACAATTTAAATACATTACCTTTAAACATTATTAATGAATCTAACATTTCTTCAAATCATAGGGGACAGGTTTCATCTCTACCCCCTTTACTGGGTGAATGGTTACGTTCTGAAGTGTTGTTTATAGAATCTCAGTAGAGGGGTATCACTTTTGAAGAAAAACTGTCTGTATTGGACTATAAATTATTGAAAGTAAAGAAATTACAGCTGGATAATGCATATTTCAAAGACTGTATTAAGGCATATGCACTACCAAAAGGACTACGTATGTGGCGCTTACTGACTGGTCTCATTCCTATTTCCGAGTTACATCATGAACTCTTGAATTTGTTTGACAGACATGGGATGGATATGATTGTAAAATATAACAACAAATTAATTGATGAAATCATGGTGGATCTAGAAAGCTTGAACAATTCAATCATTCATGATTTTCAATATGAATCATTTAATTATGAACATATCTGCATTTTCAGGAGTATTGATGAATGGATCCGAAATATTCGTTCCCACAAAGTTAAGAAGATTGAGAGGGATAGACATGAATATAAAGAAAAGAAAACATACCCCAACCCCACCCCCCCATCTCAATCTTGGAGTACCAGATTTAATGTCAATGCTAATATTCATGCATCAGGTGATGAGCAAACTGACCCGAGACAGGATGTAATGGATGATTTGTTGGAGAAGAAAAATGACTACTTTTTAGAACATGGGAACACTTCAGTTCTCTGAATGTAAGAAAGGATCAGGAAATGATACTCCACTCAGAACAGTTAATGAAACAACGGAATCATCCCAGGCAGAACTCAGATACACCCCAACAAAACTGGAGAAGAGGAGCCAGGAGATGGGATGGGCATCGGAATTACAAGAAGTGGAATTAAGTGCAGTCCCTGATATTCCTACATGTATGCTATCCCATGTACCACCATGACGAATTCTACTGGTAATTTCACTGTCTACAATTTTTCATCTGTTAACATCGATGCTTGTCATGGAGTTTTATTTGCTCAAGGTCTAACTTTTGTAGCTAACAGTCACATGGATGTTGCAAACATACTCATGGATCTTAAGGAATATTCCACAAAAATAAACGTCATTGTGATGTTTCAAAATGTGGGGTCAGCCATGCAAACATTAAGGATATCCAGCACTTATAAATCCCGATTCACCCTGTGATTAACTGTTTCGAAAAAATCTGTGAGTTAGATATTCATAAATTGGAATGCTTGGATGGCAAGGTAAGAAAACATACTTTCAAATACAATCTTTCTAGAGAAGAAGCAGTGAGATTAAATGAGTTACAAAACAACAAAGAAATCAGGACTGTGCAACCTGATAAAGGGGATGGATTGGTTGTGATGAAAGAGTGTGACTATAATATGAAAATGAGGTCCATTTTTGCATCTGACATCTATAAAGAGGTGTCTGTAAATGAGTGCAGTGTTACATAAAATAGAATAAAGGCAAATCTAAATGACTTATTCATTAACCAACAAATTTCGATTGGCGATTATAACTATCTAAATGTGATGCATCCTAAGATCCCCACATTTGGTTTGCCTAAGATACAGGAAAAATAAAGACCAACCACCTGTGCAACCTATTGTTGATGGCCGTCGGTCTATCACACACCCCTTGGCCAACTTTGTGGACAATAGTTTAAAAAGTTTTGTTACCCAACAACCACGTTCGCCATGAACTGTGGGAATTTTTACAAAAAAATGAATGAAATTCCCTTTAAAGACACTAACACCTTTATCACTGTGGATGTCAAGGACTTTTATTTGGTCATTCCCCACAACTTAGGACTGGAATGGTTTTCTGAAATTTTGATGGAGAAGAATGTTCCACAAGGCAGAATTAATGTTTATATCAATTTATTGGAGATTATTTACTGAAAAATAACTGTATTATATTTGAAGGTGATTTGTTTTTACAACAAGCTGGGGTAGCCATTGGTGCAGTGTGTGGAGATCTTTATGCCAACATTATTATGCTACAATGGGAGAAAAATGTGTATTTAACTCCTCTTTTTTATTTGCATCATGTAGATTCTACACATACTTTTTGGATGATATTTTCATCCTGTGGGATGGTGAAGCTCACATCCCCCATTTTATGGCATGTATTAATCAAACAACAGAGTTTCTTGAATTGACCTATGAGAGTAATGATGTGAACATAGCTTACCTTGATATATGGTTGACCAAGGACAACACAAATAGAAGATTCACCTCCAAAATTTATAGGAAACCCATGTATTCAACAGTTTTCTCCAGTTTGCCAGCTTCCACCTTATAACATAGAAAAGGGCAGTGGTCAAGGGCCAGTTTCTGAGGGCAGCCCGAATGACCACAGAAGATACTACCTTTTGGGGTGAATGCATTTTGCTGAAAAACATGTTTTTAAAATATGGCTATACTACAAAATTTGTAGACAACTTGATGCTAGAGGTGATCAAGAAATGTGTCTCATCATTTTGTGGCAATTCTGGGAGGCCATTGTGTGACCAACAGCAGAAGTAAGGAGGTCCTAGATGTTGGGGATGCTACATCAATGCCACCCATGGCTGAGACCATGAACACAAACACAGAGACCTTCAGGAATTCTTTTATTACAACCTATTCTACTGAAGGTTTCTCCATAAAATCAATTTTGGTATGTGGAGCCAGGTCCACGAGTGGTGTTCAAAAGGGGCATGAATTTGAAAACAATATTAGAACACAGTTGATCCAAACACCAACATAAGCAACATTCTGAATTTATAGGGATGAAAAAGTGTGATTGTTGCCCTACTGCCCCAATATTCTGGTGTGATATGGAATTGCATTGAACAACCAGGTGGTCTCTATAAGAAACAGATTCAATTGTTGTACAACAAAGGTGGTATATTGTGCACTATGTATGTTCTGCCCGTGTTTTTATGTAGGAATAATGGACAGGAGACTGAGGGACAGAATATATGAACATTTATATGAAATTGGAATGAGAAAAGAGACTAACGGCCTCTACAAACACAAAATGTTACCCACACCACACGTTCAAATTTTGCATGTTGGAACAAATGCTTTCCAACAGTAATGAAAGTCCATGGACCTTATTACTGGAAAAACGTCAGTTATATTGGCTGCTGCATTTGAATGCCTATAATTGGCCTGCACGCAATGAACATGTTTCAATAGCATGTTTGTTTAAGTTAAATGCACTGGAAAGATGAGCCCTAAATACAGGGTTTAAATATGTTACGTATGTTTACATACTTTTGTCTTCATTTTTCTGATTTTGGGAATGCATTTTGTACTGTTTATATATATATATATATATATATATATATATATATATATATATATATATTTTTTTTTTTTTATATATATTTTCCTTGTTTGCAAATGTTAATTGAATTGACTCAGTGCTACACACATAGTTTTAAACAAGTTTTTATTTCAAAAAGTTTCTAGATTAAAGTTCTTCTGGATTTTATCTGCAGCAGTTTGTTTCCTTGGGGCTTCCATTTGTGTTTTAATCTATAATTAAACTGAAACCAGAGAACCCTTTCACCCAAGGTACCTTTAGAAATTTCTATCTACTCCAAGTGACACACTGGCAATCTTTAGATCCCTACTAATCCCAGTTAACTCCACCAAATATGCAAAATTATACAACACCACACCATAACAGCATGTAAACAGCTGCACAGATCTAGCTGTACCCGGTAGGAACAAGTTCAGGGTATACCCCAGAAACAAAACAACTGAGTGGAACCATAATATTAACAAGCTTTATAATAAAAGAAAAATAATTTTGATCAAAGTAAGAAGAGTAATTCCCAGAACATTAGAACCCTTGTCAGTGAAATAAACAAAGGAGCTTGATAAAATCCAACAAAGCCAAGTCTGAGGATAGAATAGCTAGCCAAGCCGAAGACAAACACAAAACATCTTTTCAGTTATGTTCATAGTCTCAAAAATTCAATCCAGCAATGCAATGAGCTGATTGTGAATGATGTTACCCACACTGAAGTTGAAGATATAGTGTACTTGCTGGATGATAAATTTAGCTCTAACTTTACTCGGCTTTCCCCTTGTCTGTTTTTGAAGATATACCTGAAACTGGCCAGAATCCAGCTATCATACAAGGCAAAGTTCTACAAGTGCTATCAAAGGCTAAAAATACTGCATCGACGGGTCCTGACATCATCTCTGGATGTATCTTAAATAGCATGAAGCACAATTTAACCACACCCCTAACATCACTTTCCAAGCTCAGTCTCCATTCAGGTTTTGTACCAAGTGAATAGAGAACAGCTACAGACCCATAAGTCTGACCAGCCTCATATGCAAAGCCATGGTAAGATTTATCAGTTTAATCACTCATAACATGGGGAACCTCCAAACACTGGACCTGCCTCAGTTTGGATTTGTCAAGGGCAGGTCATGCTTATGTAACTTGGTGGATTGTTTTGAAAAGGTCACCAAAGGCTAAACAGTACACAGCATGCATCAACTTGACCAAAGCTTTTGATGCAATTCCCCACTCTGGCATAGTAGAAAATCTAAGTAAACTGGGAATATACCCCTTTGTCACTCATTGGATTGCTAGCTGGCTCACAGATAGGACACAGGTAATCAAAATAGAGGTTACCTCCATAGAGAGACCAGTCACCAGTGGAGTATCCCATGGTTCTGTGCTGAGACTTCTCCCATTTGGCATCTACCTTTCTAAAGTAAAAGTCAATAACAAAGTGTACTGGCTGGCTAAGGTTGCAGTGACTGCAAACTAGGAGCAGTTATTGAATCACCAAATGACTTAGATATCCTGCAAGAAGGTTTGTCTCAAATAAATAACTGGTGTCAAAAGTATAGACTGAAACTAAATACCAAAAATATGCATTAGTCTATCCTTTGGGAAGTCATCTACTCCATGAAACTACCACATTGACAGTACGGTCCTAAGAGCTGACTCAGCTGTTTGGAATTTGGTAACTTATGTGGACAATGACACCTAAATTTTGACCAACATGTGTCTGTTGTAAGAAATTACTTATATAATGCAAAGCTTAATAAACAAAGGGATTGTATCTAGATCTAGGGATGTCATTGTCCCCTTTCATTGAGCCCTCATTAGACCACTCGCTGAATATAATGCCTTCTTTAGTATGTATCTGCCCAGCCACGTGCAACAACTGGAATGGCCACAGAGATGCCTTACTAAAAGGATACAAGACCTAAACAGCATGTCCTACATGGACCAACTCAAAGCCCTATCACTATACTTGGTATCCCAGACATTGCTAAGTAGTGATCTGTGTCTGCATACAAGGCATTCTCTGACCCATTGCTGATGGATTTATTGCACATCAGCAAGTCAAATCACATCAGAAATACTCAGTCTAAGGATTTAAAACTTTTCTGTAATATCAACAGAATGGTTTAGAGGGACAGGTATATCTTACAGGAGGATACCACTGCAGTGGAACAGACTCCCCATCCACATGAAACAAAGTTCATCCCTGTCCATATACAAGCACAACTTAGATCTATAGATGGGAAGCATTACATTTATCCCAGGACTGCCCCCTGTACTTTTAATGGACAGAGGCAGCTCCTAAATACTTTGGGACCCCTCAAATGATCTATAGTATAATCCCAGTTATTCTTAGTAGGGTAATATATAATTATCAACCATGGGATGGGTAAGGCCAAGCTATAACTGAATGGAATAGGTTATTTCAAGCGCAAAAAGGGAAATTAGCTAGTCTTAAAATGACCTGCAATGGCAGCTGCCCTATACTTACCTATGAACCTAGGCACATTTACAAACAGGGGCCTGGGAGGTGAACCATTTGCAAACTGCCTGTGTCTGTTAGAGAGACAGATGCCAAACCAGGGGAGAATTTCTGCCCTCCCCCATCCAGTTGTCCATGTTACACTTGAATTTGGTTAGGGAGGAACTCTGCTTCACATGGAAAGGAATACTTTTGCACGGAAGAGGTAGTCTCTGGTATACATACCTGTCTCTCCAGCAGGTTCTGTTTATATCACAGACAAGGTTTAAGTCTTTACAATGGGTAATTCTGGTGCTGTTTGTTTTGTGGATATGCAGGAGGTCCATCAGACTTGCGTCTAAAGATGCCTTGTATACCAGGCATAAATCTCCCCCAAAACAGCCTATAGGGTACAGAATAAAGGGATAGGGCTTTACATCGGTCTGTGTAGGGCACATTATTTATGACCTGTATTGTTTTTGTAAGAAACCTCTGTGGAAGTTCCACTTGTTGCAAGTGACTGGTTAGGTACATAGCAAAGGAGGCATTGTACTCATTGATTGGTCTGATGAGTGCCAAATACAGTAGAACGATGACCTCTTTCAACCTCTTTGTACAACATAGAATTTTTTTTCACTGCCATAGACATGTGACAGTCAACGACTATGTGTGCCCCCAAGTCTCTGACTGCTGGTTCAGTTCTTAGGGGTGTGTTGTGAATATGCTGATTACCATGGCTGGCAGACTTCACAAAGGATAATGTTATGAATTTCTTGCATTTAGTTTTAGTCAATGACTCTGACACCAGTTATTTATTTGTGTCATCCCTTCTTGGAGAACATTATATAACTGCTCCTAAATTGCAATCATCTGTAGGTTTGGTCAGTCATAGGCCCTTGACATTGACCTTGACTTCAGACAAGTGGATGCCAAAAAGGAGCATTCCCAGGACTAATCCCTGAGGGACTCTGCTGATGATTGACCTCTTTGTAGATGTGGTCTCCCCAATTCTAACTTCTCTGGTCCTGTATGTGAGCCAGCTGGCTATCTATTGAGTGATATAAGGGTTTATACCTGACCTTTCGAGTTTGTCAACAATACCCAAGGAGGGTATTGTGTCAAATGCCTTGGCCAGGTCAAGGTAGGCAGTGTAAACTATTTTGCCCTTGTCCATTGCTTTGAAATATTTCTGGTTGAATAGGTATGACCTGCTCTTGATGAAACCAAACTGGATTAGGTCCATATTTCCTGTTACTATTGATCATTTCTATGATAACTCTTTTCATTGCTTTGCATATTAGACTAATGAGACTTATGGATCTGTAGTTTGCAGGGTCCATCAATGGCCTCCATTCATGAGGTATGAAGGCTGTTTGGAGGATACTCTGTTGCCTGGCTTACAAGGCATCCACAAACCCAACACTTATGAATATCTTCCATATTCGTAAGTCAAAGAGTACCAGAAATACAAAGTCTAAGGACCTGAATTTTGTCTGTGACTTAAACAGAACATGCTGGAGAGACAGATATGTGTCCCAGAGACTGCCTCTCCTATGGAACAGGCTTCCCATCCATGTGAAGTTGATTTAATCTATTACCCAGTTTAACCAAAGCCTAGACAAGTGGATGGACAGCTTAAAAATGCCTGGCCCTCAGCGAAAACTTGGCTAGGCTTAGAAAGCCCCCCCCCCCAGGTCATTAGCCTAGTAACAGTCTACGAATCTATGAATTTAGTTTTCTGTCTCTTAGAGGCTAAAAATTCAGAGATTGTTTGTTCATGATCAGTTTGCTCAGTCATAAACTATAACCATTTAGTAATTATTCTGATAAAGCAGTTTGCTTCTCTGTGTTTGATAATCTACCGGTAACACCTGCTGTAGTGATCTCTAAAACGTAGCCTTGGGTGCAGCTTGTGACAAGGTGAACTTTAAAATTCAAACCTTGTTTTTCTTTGGTGTAGTGTAAGGATGCTCTGTACACCTTAATCTTTGCTGTTGCTGAGTTATGGATAACAGATTCGCTCACTACGAAAATTGCATATCCTTTCTGAAGCGGCCTATACAGTGTATGAATCATAGCTACAGTATTATCATATAACTATGGAGATTGCCAGTGAGTCTTCTCTTGCTGTTCTTTATTATTTGGTTATGTCTCATCATATGTTCAAAACAGTACCAAATCTCCCACTACGTCAAAGTGCATGTGCCAGGAAAAAAAAACGCTACTTAGGTAATTCAGATATAGGTAGATACATATTCAAAATTGAGATTTTATTTGTTGTAAATGTTTATGTTGCAATGATATTAAGACAGATGTTCATGATTTTTTTCATTAGGAGCATAGCAGTAATACTAGGCAAGTGATCTCAGCGACCATAACATGTCTAACCATATAAACCTTTAAGTAGATAAACATAAAGTTCTTGCTACCCTTGTTATAAACTTCATAATGTTTACCTTCAAAATTAAGCAAGGCTTTTCCTGATAAGCCTGCTGTCAATTTATATCTACCCATCCAATCATAAGGACTAGCCTTTAAGATAGCCTGAAAAACAGTAAGTGACAGGAGTACAGCCTTCATAAAAATAGTTGGTAGTTAATGACTCCAATACTTACACACAGACAGACTACAGTGTGTTGTACTGCTGTATTTTTTTAATCTTTTTAACTTGCACATTTATTCCATATAATTGTTTTTGTTCTGTGTGCTTCTCTGGGTGTAGGCCAGATTTAACAGTCAAATGTGACCATTTATTTGCTCACTCATTTGTAAAATACTCAGTATAACATAAAGAGCATTATTGTTGTTAAGCTCTGACATGACATTTTAGTGGGAAAACTCATTGATATCAGTACAGACCCTTGCTGTGATTTATTTTCAATCTTTAAATTCATCCTGAATACAGTATATTGGGTCTTAAGGTTAGTGCTAGAATATCTTTTTTTTGGTGCATTTTTTATTACAGTTCATTCATACCTAAAAGCAGGCACCGTAGTCATTGGTCTCATTTTACAGCAACGATGCCAAATCAGCTTCACAATACTTTGAAAGGCAGACATTGGAATAGCTAACAGCTAGAGAGGTAGATGATTGTCTATGTAAACTTTAAGAGTGAGAATTAGAAGTGACATAACCTCATGTTTTAACTCTTCTTTCATGGTCGTTCTACTAGAAAGAAAAGTTAATACCAGTATGTAGCTGGTCATATAGCAGGAGTCATTTTCCACTCCTCTTTGTCTATTTCTGTCTGTACATTTTATAGTTCAGATTAAAATAGAGGAGGCATATGACACAAGACATTAAGCAGTGTTTTATTAATTTTCAACTAAAAAGAATGTGTTCAGAAACAGTGTGAAGGCTGCCAGCTTAGCTGGATAGAACTTGTAAATAATTTTATGTCATTGTAAATATTAATGTAATCCACAGGCTTGGTTTACAGATGTAAATATAACTATATGTTATGATTAAACTATATGTTGTACTGAGCTTAAAAAATGTAACCACAGTTCACTCTGCTGGAGGAAAGCTGATAAGTCAAGCATCGTATGACTGTTTGATCTCAAGCTTGGAGACAGGATGTCTGGACCAGCAAATTATTTCTATTGTCTTAACTTTAGGGATAATTACTAAGGTTTTACATGTAAAGTGTATTTTATTGCTGTAGTTTCCTGGCAAGCTGCAAGATCAAATAAATGTTAACATTTTAAGTTTCTGCTAGCTTGGGAACCAGAGAAGTGTCAAGAATGATGTAATGTGAAATGATTCAGCAGTACTGTGTTATCAATTTAAGACTGTCTCAGAGAGAGAGAGAATTAAGCATTTTGGATTTTGTCTGAAGAACATCAACTCACCTGCACTTGCTTTGCTCTGAAAGTAGGATCTTAGACTTTAGTATTTCTTTTAGAGTTAGATAGAAATATAGCCAGATAAGCCTAGCTGTTTTCTATAGTTATGTCAGACTATCCTACAACATTGTTTGAAAGTTTCCTATGATCTCTGAACTCTTGATTAGCACTGAGTTGAATTGATAAGATTTGTCTTGTGTTTTTATTATTTATTATTAAATATTTTTAAACCTTTTAACTGTGGCTGTTTTGTTTAGAGATAATTTAAGCTCTTAGAGAGTACTTGCATGCATTTGGTGATACTGTCCAAGCCACTCCAGTAGTCTTGCTGCTCAGTCACACTTACTGTTTGGAGAACAGTAACATTACACAGTGAAATTGGTCACCTTTTAGGAAGGGCCTTATAGTAGCTGATATTAGTGGTTGGTGGCAATCAGTACTACCTTATAGTCTGGGCAGAAAGGGGGCATAGCTGGAGAACATGTGCCAGCCTTCCCCAGGAGTGTCTGTGTGTTTGTATACAAGTCAAATCTTAAAGTGTGTGTGTGTGTGTGTGTGTGTGTGTGTGTGTGTGTGTGTGTGTGTGTGTGTGTGTGTGTGTGCGTGTGTGTGTGTGTGTCAACTACTTGAGCAGGGATGCAAAGCACTGGTTTGACAGAGAGGGTGCTGGAGGTTTTAGCTTGACCAGTAGGCTGAGATCTGGACCCTATAGCTGTGCCAGTGGGGAGTCTTATTGGGGATCTGGAGAGAAAAGGAGAAATCAGCCCCAGACTGACTGTGATCTCTGTGTGCTTTTAAGGGAAATTGTACTTTACTGCTTGTGTACTTGTTATCCTCCCAATGTGCACACTCCTCACTGGTGCTAGTGGTGAGGATTGAGGCTCCTTGATTACTGGGCCAGTGCACAGGAATCACAAACAGGAACATTGCAAATTATGAATAGGCAAGATTTTACTACAGTTCCTGCTGATCCATCTAGGTATTAGATGTAAACTTTATACATCATTCATTGATTTCACTGGGACATATCTGTGTAACATAAATTAAAGCAATGATCCAGCATGTCTTCCTTTTATCATAAGCTGGTAGCAGAGCTAAAAATAATTAAATAATCAGTCACTGGACACTATACTATACTTTTGCAGCATGGTTTACGCTTTAACCCTGCGACCCATTGTATCATCTTCACTTCTTACTTCATTTTGAGCTCACTGAATAAATATCTTTTCTATGTTTGTTCTATATCAGATACTACAGTTAATGAACAAACTTTGGTTTTCTAGTATGAATGTCTAAGGTAGTTTACAGTTAAACATTCCTATTACACAAAATAATAAGTATTAATAAAATTAATTAAATAAATTAAAATGAAATAAGTATTATTAAAATTAATAACATCAGAAATACTAGGTCTAGGGATATAAACCTCATCTGCAACATAGAACAGTTTAGAGGGACAAGTATATCTCACTGAGCATTCCACTGCACTGGAACGGATTTCTCATCCACGTAAAACATAACTCATCCCTGTCTTATTGAAGCACAACCTAGACGAATGGATGGGAATCAGAAAATTTACCCCAGGACTCTCCCTATGGACAAAAGTAGCTCCTAAATGCATT
Source organism: Protopterus annectens (assembly GCF_019279795.1). Taxonomy (NCBI): domain Eukaryota; kingdom Metazoa; phylum Chordata; order Ceratodontiformes; family Protopteridae; genus Protopterus; species Protopterus annectens. The sequence goes on from NC_056735.1 coordinate 1,725,066,617, forward strand.
ATCATATGCATGGGTCCCCTCAAATTAACTATGGTATGATTCCAGTTATTCTTATTAGGGTTAATATATAATTATCTACCATGGGATGGGTAAGATCAATCTAACATCAAACAGGATAGGTTCATTTGAGCACCTGCACCTGCCTGCAATGGCAGCTAGCCTAGCACTTACCTATAACCTATACAAATATTATATACTATAAGTCTATTATGTAGAGAACAGTGTGAAACACATTTGCACTAATGGTACAGTACAAAATGAGTGTGAAGACATACCAAATGTTTTTTTGAACACATAAATGCCTTAACCTATGCAATGACAAATGAATGATCTAGCCTAAATGATGGTCCACTGAAAGTACCACACTATATACAATACCTTGGAATCTATCATGACTCTCCTTTTCTTTCTCTACATACACCCACAATGAGATAAGTAACATTACTTCAGTGCTGTGTGCATACAACTGCATTAACTGTTTACTAACCAAACAGGCTGCTTCCTGCTAGACAAAGATGCTCTTCATATTGATCACTGCTGTAGTAGCCTAAGCTATATGGGTTATATCCTGCATAGGATGTAACAGCCTGTTAGCTTCAAAAGCTTCATTACATCTTCCACATGCACAATTCATTAGTCAGCTCGGGATGCCATGACTAAAAAGATATGTTGGGATGCCAAGAACTTCAGACCTTTTCTAAAACTGTCGAAACTCCACTGCAGGCTTTCAATGTTCGATAGCTTGTGCTGTTCTATTGTTGAGCAGATAAGTTCCTTTTGGGGAAAACCTTCCACATGTTATTTTTAATAATTAAATTTACTTTACTGTTGAGGAAAGCATGTTTTAATATAGAATATGTGTTTTTAGTGACTTTGCTGTACTTTTTATACAGGTATGCACTTTTGTGTTTGACAGTTCAAAAGATGAATTAAACATTCTAAACCCATTTTTTTTCTGTGGAGAAAGTATGTTTGAATTAATTTGGGGGGGGGGTTGGTAAAGTGCATTAGAGTGCTTTTTACTCTGTTTTTAATGGGAAAAGTTACTTTGTACTACTATTAACATTTTATTTTGTGGTGCTTTTTTTGTGGTTTGTGGTGCTTAGTTTCCCTGGGAAAGAAGCACCATTTTTGGCTTCACAATGGAACAAACTACCAATCGCATGGTTAGTCCTTCTTCCAGTCACAAAAAGAAAATATTAACTTAACAGTCTTTGTCATCACAGCAGGTTAGTATTTTGCCTCAGACGTAGGAAGATGACTTTACTGTGGCAAAAGCTAGTTCCTCAGGCTACTATTCTTTTCCCATGGATTCCTTTAGTATTGCCCATACAGCCAGTATGGATTGGGGAGAGGAGGGCTAGCCATGTCCTCTCTGACTGTTGGGGTCCCCTCAGTAAGCAAGAAAAAGTCACTTTTGTTGGTGTTGGGAGAAGGGGAAGATGCCCCTGCTTAGCCAGAATGTTGTGCCCATATCTGGGGAAGCTGGTGCTGCTATTAATAATCCTGTTTGTCCTAACTTTCCTGTCTGAAAAGAGAACTAAACAGGTGTCTTCTATTGCTCCAGTTTTGCTGGATATGAGTAGTTTATTAATTCTGGCTCAGGTTCTTGTATGAGCTATTGACTGCTCTTATCAGGTTGTTTCTGGTAAGAGAAAAAAGGATTCTTTTCCTGTAGAGATTCAAGACATTGAATCTGGAGAGGAATGTGGTAGGACAGGTTTGGGTTTTTCTACACATATTTCTGATTCAGATTCCTTACTCTTCTATATATTCATCCCAAATTTTCTATATAGTCATCCCAAACCTGACCCAAAATCTATAGCTTTTAGTTGATCAAGCTGCTGCCAAGCATTTTTTAATTCTAACTAATGAGGAAACTTCTCTGTGTAGAAGATCTAATATTCCCTACAGTTCAGGCACCTAATAAAAACATACTGTGAATATCCCACCTAATAACATGTGGTAGAAATACTTTCTTTGAAAAATTTCCAAAGTATTAATCCATTAATGAATGCAGGGAAGCACAAGCTAGTTCAAGTTTAATCTTCTTTATTAAAAATGCACAAACAGGTTTATTTATTTGTCTTTTATTAGCTGGCTTAGTCCAACTGGGCCGGTGGCCAATTTTTCAGTGGAGAGCCGAGGAGAAAAGCTCCAACATGCAAAATATCCATGACACTAGTTTCATGTAGGTAATATGAAGAATATTCATGGCACTAACAATAACAGCTCCATGTAGGTAATATGAAAAACAAGATTACACATGTTTTGCCAAACAGGAGTTAACAAATGAATAAAAGAACAGACTGAACAAAATGTAGATTTGCAATAGTGACAAAAAAGAAAAAAATACGCTCTCAATGCATCTTAATGATTGAACCAAGCTGGTAGAGAAAGTAGAAAAGGTGATTAAATAGAAGGGCTAAAGAGTGTTGGTGAGGAATACATAGAAGAACTGAAGTGTGTGAGATAAACAGTTATAAGAGGAGAGAGGAGGTCAGGGAGCTAGTTGGGAGAGAGAAATAATAGGTTTAAGTATAGTGTTAGTCAGAGGCACAGCTAACTGTTAGATTAAGTATAGTGTTTTTCAGAGGCACAGCTAACTATTAGATTAAGTATGTGTTAGAGGCACAGCTAACTATTAGATTAAGTATAGTGTTTGTCAGAGGCACAGCTAACTATTAGATTAAGTATGTGTTAGTCAGAGGCACAGCTAACTATTAGATTAAGTATGTGTTAGTCAGACGCACAGCTAACTATTAGATTAAGTATGTGTTAGTCAGAGGCACAGCTATTAGATTAAGTATAGTGTTTGTCAGAGGCACAGCTAACTATTAGATTAAGTATAGTGTTTGTCATAGGCACAGCTAACTATTAGATTAAGTATGTGTTAGAGGCATAGCTAACTATTAGATTAAGTATAGTGTTTGTCAGAGGCACAGCTAACTATTAGATTAAGTATGTGTTAGTCTGAGGCACAGCTAACTATTAGATTAAGTATGTGTTAGTCAGAGGCACAGCTAACTATTAGATTAAGTATAGTGTTTGTGAGAGGCACAGCTAACTATTAGATTAAGTATGTGTTAGTCAGAGGCACAGCTAACTATTAGATTAAGTATAGTGCTTGTGAGAGGCACAGCTAACTATTAGATTAAGTATAGTGTTTGCCAGAGGCACAGCTAACTATTAGATTAAGTATGTGTTAGTCAAAGGCACAGCTAACTATTAGATTAAGTATGTGTTAGTCAGAGGCACAGCTAACTATTAGATTAAGTATGTGTTAGTCAGAGGCACAGCTAACTATTAGATTAAGTGTAGTGTTAGTCAGAGGCACAGCTAACTATTAGATTAAGTGTAGTGTTTGTCAGAGGCACAGCTAACTATTAGATTAAGTATGTGTTAGTCAGAGGCACAGCTAACTATTAGATTAAGTATAGTGTTTGTCAGAGGCACAGCTAACTATTAGATTAAGTATGTGTTAGTCAGAGGCACAGCTAACTATTAGATTAAGTATAGTGTTTGTGAGAGGCACAGCTAACTATTAGATTAACTATAGTGTTTGCCAGAGGCACAGCTAACTATTAGATTAAGTATGTGTTAGTCAAAGGCACAGCTAACTATTAGATTAAGTATGTGTTAGTCAGAGGCACAGCTAACTATTAGATTAAGTATGTGTTAGTCAGAGGCACAGCTAACTATTAGATTAAGTGTAGTGTTAGTCAGAGGCACAGCTAACTATTAGATTAAGTGTAGTGTTTGTCAGAGGCACAGCTAACTATTAGATTAAGTATGTGTTAGTCAGAGGCACAGCTAACTATTAAATTAAGTATAGTGTTTGTCAGAGGCACAGCTAACTATTAGATTAAGTATAGTGTTTGTCAGCGGCACAGCTAACTATTAGATTAAGTATAGTGTTTGTCAGAGGCACAGTTAACTATTAGATTAAGTATGTGTTAGTCAGAGGCACAGCTAACTATTAGATTAAGTATAGTGTTTGTCAGAGGCACAGCTAACTATTAGATTAAGTATGTGTTAGTCAGAGGCACAGCTAACTATTAGATTAAGTATGTGTTAGTCAGAGGCCTGGTAAAGTTAATATAGTACAAGTTATTATAAAGGTAATGTTCCAGAGATGAGGGGAGAACTTATTGTAGATAATTGGTGGATGGAGAATTGTATTAGGTAGGGTGGCGACAAGGGCAGGAGGGAGAGTTAGCAAGGTAGTGCTTTAGTTCATTTTTGAAATGGCTAGAAGATTGCGTAGAACATAGATGAGATGGGAGTTTGTTCCAAGTTTGAGATAAAGAGCATTTGTAAAGTAGTCTCCCTATTGTTTTCTTTGGTGAGAGGTTTTGTATAAAGACAGGGGGTGGACAGGGAAGGACAGCTTTCAGGTTTCTAAAGAACAGAGTGTGTCATCTGAATCTGAAAGAGATGGAGTAGTTGAGGGAATTCAAGCCACTGTAGTTGTTTAGGGTGAGGCAGTGATGGAATTTGTAAGGGAAGTTACAGGCAAATCTAACTATCGGGTTATGTTTGTTCAAGTTTGGTTAAAAGATTTACTTGTAAGTGGGTAAATATAGGGGAAGCATAGAGTAGACAGAGGAGGAGGTAGGCTTGAACAAGAAAAGTCCTATAGGTGATGGATAAGAACATTTTGTTTTTGTACAGTAATTTGAGTTTTTGATTGGTCTTTTTGATAGATTGTTGGATATGGAGGTCAAATTTCAGTTGGTCATCAATTGTGATTCCTTGAAGTTTAGTATGGGAGCCTGGATGAATGATAGTGCTATCTAGAGAAGAGAGACTAAAAGAAGTTTTAAGGCTAGACATTCATTTAGGAAGGAATAGAAGAAGTTTGGTTTTCTTTGGGTTAAGAATGAGTTGGTTATTAATTAACCAGTGTTCAATGGAGTTAAAAGAAGTCTGTGTGAGGGAGTGATGTTTGATAGGGTTGTTGGAGATAGTAATTAGAGTAGAGTCATCGGCATACTCGATCAGTGAACAGGTGCAACAGGCTGAGCATAGATTGATAGCAAAAATATTAAACAGGAGGGAGCCTAGGGTGGATCCTTGGGGGACACCGGTTTAAATAGACAAGAAAGGTGAGCAGGAGGGCTGCCACCAAACAGATAGGTAGAGAACAAGAGAGTAGTGGATGAGGAGAGGTTAAGTTCAGTAAATTTATTAAGGAAACTGGGGTGTGAATTGTTGTTGAATGCTTTGGATAGGTCCAGGAAGAGACATGATATCAAGTTTATTGTTACCTCTAGCCTCTGCTATAGTCTATGTGAAGGATAGAATGGCTGTAAATGTGCTGTGATGGGGTCTAAATCCATGCTGAGAGGGGATAAGGAGGTTTTCTTGAAGTAGACATTTGAGAAGTTGACCGTGAATGCATTTCTCTAGCATTTTAGATGGAGGGAGAGGATGGCGATTGAGCAGAAATTTGAAGGGTCTGTGAAGTTTCCTCCTTTGTGCAGTGGAATAGTAAAAATATTTTTCTCAATTTCAGGGACTGTCAATTCCTTGATAGAATGGTTGATAAGAATAGAGATGAGATATGCTATAGAATTGGCTGCAAGTTTGAGACATTGGGGGGGGGGGTAGGTTGTCAATGGAAGGAGAATAAGGTTTAAGTTTCTGCAAGAGGGATTTTATTTAGGCAGTGGAAACAGGTTTCAGGGAGAAAGCTGAATGGAGGTAAATGGTGGAGGAGTTGGGGGTTGTAATAGGTTATTGTCATGGGATGTTAGTTTGCAAATAGATTCAATGAAGTAGTTGTTTAGAAGGGAGGCGGTTTCAAGAGAATTTTTATTGGGGAAGGGGTTGGGTGTAGAATGTTTACCTGGGTAAGAATATTGTTTAAGGTATACCAACATTTTTTGGGTTAGTGGTGTGGGTGGTTTGCGCTTCTAGGTGGAATTTTTTCTTATCTTGAATAATGAGGTTTTTTTAAGATTTCTTAGTTGTTTGAATTTAAGGTGGAGACAATATTTTGTCTTTAACTATTGCTTCCAGTTACTGTCTCTTAGTTTCATGGTGGATATGGTATGTTTAGAGAGACAGGGAGCTGAATTAAGTTTGATCTTAATTTTCCTGATTGGGGCTAGAATGTTTAGTATATTTAGGAAAGTATTGTTAAATGCAAGAACATTTTCATTTAGAGGAAGGGTATATAGGTGATTCCAATTTATAAGCGAGAGTTGATGGTTAAAAGTTTCTGCATTGAATTTGGACAGGTAGTGGCGATCTCTATAAATGTGTCTCTTTGATCCAAATAGTGGCAAAAAAAAACAGAATAAAGTGTAGAAATTCACCATTCCATTTATATACCTGTTTAAAACCATGTTTAAAAGCATGGGAGTGGAACACAATTAGCGTGTTTACTTGCTAAACACCCCTCCTGCATACATCAGTGAGATATTTGACAGAGTGCTGCCCTACTTCAAATGCTGTGATTCCTAGATATGTTAAACTAAACTAAACTAAAAGTTAAATTAAAAATTACACATTGATAATTGCTAAAACTTCTTTCAAGCATTTCATTGTAGTATCAAAAAAGATAAAGTTAACATAAGTCTTCAAAATTCTTTAGAAATCTTTTCTACCAACATTAAGAAACATTTTTAACATCAATCACTTTCGTCTGTTAGAACTTCTTCAGGTTGGTGTGCCAGGTGGGGGAAAGCAACTAAAAATTAAAAGGTTAATAACAATATATGACACTACATTTTGTTGGGTTAAAAACAATAGATACTATTTAAGAAAATGTAGAACCAAAAACAAATCATAAATAAAAACCTACCAAACACTTAAGAATATATATAAATATTTACATAAGTCTATTCATCTGAAATGATAACTCTTATTAAAGAATTTTAAAGTAAAATACAGTCAGAAATATATAAAAAATACATATATGAAAAATCTTGTGGAAAAAGTTGCCACTCATGCTCACAGTAGTGATATTTGCTCAGGTCTGCAAACCCTATAAAGAAAATGTGCAAACAACCCTGTTTAAAATGTATCAATTTTATAATATTGGAACCAATATAAACATGTAATATATCTGCCACTAATATTCAGTATGAGTCTAGTTAAGCTGAAACATTTAATAGATTTATCATTTGAGATGAATTTTGAGATTAATATTACATCCAGGGCTGCTGTCACTCCTACTGTGCTGAGGTGGTTTTACAGGGTCTGTTCTTGGACCCCCCCCCCCCGAAAAGATTTAAAAAATGAGATGTTAACTTCACGTTTGGATAGAGATTTAGTTTTTGGACACTGCTGGAAATGTTATTAAAATGTGTTGAAAGGAGTACGCTAATACAGGGAATCTCTCAGATTTTTCAGCTCTCCTGCTTTAAATTTTCCAAAGGGTTTTCTGCTCCCTCGTCCAGGTTTGTGAAGAAGCAAAACAAAGCAGTTTCAAAAAAATGCTGCTAAGAAGACTTAAATAAAGTACAGAGAGGTTCCAAAAATAAGCAGAACCCCCTCTCCAGAAAAAAGGACAGTCAAATCAGAATAATTATGTAAGGGACCCCCCCCCCCCCCCAAGCACCCTGGCCATCACGTATCACCTCCAAAAATTCCAAATCTCCATTTTTCTCTTTCTCAACAGATTGCTTCAAACAAATGGGTTCTGAGACTTTCAGAAGGATTACAGATGGCAGTGGGATGGAATTCCTCTTTAACAAGGAATTATTCTACATCCACCAGATCAAACCCCTCCGTTCCCTCCTGTCCTACAGCACATACTTTTTCAGGGATTTTAAAAATAGTTCCTCCTTCCCAGTTAGGAAGAGTTTTTATTCAAGAATGTTTCTGGTGCCAGAGAAAGAAAATTCCTGGACACCAGTTCTGGACCTTTCTTCCTAAAGCAGTATGTGACAGTAAAGTTCAAAATGCTTTCACTTCCTAACATATTACCTCTTCTTTCTCATTTGAGTTTTTTTTTTTTTTTTTTTTAGTAATCAATAACCATAGACTTAAAAGATGCTTATAATCACATTCTTATCCATCCAGATGTCAGATGTTGCTTAAGGTTTCATGGATCTAGATCACATTTTCAGTTCTCTGCCTTACGATTTCTGCTATCCACTGCTCTAAGAGTATTCACAAAGTGTCAATCTCCAGTCATAGCCCATTACAGCCTACAGGATATCCACATTTTTCCATATTTGGACAATTTGTTCATCTTTGTAAAGATATTTTCAAAGTGTCAGGAATCTTTCACTTGCATGAGAGATCTCCTGTGCAAGCTGGGATTCCAAGAGAACATTCAAGTCTTTTTTTTTTTTTTTACTTCATCACACAGAATTGTTTTTTCTTTGCTGTCTGCTAGACACCTCAGTACAAAGAGCTTTTCTTCCACAGGAAAAAAATGATCTCTATGTAGATCCAGGTGTTTTCCAATAAGACTTTGCTCATGGCAAGAGAATACCTTAGGATTCTGAGTTTCCTGGCATTCATGAATCTCATGATACCTCTGGTAAGACTCCACAAGAAAAAGATACAATGGTATCTGAAGTCTCTTTGGTACCAGCACCAACACCATTATATTTCCAGATTCCAGTTCTGGGATTGGGCAGAAGAGAAATCATTTTATGGATACATCAAATATCCTCGAGTCCAGGTCTTCCTTTTTCCCTCCTGCTCCAAAGTAGTTTGTCACCACAGACACCTCAGACTTTGCTTTGGGAACAGTGCCAAGAGGGATAACAGTGCAGGGTATCTAGGTCAACCAAAACAGATGCAAGCATATAAATATAAAAGAGATGCTTGCCCTTATCAAGGCACTCAACTCTCTAAATCACCTTTGGTCCCAGGACCACTTTAAGTTGTTACAGACAATACCACAGTGATGTGGTACTTAAACAAGCTAGGTAGAAGCAAATCTTACCCTGTGTATAGACTAGCCAGCACATTCTCAGTCTACAGGCTTTCTGCATGCCATTAGAGCAAACTTATATGACAGGCAAGTGAGCAGGACAAAGGTAGACCCTCACAAATGGAAACTAGATCAGGGGGTCTTCCAAGAGTTGGTCCATCTGTGAGGAATTGCTCAAGAAGACATTTTGCCACCTCCTGAACAATCAGCTGGCACCATTCTGTTCCAGGGCTCAATGCATGAAGACCTAAAAGACAGATGAGTTTTCTTTTCTTTGGACATGAATGTTATTGCATGTTTTTCACACTTTCCACTGATAGACAGGGTACTTCTTTAGATTCTGAAGGAATTCCTTCAAGGTCATTGTGGTGACTCCCTTCTGGGCAAGTTAATGATAGTTTGTCCTTCTTTTGGAATTGGCCAGGGGCAAATGCCACAAGCTTCTTCATAGACTGGATCTACTCACACATGAACAGGAATGCTTGATACATACTGATCCCAAACAACTTCAAATGACTGCCTGGATGATAGGATCTTAATTCCATTTAGGCACCTGTTTACTGAGGATGTATAGTAGGTACTAACAGAGATAAGAAAGCCTGCTATTAGAAAATCATATTGTTCAAGAGGAAACATTTTAAAGTTGGTGCCAACAAGATAACCAGCAGTCATTCAGGGCTAGTGTTTCTCTGGTTTTAAAGTATGTGTGTTAGTGATTTTCCTGTGTTTTCTCTTACTCCTCTATCAAGTTTCATTTGTTGGCCATTTCAGCATGTCTGCCTATAGATCCTGCTCTTTCAAGGTATTCCCATTTCAAAATGTTTTTGACAGTTCTATTGCATAAGAGACCTCCAAGAAAACTGGTAGTTTCTCCTTGGAAGCTTATTTTTGTGTTGGAGAACCAAACAATTGCATCAGTTGAACCAGCTCCTCTAGCTGACTTAAGGTTCGGTTCTTGACATGGACAACAATTATACTTGTTGCTCTGACCTCTGCAAGATGAGTATCTGAGTTGTAAGCTCTTATGATGGGTCAATCTTATCTCATTTTATGCAGATAGAGGGTTTCCTTGAAAACTAGTTCTTCTTTTTTATGTAAAGTGCTATTCAAGTTTATTTTGGAGCCAGACTGTCTGTGTCCCTGTGTTTTTCCCCAAACCCCAAAATGAGCGAGAAAGGATGTTTCATACCTTGAATGTCCATAGAGAGATACTATCTTGGCATTGCCGACTCTTTCAGAACGTCTGATCAGTTCTCCATTTCTTGCGAAAGTAAGAAGAATGGACAACCTGTGTAAAATTAGACTATTTCTAAATGGTTGTCTGGAGCTATTACATTTTAATATTCCCACCACAAAAACAGTATTCTAATCAAGGTCAGGCCACATTCTATCAGGGCCTTGGCTTCATCTAGGCATTTTGGAAAGGGTTAGTCTCTGGAAGTGTTTTAGAAGCAGCAACATGGTCCCTTGTACATTCCTTCCCTGGGTCTGCTGGAGGGTATTAGGGAAAGTGTAATAAGTCTAAATAAGAGAATGCCATATTAGTGCACAAAGTGAAAAAAAGTAGGATGGGCAGTGTCAAAGTACTTGAATCAGAAGCTAGGACAATTCTCCAGGTGCTCCTGGACCCTTCCCCTTCCACCTCTCTGTTGTAATATGCTATGATAATCTACCCATATAGCTTATGCTACTGCAGCAGTGATCAACATAAAGAACATAGTACAATTGTATAATTAAACTTACCATAATAACTGATGTTTAAATGATCACTGCTGCAATAGCACTCCCTCTCTCTCTCTCTCTCTCTCTCACCCTTTTGGGTGTGTGTGTGTGTGTGTTTTATTCCAGGGTTTGAACATTTGTTTTTTGTTGTTCTTAGCAATGCCCTTTCAGGGCTCAGCATCCCTCTCTCAGATGGCATGAAAGCACTGAAGGCCTTATTGCCCAAAATCAGCTCAGCTCAAACTGACTAAAAGTTTGAGCACATATAAGCTTTGGAAGCTGGCCTGCTGATATATTGTATGCAAGATACAACTAACTGCAACAGTGCTCATTCAGACATTTGTTATAGTAAGTCTACTTACACAACTGTACTTAACTTTTCTTGTGAGTACACTCTTATACAAGTCCCATTGCATGGATCACTGCAAGCCCTTACATTTTCTCAGCTGTGTAAACAAAACTTTACGCTCCTCAGATCTTCTGCTTCAGGTACTTTGATACTATCCATCCTACTTTTTCACTTTGTGCAGTAATACGGCATTCTGTTACTTACACGTAGTACACTTTCCTGAACACCCTCCAGCAGCTTTTAAGACAAATTTACCTGTACAGCCCTGAACGGCCCTGGAACCGAAAGAAGAGCAAGCCTCATACTCTTTGTCTACATGAACTTCCCTCGGGCAGTATACACAAAGGTAGCGCAGGTCCTGCGGTGGGGCAGCTGAATTTATATCTGCAACAGCAAAGTGAAGGCATTTATACTGGATTTGTTATATACCAATCTAAATTTTCTCAGCTGCTTTAAATAACTCTGTATAATTGCACTCTGTGTAGCATATTTTGTTTTCAGCAATACAAAGTAATCTTTGCTTATTGTTGTTTCAGATTTTGCCTTATGCATTTTACTGGTCTTTGTACATTAATACACTAATTACAGTTTTTTAATTTTTCTGTTTCTGTAGTAATGACTGAAAAATATCCTCAGTGGAAAATAAATAAATGCATAACATACTCCATACGTACATAAATACATATATGCATTCAGTTGAATATGTACATAATTTCAAATTGGTCCTTGTTTTTTCTATCATTTTCTTGCTTGCATTTGTGTTATTACTGACTCTTTGTGAAGTACATGTAATTTGGAAGAACAGGTTAGGAAAACGTGAGGTTATGAAGAATGTGAGATTGGAATAGACATAAAAAAGTACATTTAGTCTCCATACTGTTGAATAAATTCAGGCACTGTTCTGTTCAAGATGATTCTCAAAATAGTGCCCTTAGTGTACTATTTGATCCAATTTTGTCTTTTTTGCCCGATTCAACCCTTGGATTATTAGTTCCAACTAGATCCAACCTCAGTGCATTTAGAGGCTGTAGTTCCAGGACTTTGACTCCTCCCCTACCCATAATCCCTCACTTTCACCAAATACCTCAGATCTCTGTTACTGCCTGATCAAAAAGGTTGTTTTTTCTAAGGCTGTGATAGAACATTTTAAGCTAAGTACCTTTTCTTTCTCTGTGCCATTTTTTTTGGCAGTCTGTTTCATTTCTTCTTTTACCTTTCCTATTATTTGCAGCTAAAATAATATATATATGTATATATATATATATATATATATATGTATATATATATATATATATATATATATATATATATATATATATATTCTTTCCATTTTTGTCTTATCCTTCTGACTCAAAAAAGTTAGTACTGTTCTGTGTCATACATAGAGTTGGAAGACAGGGACTGGTCCACAAGATACCCTCTGGAGGATGTCACCTTTGGTGACATTTTGGAATTGAAACAGCAAGGGGATTGGTCCACTAATACAACCTCCCCTAAACTGTTTGTGTTCCTCAAGGATTTTGGAGCTGGCTCTTCTACCTCCTAGGTGGTACCATCTGCTGATGCATTCATAAACCTGGTAGCTCAGTGGGCTTGGAGTATCCTCCTAACAGGGAGTCAAGACATTTGGACAGATTTGGGAAATGGAGAAATGTTTCAGTGATTTTCACACTTATAGTGCTGATCTACCTGGCCTATATGACGTGTTTCCAGAAGGACTTGATTAAGGAACTCAGCAAGTCCCTCTCAAGTAACATACTGATGGATACCCAGAAAACAGTGGAGTCCTAGCTGTCTACATTACAGTTGCTGTCTAATGTATCCATGTGTCTGCTTTCTAATGCAGCTGACGGTATGCTTAGAGCAACAGCTACCAGCATAGCTATCGAACTGCACACCTGGATGCAAAGGCTTTGAGACATCCTTCCTTACTGCTCCTTTTGATGGCTCTGTGTTCTTTGTACCAAAGGTTAATGAAACTCTCAACAGGGATGAGAAGGATGGTCAGACCCTTTCTGCCACTGGAATCTGATTCTTCACCCTGCAGAGAACATTTTCAAGAAATAAGAGAGGTGGTAACATGATTTGGTTCAGGAATTCTCAGGGGTTCACTCAGGATGTTTCTGCAGACTGGTCCTCCTGAAGCAGAGGGGGAACAATTTCAGTGTATGCCACCTAGGGGTAGAAGTTGACCACAGAATCAAGGATTTTGCAGTCCTTTTTCCAAGAAATCCTTTCAGCACTCCTGAAAGATTGCCCAACTGATGCACTCTTGAGCAGTTGGAGGGTGCTTATTCATGCATTCTCATACCTGGCAGACCATCACATCAGACACTTGGTTGCTGCAGATAGTCACCAGAGGTTATATAATTCCCTTTTCTTCCACTTCCTTAAAGAAAAGAATAATTCCTACTGTACCATACCATCAGATGGAATCCACAACAGCAGAAGTTGTAATGCTATTCGAAAAAAGATTAATCTAACAGGTCCCCCAGACCACTTAGAATCTAGAGTCTATGCTAGGTTCTTTTTTGATCCAAACAAGACAGGGGACCTTCAGCCAGTTTTGGACTTCAATCATCTCAGTCAGTTTGTGAAACAGACAAAGTTTCAGATAGTCATGGTTCAGTCCATACTGCCTCTTTTGAGGAAGGAAGATTGGATGTGCTCTGCAGATCTCCAGGATGCCTACTATCACATCAATAGTTCAAGATAATCAAGGAGATTTCTCAGTTTCTGGCTGGGAGACAATCACTACCAGTTCAGGGCACTGCCCTTTGGTCTCATCACAGCCACCTGGGTGTTCACCAAATGCATAACAGTAGTCATAGCATATCACAGACTGCTAGGGATCCAGGTATTCCCATATTTGGACAATTGGCTTCTCATCGCACCAATCAGAGATCAACTGCTCCAGCAACAAAGCTTCTTGCTCCAGCTTCGTCAACATTTGGGGATCACAGTGAATTACTCCAAAAGCAATTTGATACCCACACAATGAATACAGTTCATTGGATGCCACTTGAAAATGAGCAGAGTCCAGGATTGTATCTGTACATCAGGCAGCCTTACAGTTTCTTCAGCACCCCTCCCATCTACAGGACTAATCCTTTGACTTCCAGGTCTAATGGCTTTGACAGTAACATTAGTTCCTCTAGCCAGATAGTTCTTCAGTGGACCCTTTCTGTTCAATGTTCCCAGTTCCTTCATTTTTTCATGTGTCGATTCATCTTATGCCCTTGAGCAAGTCTCACATCACATGATGGTTGAACTCTACAGCTCTCCTAGAAAGTAGACCCTTTTCTCCCCATTCCCCCCACAGCCATAGTAACTATGGATACTTCCCTTCTTCATGTGGGGGGGGGGTCATTTTGAAGAGAAAATATTTCAAGGTTTATGGTCAGACACAAAGGCCACTCTCCACATCAGTGGTCCTGGAGATGAGAGCAGTTCTCCTATTACTGCTGGCTTTCTACGACTCTCTCCCCAGATGGAAAAGATGTCAATAGTCTGGTACATCAACAAGCAGGGAGGAACCTGTTCGTATACCATATGCCAAAAGGCCATGAGAGTGTAGCAGTGGGTGATGTCTTCCCATTACTTTATCATAGCAATACATATCCCAGGGACTTTCATTGTGTTAGTGAACAAATTAAGCAGATCCATACTACTGCCTCACAAGTGTTCACTTAGTCAAGCAGGGGTAAATCAAATCTTCAAACTCTAGGGACAACCATGCTGCATCCTCTTTGCTTAATACCTAGACTACAAATGCAACAGTGACTTCACCGTAATCCCTCCACAGGGTCAGTCAATGAGAGACACTTAAGTCCACTACAAGTGCAGCAGTTACTTCTCCCTAATCCCTCCACAGGGTCAGTCACCGAGAGATGCTTTAGTCCACAACTGGCCCCAGGGTCTTCTCTATGCCTTTCCTCCCTTTCCTCTGATAATAAAGTTCATTCAGAAAGCAAGAAAGTGCAAGGCCAAAGTAATCCTCATTGCACCTTTCTGGCCCCTGCAAGCATGGTTCCCCTTCCAACAGCCTCATCTGCTATATCTTTCCTGGATGCTGAACAGTGTCACGTGGTCCCTCCAATTTTAATGGTGGCAAGAGATGCCAGACTTGCCACTCATGTGGTTCATATTTTATTACCCTTTCAAAAATCAAGTACCAGAAAGGTTTACTTTAGTAAATGGAAGAGGTTCTGTATCTGGGCAGCTGTAATAGGGATAGATCCCTTTTAGGTTCATAGGTTCATAGGTGTTTACTAGGCTAATGGCCACAAGGTCCTTTATAAGCCTAGTCATGCATCCCAAATCTCTGACAAGTTCTGATACCCTTGACAAGTATAAGCAAGGGCCTGGGAGATGAACCATTTACCGGTTACCTGTGTTCATTAGAAACATAGGTGCCAAACCAGAGATGAATTTCCGGTTTATCATCCAATTGTCCAAGTTGCACTTGAATTGGGTTATGGAGGAACTCTGCTTCGCATTGATAGGGAGCCTGTTCCACAGACGTGGTAGTCTCAGGGATACATACCTATATCTCCAGCAGGTCCTATTTATATCACAGGTAAGGTTTAGGTGTTTAGAACAGGTAATTCTGGTGCTGTTTGTTTTGTGGATATGCAGGAGTTCCATCAGAGTGGGGTCTGGCAATGCCCTGTATGCCAGGCATAGATCTCCCCTCAAAAGCCTGTAGGAGACAGAATACAGGGATAGGGCCTTGCGGCTGTCTGCATAGGACATTTTACTTATGCCCTGTATTCTTTTATTGAGGCACCTCTGTGGACCTTCCAACTCTGGGTTATGCCTGCTTAGGTACATATCAAAGGGCGCATTGTACTCAATGATAGGTCTGATGAATGCAGAATACAAGTGGAACAATGACTTGCTTGGACATAGATGCCATACCTTTGTTTATAAGTTGCACAACATAGAATGATTTCCTCACCATTGTAGACATGTGATGGTCAAATGCTAGATTACAATCTGCATGTGTTCCTACGTCCCTGACTACTGAGTCAACTCTAAGGGGTGTGTTGTCAATATGATAGTTACCAGGGATGGGTGACTTCCCAAAAGATACTATTATGCATTTCTTGGCATTTAGTTTTAGTTCTTGGCTCTGACACCAGTTGTTTGTCTGTGTCAGTCCCTTCTAGAGAACATTTGTGTCAGTGTGAGATTCAATGACAGCTCCTAATTTGCAGTTTTCAGCAAATTTAGTCAGATCCTATTCCTTGCATTCTAGACTTCTTGTCAGACCTTTTCCAAAAAGGATTTAGCTTTACAACTATCAAAGTATAACTAGTTGCAATTTCCAAGTTCCATATTGGACACAATCACATGGCTATAGCTTCTCTAAAGATTTGAAAGGCCTTTCTTATTGAAACCTTCCATAAGGGATCCTATTTCTCCGTGGGACATACTTATCATGCTTCAGGCATTAACAAAACCTTCCTTTGAACCAGAAGCTTCAGCAGACTTAAAGTACCTTTCTTGGAAGATTACTTTTCTGATAGCCATCACTATTCAGCTAATAGGATTTCCAAACCACAAGCACTTCCTTATAAACCTACTTGATTTTCCATAAGGATAGGGTTTCTTTGAGTACAGATCCTGCTTTCATCCCTAAAGTGGCATCCACAACAAACATTAATGAAATCATTAATTTACCAATATACTTCCCAAGATTTTCTGACAAAGGAGAAGATACTCTGCATTTATTGGATGCTCACAGACAGTTTAGATACTATCTACATAATTAAAATTAGGACTCTGTTTAACCAAAAAAACAAGAGCTTATTCAGCAAGGTCTGTGGCTGCTTCTACTGCCTTTATGCATAGAGTTCCTATAGATAAAATTGGTTCTGAAGCAGATTGGTCCACAACTGACAAACTCATTTCTTATCTCAGACTGATGTACAGTCAAAATCCCGTACATCTTTTGGCTCCACCATTCTTGGGAATATCCTTTCTTGATAACTCCCAGGTCTGTGGCAGCTAGGGAATCTGTCCCAAAGGTTGAATCAGACAAAAGAAAAATAAAAAGTTGCATATGAAAGTTATGTGCTCACCATAATAATAGATCTGTGTTATCTTCTTTTTGTCTGATTCAGCATTCCTCCCTCCTTCCCCCTTCCAAATGTTCTCACCTGGTGCTCCTCTTTGAATGAACTGAGCTAAGCAGGAGCCTTGTCTATACACAACTTAAGTTGTCTTTTCCAAGCTATATTCTGGCATGTAATTCGGAGTGTTATAATTATAAGATAATAAAAACTTGTTGGCTACTATGTAAGTAAACTCAGTCTGATGTATTTGGAGGAAGAGAGGGATTGTGTGTAGGGGAGGAGTTACAGCCCTGGATCCACAGCTTCTAAAAGTGCCAAGGATGAATATGATAACCCAAAGGTTGAACTGGACAAATAGAAGACAACACGGATCTATCGTTATGGTAAACACATACCTTTAATTTTAAGACAGCAGTACTGACTACAGGTTGGGTTATTTTGGCGAGATAATGATCCATCCTGCGTCACACATAAGTCAGGTTATTTTTACCCTTATTCTAACAATAATATGATACTTTGGTTCCGAAGCAATACTGTGTCTTTAGACTTGGTTACCTAGGCACATTCCACACATCTAACAATTTTTGTATATTTAAAAACAAGCAGAATCAATACATTGGGAATCAAATTATTTAGTATGCATATGTGGATTCTTGTAGTCTTAATGACTTTTGGCCTTTAATCTGTTGAGGCCATGAAGCTAATGCACTTAATTTACCATTTTGAACACAGTAAATTCCTCCAATCCCTGTACTTTGTCAGCTGGTATACTCTGCACACCTCTGCTGCTGAACTAAAAAAAACATCAGGATCATATCATTTTGGAAAAGAGGATGTTCATTGTTCTTCTAGTGATATTGTTTTTGGTAATGTATTTTTAGTTCTTGTTTCATGGAAAGCAAGTACTGGAAAGGGAAGGCC